>NW_027478163.1:20973500-21282750 GCF_051020975.1 Osmia lignaria lignaria
TCTTCTGCACAGCTAAGCTGGAAGTGGCATTTGCAGCTCGCAATAGTGCAGAGTTACCTCAAAGAAAGGGGCCACGGTGTTTCTGTATCTCTATTATGTTGGTGCCGCTTCGGAACTTTTAAATATCTGGATATATCTCGAGAACTACGCATCTGATCAAAAAATATTATAGAACATAAAAAGTAGGAAACTTAATTCTCTACAAAAAAGGTCTCTTAACATTTTGCCATAGCTCGCTTCGTTTCCGAGATATTTGCAGATTTATCTCAAGGGAAGGGGCCTGACGGACATATTTCGAGATATTTCTTCTTCTTGTTGTTCTTCTTCTGCACAGCTAAGCTGGAAGTGGCATTTGCAGCTCGCAGTAGTGCAGAGTTATCTCAAAGAAAGGGGCCACGGTGTTTCTGTATCTCTATTATGTTGGTGCGGCTTCGGAACTTTTAAATATCTTGATATATCTCGAGAACTACGCATCTGATCAAAAAATATCGTAGAACATAAAAAGTAGGAAACTTAATTCTCTACAAATAAGGTCTCTTAACATTTTGCCATAGCTCGCTTGGTTTCCGAGATAGTTGCAGATTTATCTCAAGGGAAGGGGCCTGACGGACATATTTCCAGATATTTCTTCTTCTTGTTGTTCTTCTTCTGCACAGCTAAGCTGGAAGTGGCATTTGCAGCTCGCAATAGTGCAGAGTTATCTCAAAGAAAGGGGCCACGGTGTTTCTGTATCTCTATTATGTTGGTGCGGCTTCGGAACTTTTAAATATCTTGATATATCTCGAGAACTACGCATCTGATCAAAAAATATCATAGAACATAAAAAGTAGGAAACCTAATTTTCTACAAAAAAGGTCGCTTAACATTTTGCCGTAGCTCGCTTCGTTTCCGAGATATTTGCAGATTTATCTCAAGGGAAGGGGCCTGACGGACATATTTCGAAATATTTCTTATTCTTGTTGTTCTTCTTCTGCACAGCTAAGCTGGAAGTGGCATTTGCAGCTCGCAATAGTGCAGAGTTATCTCAAAGAAAGGGGCCACGGTGTTTCTGTACCTCTATTATGTTGGTGCAGCTTCGGAGCTTTTAAATATCTTGATATATCTCGAGAACTACGCATCTGATCAAAAAATATCAAAGAACATAAAAAGTAGGAAACTTAATTCTCTACAAAAAAGGTCTCTTAACATTTTGCCATAGCTCGCTTCGTTTCCGAGATATTTGCAGATTTATCTCAACGGAAGGGGCCTGACGGACATATTTCGAGATATTTCTTCTTCTTGTTGTTCTTCTTCTGCACAGCTAAACTGGAAGTGGCATTTCCAGCTCGCAATCGTGCAGAGTTATCTCAAAGAGAGGGGCCACGGTGTTTCTGTATCTCTATTATGTTGGTGCGGCTTCGGAACTTTTAAATATCTTGATATATCTCGAGAACTACGCCTCTGATCGAAAAATATCATAGAACATAAAAAGTAGGAAACTTAATTCTCTACAAAAAAGGTCTCTTAACATTTTGCCATAGCTCGCTTCGTTTCCGAGATATTTACAGATTTATCTCAAGGGAAGGGGCCTGACGGACATATTTCGAGATATTTCTTCTTCTTGTTGTTCTTCTTCTGCACAGCTAAGCTAGAAGTGGCATTTGCAGCTCGCAATAGTGCAGAGTTATCGCAAAGAAAGGGGCCACGGTGTTTCTGTATCTCTATTATGTTGGTGCGGCTTCGGAACTTTTAAATATCTTGATATATCTCGAGAACTACGCATCTGATCAAAAAATATCATAGAACATAAAAAGTAGGAAACCTAATTTTCTACAAAAAAGGTCTCTTAACATTTTGCCGTAGCTCGCTTCGTTTCCGAGATATTTGCAGATTTATCTCAAGGGAAGGGGCCTGACGGACATATTTCGAAATATTTCTCATTCTTGTTGTTCTTCTTCTGCACAGCTAAGCTGGACGTGGCATTCGCAGCTCGCAATAGTGCCGAGTTATCTCAAAGAAAGGGGCCGCGGTGTTTCTGTACCTCTATTATGTTGGTGCAGCTTCGGAGCTTTTAAATATCTTGATATATCTCGAGAACTACGCATCTGATCAAAAAATATCATAGAACATAAAAAGTAGGAAACCTAATTTTCTACAAAAAAGGTCTCTTAACATTTTGCCGTAGCTCGCTTCGTTTCCGAGATATTTGCAGATTTATCTCAAGGGAAGGGGCCTGACGGACATATTTCGAAATATTTCTTATTCTTGTTGTTCTTCTTCTGCACAGCTAAGCTGGAAGTGGCATTTGCAGCTCGCAATAGTGCAGAGTTATCGCAAAGAAAGGGGCCACGGTGTTTCTGTATCTCTATTATGTTGGTGCGGCTTCGGAACTTTTAAATATCTTGATATATCTCGAGAACTACGCATCTGATCAAAAAATATCATAGAACATAAAAAGTAGGAAACCTAATTTTCTACAAAAAAGGTCTCTTAACATTTTGCCGTAGCTCGCTTCGTTTCCGAGATATTTGCAGATTTATCTCAAGGGAAGGGGCCTGACGGACATATTTCGAAATATTTCTTATTCTTGTTGTTCTTCTTCTGCACAGCTAAGCTGGAAGTGGCATTTGCAGCTCGCAATAGTGCCGAGTTATCTCAAAGAAAGGGGCCACGGTGTTTCTGTACCTCTATTATGTTGGTGCAGCTTCGGAGCTTTTAAATATCTTGATATATCTCGAGAACTACGCATCTGATCAAAAAATATCATAGAACATAAAAAGTAGGAAACCTAATTTTCTACAAAAAAGGTCTCTTAACATTTTGCCGTAGCTCGCTTCGTTTCCGAGATATTTGCAGATTTATCTCAAGGGAAGGGGCCTGACGGACATATTTCGAAATATTTCTTATTCTTGTTGTTCTTCTTCTGCACAGCTAAGCTGGAAGTGGCATTTGCAGCTCGCAATAGTGCAGAGTTATCTCAAAGAAAGGGGCCACGGTGTTTCTGTACCTCTATTATGTTGGTGCAGCTTCGGAGCTTTTAAATATCTTGATATATCTCGAGAACTACGCATCTGATCAAAAAACATCATAGAACATAAAAAGTAGGAAACTTAATTCTCTACAAAAAAGGTCTCTTAACATTTTGCCATAGCACGCTTCTTTTCCGAGATATTTGCAGATTTATCTCAATGGAAGGGGCCTGACGGACATATTTCGAGATATTTCTTCTTCTTGTTGTTCTTCTTCTGCACAGCTATGCTGGAAGTGGCATTTGCAGCGCGCAATAGTGCAGAGTTATCTCAAAGAAAGGGGCCACGGTGTTTCTGTATCTCTATTATGTTGGTGCGGCTTCGGAACTTTTAAATATCTTGATATATCTCGAAAACTACGCTTCTGATCAAAAAAAAACAGAGAACGTAAATTGTAGGAAACATAATTCTCTACAAAAAAGGTCTCTTAACATTTTGCCATAGCTCGCTTCGTTTCCGAGATATTTGCAGATTTATCTCAAGGGAAGGGGCCTGACGGACATATTTCGAGATATTTCTTCTTCTTGTTGTTCTTCTTCTGCACAGCTAAGCCGGAAGTGGCATTTGCAGCTCGCAATAGTGCAGAGTTATCTCAAAGAAAGGGGCCACGGTGTTTCTGTATCTCTATTATGTTGGTGCGGCTTCGGAACTTTTAAATATCTTGATATATCTCGAGAACTACGCATCTGATCAAAAAATATCGTAGAACATAAAAAGTAGGAAACTTAATTCTCTACAAATAAGGTCTCTTAACATTTTGCCATAGCTCGCTTGGTTTCCGAGATATTTGCAGATTCATCTCAAGGGAAGGGGCCTGAGGGACATATTTCGAGATATTTCTTCTTCTTGTTGTTCTTCTTCTGCACAGCTAAGCTGGAAGTGGCATTTGCAGCGCGCAATAGTGCAGAGTTATCTCAAAGAAAGGGGCCACGGTGTTTCTGTATCTCTATTATGTTGGTGCGGCTTCGGAACTTTTAAATATCTTGATATATCTCGAAAACTACGCTTCTGATCAAAAAATATCATAGAACATAAAAAGTAGGAAACCTAATTTTCTACAAAAAAGGTCGCTTAACATCTTGCCGTAGCTCGCTTCGTTTCCGAGATATTTGCAGATTTATCTCAAGGGAAGGGGCCTGACGGACATATTTCGAAATATTTCTTATTCTTGTTGTTCTTCTTCTGCACAGCTAAGCTGGAAGTGGCATTTGCAGCTCGCAATAGTGCCGAGTTATCTCAAAGAAAGGGGCCACGGTGTTTCTGTACCTCTATTATGTTGGTGCAGCTTCGGAGCTTTTAAATATCTTGATATATCTCGAGAACTACGCATCTGATCAAAAAATATCATACATCATAAAAAGTAGGAAACTTAATTCTCTACAAAAAAGGTCTCTTAACATTTTGCCATAGCTCGCTTCGTTTCCGAGATATTTGCAGATTTATCTCAAGGGAAGGGGCCTGACGGACATATTTCGAGATATTTCTTCTTCTTGTTGTTCTTCTTCTGCACAGCTAAGCTGGAAGTGGCATTTGCAGCGCGCAATAGTGCAGAGTTATCTCAAAGAAAGGGGCCACGGTGTTTCTGTATCTCTATTATGTTGGTGCGGCTTCGGAACTTTTAAATATCTTGATATATCTCGAGAACTACGCATCTGATCAAAAAATATCATAGAACATAAAAAGTAGGAAACTTAATTCTCTACAAAAAAGGTCTCTTAACATTTTCCCATAGCTGGCATCGTTTCCGAGATATTTGCAGATTTAGCTCAAGGGAAGGGGCCTGACGGACATATTCCGAGATATTTCTTCTTCTTGTTGTTCCTCTTCTGCACAGCTAAGCTGGAAGTGGCATTTGCAGGTCGCAATAGTGCAGAGTTATCTCAAAGAAAGGGGCCACGGTGTTTCTGTATCTCTATTATGTTGGTGCGGCTTCGGAACTTTTAAATATCTTGATATATCTCGAGAACTACGCATCTGATCAAAAAATATCATAGAACATAAAAAGTAGGAAACTTAATTCTCTACAAAAAAGGTCTCTTAACATTTTCCCATAGCTGGCATCGTTTCCGAGATATTTGCAGATTTAGCTCAAGGGAAGGGGCCTGACGGACATATTCCGAGATATTTCTTCTTCTTGTTGTTCCTCTTCTGCACAGCTAAGCTGGAAGTGGCATTTGCAGGTCGCAATAGTGCAGAGTTATCTCAAAGAAAGGGGCCACGGTGTTTCTGTATCTCTATTATGTTGGTGCCGCTTCGGAACTTTTAAATATCTGGATATATCTCGAGAACTACGCATCTGATCAAAAAATATCATAGAACATAAAAAGTAGGAAACTTAATTCTCTACAAAAAAGGTCTCTTAACATTTTGCCATAGCTCGCTTGGTTTCCGAGATAGTTGCAGATTTATCTCAAGGGAAGGGGCCTGACGGACATATTTCGAAATATTTCTTATTCTTGTTGTTCTTCTTCTGCACAGCTAAGCTGGAAGTGGCATTTGCAGCTCGCAATAGTGCAGAGTTATCTCAAAGAAAGGGGCCACGGTGTTTCTGTATCTCTATTATGTTGGTGCGGCTTCGGAACTTTTAAATATCTTGATATATCTCGAGAACTACGCATCTGATCAAAAAATATCATAGAACATAAAAAGTAGGAAACCTAATTTTCTACAAAAAAGGTCGCTTAACATCTTGCCGTAGCTCGCTTCGTTTCCGAGATATTTGCAGATTTATCTCAAGGGAAGGGGCCTGACGGACATATTTCGAAATATTTCTTATTCTTGTTGTTCTTCTTCTGCACAGCTAAGCTGGAAGTGGCATTTGCAGCTCGCAATAGTGCCGAGTTATCTCAAAGAAAGGGGCCACGGTGTTTCTGTACCTCTATTATGTTGGTGCAGCTTCGGAGCTTTTAAATATCTTGATATATCTCGAGAACTACGCATCTGATCAAAAAATATCATACATCATAAAAAGTAGGAAACTTAATTCTCTACAAAAAAGGTCTCTTAACATTTTGCCATAGCTCGCTTCGTTTCCGAGATATTTGCAGATTTATCTCAAGGGAAGGGGCCTGACGGACATATTTCGAGATATTTCTTCTTCTTGTTGTTCTTCTTCTGCACAGCTAAGCTGGAAGTGGCATTTGCAGCGCGCAATAGTGCAGAGTTATCTCAAAGAAAGGGGCCACGGTGTTTCTGTATCTCTATTATGTTGGTGCGGCTTCGGAACTTTTAAATATCTTGATATATCTCGAAAACTACGCTTCTGATCAAAAAATATCATAGAACATAAAAAGTAGGAAACCTAATTTTCTACAAAAAAGGTCGCTTAACATCTTGCCGTAGCTCGCTTCGTTTCCGAGATATTTGCAGATTTATCTCAAGGGAAGGGGCCTGACGGACATATTTCGAAATATTTCTTATTCTTGTTGTTCTTCTTCTGCACAGCTAAGCTGGAAGTGGCATTTGCAGCTCGCAATAGTGCCGAGTTATCTCAAAGAAAGGGGCCACGGTGTTTCTGTACCTCTATTATGTTGGTGCAGCTTCGGAGCTTTTAAATATCTTGATATATCTCGAGAACTACGCATCTGATCAAAAAATATCATACATCATAAAAAGTAGGAAACTTAATTCTCTACAAAAAAGGTCTCTTAACATTTTGCCATAGCTCGCTTCGTTTCCGAGATATTTGCAGATTTATCTCAAGGGAAGGGGCCTGACGGACATATTTCGAGATATTTCTTCTTCTTGTTGTTCTTCTTCTGCACAGCTAAGCTGGAAGTGGCATTTGCAGCGCGCAATAGTGCAGAGTTATCTCAAAGAAAGGGGCCACGGTGTTTCTGTATCTCTATTATGTTGGTGCGGCTTCGGAACTTTTAAATATCTTGATATATCTCGAGAACTACGCATCTGATCAAAAAATATCATAGAACATAAAAAGTAGGAAACTTAATTCTCTACAAAAAAGGTCTCTTAACATTTTCCCATAGCTGGCATCGTTTCCGAGATATTTGCAGATTTAGCTCAAGGGAAGGGGCCTGACGGACATATTCCGAGATATTTCTTCTTCTTGTTGTTCCTCTTCTGCACAGCTAAGCTGGAAGTGGCATTTGCAGGTCGCAATAGTGCAGAGTTATCTCAAAGAAAGGGGCCACGGTGTTTCTGTATCTCTATTATGTTGGTGCGGCTTCGGAACTTTTAAATATCTTGATATATCTCGAGAACTACGCATCTGATCAAAAAATATCATAGAACATAAAAAGTAGGAAACTTAATTCTCTACAAAAAAGGTCTCTTAACATTTTCCCATAGCTGGCATCGTTTCCGAGATATTTGCAGATTTAGCTCAAGGGAAGGGGCCTGACGGACATATTCCGAGATATTTCTTCTTCTTGTTGTTCCTCTTCTGCACAGCTAAGCTGGAAGTGGCATTTGCAGGTCGCAATAGTGCAGAGTTATCTCAAAGAAAGGGGCCACGGTGTTTCTGTATCTCTATTATGTTGGTGCCGCTTCGGAACTTTTAAATATCTGGATATATCTCGAGAACTACGCATCTGATCAAAAAATATCATAGAACATAAAAAGTAGGAAACTTAATTCTCTACAAAAAAGGTCTCTTAACATTTTGCCATAGCTCGCTTGGTTTCCGAGATAGTTGCAGATTTATCTCAAGGGAAGGGGCCTGACGGACATATTTCGAAATATTTCTTATTCTTGTTGTTCTTCTTCTGCACAGCTAAGCTGGAAGTGGCATTTGCAGCTCGCAATAGTGCCGAGTTATCTCAAAGAAAGGGGCCACGGTGTTTCTGTACCTCTATTATGTTGGTGCAGCTTCGGAGCTTTTAAATATCTTGATATATCTCGAGAACTACGCATCTGATCAAAAAATATCATACATCATAAAAAGTAGGAAACTTAATTCTCTACAAAAAAGGTCTCTTAACATTTTGCCATAGCTCGCTTCGTTTCCGAGATATTTGCAGATTTATCTCAAGGGAAGGGGCCTGACGGACATATTTCGAGATATTTCTTCTTCTTGTTGTTCTTCTTCTGCACAGCTAAGCTGGAAGTGGCATTTGCAGCGCGCAATAGTGCAGAGTTATCTCAAAGAAAGGGGCCACGGTGTATCTGTATCTCTATTATGTTGGTGCGGCTTCGGAACTTTTAAATATCTTGATATATCTCGAGAACCACGCATCTGATCAAAAAATATCATAGAACATAAAAAGTAGGAAACTTAATTCTCTACAAAAACGGTCTCTTAACATTTTGCCGTAGCTCGCTTCGTTTCCGAGATATTTGCAGATTTATCTCAAGGGAAGGGGCCTGACGGACATATTTCGAGATATTTCTTCTTCTTGTTGTTCTTCTTCTGCACAGCTGAGCTGGAAGTGGCATTTGCAGGTCGCAATAGTGCAGAGTTATCTCAAAGAAAGGGGCCACGGTGTTTCTGTATCTCTATTATGTTGGTGCGGCTTCGGAACTTTTAAATATCTCGATATATCTCGAAAACTACGCTTCTGATCAAAAAATATCATAGAACGTAAATTGTAGGAAACATTATTCTCTACAAAAAAGGTCTCTTAACATTTTGCCATAGCTCGCTTCGTTTCCGAGATATTTGCAGATTCAGCTCAAAGGAACGGGCCTGACGGACATATTTCGAGATACTTCTTCTTCTTGTTGTTCTTCCTCTGCACAGCTAAGCTGGAAGTGGCATTTGCAGCTCGCAATAGTGCAGAGTTATCTCAAAGAAAGGGGCCACGGTGTTTCTGTATCTCTATTATGTTGGTGCGGCTTCGGAACTTTTAAATATCTTGATATATCTCGAGAACTACGCATCTGATCAAAAAATATCATAGAACATAAAAAGTAGGAAACTTAATTCTCTACAAAAAGGTCTGTTAACATTTTGCCATAGCTCGCTTCGTTTCCGAGATATTTGCAGATTTATCTCAAGGGAAGGGGCCTGACGGACATATTTCGAGATATTTCTTCTTCTTGTTGTTCTTCTTCTGCACAGCTGAGCTGGAAGTGGCATTTGCAGGTCGCAATAGTGCAGAGTTATCTCAAAGAAAGGGGCCACGGTGTTTCTGTATCTCTATTATGTTGGTGCGGCTTCGGAACTTTTAAATATCTTGATATATCTCGAGAACTACGCATCTGATCAAAAAATATCATACTACATAAAAAGTAGGAAACTTAATTCTCTACAAGAAAGGTCTGTAAACATTTTGCCATAGCTCGCTTCGTTTCCGAGATATTTGCTGATTTATCTCAAGGGAAGGGGCCTGACGGACATATTTCGAGATATTTCTTCTTCTTGTTGTTCTTCTTCTGCACAGCTAAGCTGGAAGTGGCATTTGCAGCTCGCAATAGTGCAGAGTTATCTCAAAGAGAGGGGCCACGGTGTTTCTGTATCTCTATTATGTTGGTGCGGCTTCGGAACTTTTAAATATCTTGATATATCTCGAGAACTACGCATCTGATCAAAAAATATCATAGAACATAAAAAGTAGGAAACTTAATTCTCTACAAAAACGGTCTCTTAACATTTTGCCATAGCTCGCTTCGTTTCCGAGATATTTGCAGATTTATCTCAAGGGAAGGGGCCTGACGGACATATTTCGAGATATTTCTTCTTCTTGTTGTTCTTCTTCTGCACAGCTGAGCTGGAAGTGGCATTTGCAGGTCGCAATAGTGCAGAGTTATCTCAAAGAAAGGGGCCACGGTGTTTCTGTATCTCTATTATGTTGGTGCGGCTTCGGAACTTTTAAATATCTCGATATATCTCGAAAACTACGCTTCTGATCAAAAAATATCATAGAACGTAAATTGTAGGAAACATTATTCTCTACAAAAAAGGTCTCTTAACATTTTGCCATAGCTCGCTTCGTTTCCGAGATACTTGCAGATTTATCTCAAGGGAAGGGTCGTGATGGACATATTTCGAGATATTTCTTCTTCTTGTTGTTCTTCTTCTGCACAGCTAAGCTGGAAGTGGCATTTGCAGCTCGCAATCGTGCAGAGTTATCTCAAAGAAAGGGGCCACGGTGTTTCTGTATCTCTATTATGTTGGTGCGGCTTCGGAACTTTTAAATATCTTGATATATCTCGAGAACTACGCATCTGATCAAAAAATATCATACTACATAAAAAGTAGGAAACTTAATTCTCTACAAGAAAGGTCTGTAAACATTTTGCCATAGCTCGCTTCGTTTCCGAGATATTTGCAGATTTATCTCAAGGGAAGGGGCCTGACGGACATATTTCGAGATATTTCTTCTTCTTGTTGTTCTTCTTCTGCACAGCTAAGCTGGAAGTGGCATTTGCAGCTCGCAATAGTGCAGAGTTATCTCAAAGAGAGGGGCCACGGTGTTTCTGTATCTCTATTATGTTGGTGGGGCTTCGGAACTTTTAAATATCTTGATATATCTCGAGAACCACGCATCTGATCAAAAAATATCATAGAACATAAAAAGTAGGAAACTTAATTCTCTACAAAAAGGGTCTCTTAACATTTTGCCATAGCTCGCTTCGTTTCCGAGATATTTGCAGATTTATCTCAAGGGAAGGGGCCTGACGGACATATTTCGAGATATTTCTTCTTCTTGTTGTTCTTCTTCTGCACAGCTAAGCTGGAAGTGGCATTTGCGGCTCGCACTAGTGCAGAGTTATCTCAAAGAAAGGGGCCACGGTGTTTCTGTATCCCTATTATGTTGGTGCGGCTTCGGAACTTTTAAATATCTCGATATATCTCGAAAACTACGCTTCTGATCAAAAAATATCATAGAACATAAATTGTAGGAAACATAATTCTCTACAAAAAACGTCTCTTAACATTTTGCCATAGCTCGCTTCGTTTCCGAGATATTTGCAGATTCAGCTCAAAGGAACGGGCCTGACGGACATATTTCGAGATACTTCTTCTTCTTGTTGTTCTTCCTCTGCACAGCTAAGCTGGAAGTGGCATTTGCAGCTCGCAATAGTGCAGAGTTATCTCAAAGAAAGGGGCCACGGTGTTTCTGTATCTCTATTATGTTGGTGCGGCTTCGGAACTTTTAAATATCTTGATATATCTCGAGAACTACACATCTGATCAAAAAATATCATAGAACATAAAAAGTAGGAAACTTAATTCTCTACAAAAAGGTCTGTTAACATTTTGCCATAGCTCGCTTCGTTTCCGAGATATTTGCAGATTTATCTCAAGGGAAGGGGCCTGACGGACATATTTCGAGATATTTCTTCTTCTTGTTGTTCTTCTTCTGCACAGCTGAGCTGGAAGTGGCATTTGCAGGTCGCAATAGTGCAGAGTTATCTCAAAGAAAGGGGCCACGGTGTTTCTGGATCTCTATTATGTTGGTGCGGCTTCGGAACTTTTAAATATCTTGATATATCTCGAGAACTACGCATCCGATCAAAAAATATCATACTACATAAAAAGTAGGAAACTTAATTCTCTACAAGAAAGGTCTGTAAACATTTTGCCATAGCTCGCTTCGTTTCCGAGATATTTGCAGATTTATCTCAAGGGAAGGGGCCTGACGGACATATTTCGAGATATTTCTTCTTCTTGTTGTTCTTCTTCTGCACAGCTAAGCTGGAAGTGGCATTTACAGCTCGCACTAGTGCAGAGTTATCTCAAAGAAAGGGGCCACGGTGTTTCTGTATCTCTATTATGTTGGTGCGGCTTCGGAACTTTTAAATATCTCGATATATCTCGAAAACTACGCTTCTGATCAAAAAATATCATAGAACATAAATTGTAGGAAACATAATTCTCTACAAAAAACGTCTCTTAACATTTTGCCATTGCTCGCTTCGTTTCCGAGATATTTGCAGATTCAGCTCAAAGGAACTGGCCTGACGGACATATTTCGAGATATTTCTTCTTCTTGTTGTTCTTCTTCTGCACAGCTAAGCTGGAAGTGGCATTTACAGCTCGCAATAGTGCAGAGTTATCTCAAAGAAAGGGGCCACGGTGTTTCTGTATCTCTATTATGTTGGTGCGGCTTCGGAACTTTTAAATATCTTGATATATCTCGAGAACTACGCATCTGATCAAAAAATATCATAGAACATAAAAAGTAGGAAACTTAATTCTCTACAAAAAAGGTCTCTTAACATTTTGCCATAGCTCGCTTCGTTTCCGAGATATTTGCAGATTTATCTCAAGGGAAGGGGCCTGACGGACATATTTCGAGATATTTCTTCTTCTTGTTGTTCTTCTTCTGCACAGCTAAGCTGGAAGTGGCATTTGCGGCTCGCACTAGTGCAGAGTTATCTCAAAGAAAGGGGCCACGGTGTTTCTGTATCTGTATTATGTTGGTGCGGCTTCGGAACTTTTAAATATCTCGATATATCTCGAAAACTACGCTTCTGATCAAAAAATATCATAGAACATAAATTGTAGGAAACATAATTCTCTACAAAAAACGTCTATAAGATTTTGCCGTAGCTCGCTTCGTTTCCGAGATATTTGCAGATTCAGCTCAAAGGAATTGGCCTGACGGACATATTTCGAGATATTTCTTCTTCTTGTTGTTCTTCCTCTGCACAGCTAAGCTGGAAGTGACATTTGCAGCTCGCAATAGTGCAGAGTTATCTCAAAGAAAGGGGCCACGGTGTTTCTGTATCTCTATTATGTTGGTGCGGCTTCGGAACTTTTAAATATCTTGATATATCTCGAGAACTACGCATCTGATCAAAAAATATCATAGAACATAAAAAGTAGGAAACTTAATTCTCTACAAAAAAGGTCTCTTAACATTTTGCCATAGCTCGCTTCGTTTCCGAGATATTTGCAGATTTATCTCAAGGGAAGGGGCCTGACGGACATATTTCGAGTTATTTCTTCTTCTTGTTGTTCTTCTTCTGCACAGCTAAGCTGGAAGTGGCATTTGCGGCTCGCACTAGTGCAGAGTTATCTCAAAGAAAGGGGCCACGGTGTTTCTGTATCTCTATTATGTTGGTGCGGCTTCGGAACTTTTAAATATCTCGATATATCTCGAAAACTACGCTTCTGATCAAAAAATATCATAGAACATAAATTGTAGGAAACATAATTCTCTACAAAAAACGTCTCTTAACATTTTGCCGTTGCTCGCTTCGTTTCCGAGATATTTGCAGATTCAGCTCAAAGGAACTGGCCTGACGGACATATTTCGAGATATTTCTTCTTCTTGTTGTTCTTCCTCTGCACAGCTAAGCTGGAAGTGACATTTGCAGCTCGCAATAGTGCAGAGTTATCTCAAAGAAAGGGGCCACGGTGTTTCTGTATCTCTATTATGTTGGTGCGGCTTCGGAACTTTTAAATATCTTGATATATCTCGAGAACCACGCATCTGATCAAAAAATATCATAGAACATAAAAAGTAGGAAACTTAATTCTCTACAAAAAAGGTCTCTTAACATTTTGCCATAGCTCGCTTCGTTTCCGAGATATTTGCAGATTTATCTCAAGGGAAGGGGCCTGACGGACATATTTCGAGATATTTCTTCTTCTTGTTGTTCTTCTTCTGCACAGCTAAGCTGGAAGTGGCATTTGCGGCTCGCACTAGTGCAGAGTTATCTCAAAGAAAGGGGCCACGGTGTTTCTGTATCTCTATTATGTTGGTGCGGCTTCGGAACTTTTAAATATCTTGATATATCTCGAGAACTACGCATCTGATCAAAAAATATCATAGAACATAAAAAGTAGGAAACTTAATTCTCTACAAAAAAGGTCTCTTAACATTTTGCCATAGCTCGCTTCGTTTCCGAGATATTTGCAGATTTATCTCAAGGGAAGGGGCCTGACGGACATATTTCGAGATATTTCTTCTTCTTGTTGTTCTTCTTCTGCACAGCTAAGCTGGAAGTGGCATTTGCGGCTCGCACTAGTGCAGAGTTATCTCAAAGAAAGGGGCCACGGTGTATCTGTATCTCTATTATGTTGGTGCGGCTTCGGAACTTTCAAATATCTCGATATATCTCGAAAACTACGCTTCTGATCAAAAAATATTATAGAACATAAATTGTAGGAAACATAATTCTCTACAAAAAACGTCTCTTAACATTTTGCCATGGCTCGCTTCGTTTCCGAGATATTTGCAGATATATCTCAAGGGAAGGGGCCTGACGGACATATTTCGAGATATTTCTTCTTCTTGTTGTTCTTCTTCTGCACAGCTAAGCTGGAAGTGGCATTTGCAGCTCGCAATCGTGCAGAGTTATCTCAAAGAAAGGGGCCACGGTGTTTCTGTATCTCTATTATGTTGGTGCGGCTTCGGAACTTTTAAATATCTTGATATATCTCGAGAACTACGCATCTGATCAAAAAATATCATAGAACATAAAAAGTAGGAAACTTAATTCTCTACAAAAAAGGTCTCTTAACATTTTGCCATAGCTCGCTTCGTTTCCCAGATATTTGCAGATTTATCTCAAGGGAAGGGGCCTGACGGACATATTTCGAGATATTTCTTCTTCTTGTTGTTCTTCTTCTGCACAGCTAAGCTGGAAGTGGCATTTGCGGCTCGCACTAGTGCAGAGTTATCTCAAAGAAAGGGGCCACGGTGTATCTGTATCTCTATTATGTTGGTGCGGCTTCGGAACTTTTAAATATCTCGATATATCTCGAAAACTACGCTTCTGATCAAAAAATATCATAGAACATAAATTGTAGGAAACATAATTCTCTACAAAAAACGTCTCTTAACATTTTGCCATAGCTCGCTTCGTTTCCGAGATATTTGCAGATTCAGCTCAAAGGAACTGGCCTGACGGACATATTTCGAGATATTTCTTCTTCTTGTTGTTCTTCTTCTGCACAGCTGAGCTGGAAGTGGCATTTGCAGGTCGCAATAATGCAGAGTTATCTCAAAGAAAGGGGCCACGGTGTTTCTGTATCTCTATTATGTTGGTGCGGCTTCGGAACTTTTAAATATCTCGATATATCTCGAAAACTACGCTTCTGATCAAAAAATATCATAGAACGTAAATTGTAGGAAACATTATTCTCTACAAAAAAGGTCTCTTAACATTTTGCCATAGCTCGCTTCGTTTCCGAGATACTTGCAGATTTATCTCAAGGGAAGGGTTCGTGATGGACATATTTCGAGATATTTCTTCTTCTTGTTGTTCTTCTTCTGCACAGCTAAGCTGGAAGTGGCATTTGCAGCTCGCAATCGTGCAGAGTTATCTCAAAGAAAGGGGCCACGGTGTTTCTGTATCTCTATTATGTTGGTGCGGCTTCGGAACTTTTAAATATCTTGATATATCTCGAGAACTACGCATCTGATCAAAAAATATCATAGAACATAAAAAGTAGGAAACTTAATTCTCTACAAAAAAGGTCTCTTAACATTTTGCCGTTGCTCGCTTCGTTTCCGAGATATTTGCAGATTCAGCTCAAAGGAACTGGCCTGACGGACATATTTCGAGATATTTCTTCTTCTTGTTGTTCTTCTTCTGCACAGCTAAGCTGGAAGTGGCATTTACAGCTCGCAATAGTGCAGAGTTATCTCAAAGAAAGGGGCCACGGTGTTTCTGTATCTCTATTATGTTGGTGCGGCTTCGGAACTTTTAAATATCTCGATATATCTCGAAAACTACGCTTCTGATCAAAAAATATCATAGAACATAAATTGTAGGAAACAGAATTCTCTACAAAAAAGGTCTCTTAACATTTTGCCATAGCTCGCTTCGTTTCCGAGATATTTGCAGATATATCTCAAGGGAAGGGGCCTGACGGACATATTTCGAGATATTTCTTCTTCTTGTTGTTCTTCCTCTGCACAGCTAAGCTGGAAGTGACATTTGCAGCTCGCAATAGTGCAGAGTTATCTCAAAGAAAGGGGCCACGGTGTTTCTGTATCTCTATTATGTTGGTGCGGCTTCGGAACTTTTAAATATCTTGATATATCTCGAGAACCACGCATCTGATCAAAAAATATCATAGAACATAAAAAGTAGGAAACTTAATTCTCTACAAAAAAGGTCTCTTAACATTTTGCCATAGCTCGCTTCGTTTCCGAGATATTTGCAGATTTATCTCAAGGGAAGGGGCCTGACGGACATATTTCGAGATATTTCTTCTTCTTGTTGTTCTTCTTCTGCACAGCTAAGCTGGAAGTGGCATTTGCGGCTCGCACTAGTGCAGAGTTATCTCAAAGAAAGGGGCCACGGTGTTTCTGTATCTCTATTATGTTGGTGCGGCTTCGGAACTTTTAAATATCTTGATATATCTCGAGAACTACGCATCTGATCAAAAAATATCATAGAACATAAAAAGTAGGAAACTTAATTCTCTACAAAAAAGGTCTCTTAACATTTTGCCATAGCTCGCTTCGTTTCCGAGATATTTGCAGATTTATCTCAAGGGAAGGGGCCTGACGGACATATTTCGAGATATTTCTTCTTCTTGTTGTTCTTCTTCTGCACAGCTAAGCTGGAAGTGGCATTTGCGGCTCGCACTAGTGCAGAGTTATCTCAAAGAAAGGGGCCACGGTGTATCTGTATCTCTATTATGTTGGTGCGGCTTCGGAACTTTCAAATATCTCGATATATCTCGAAAACTACGCTTCTGATCAAAAAATATTATAGAACATAAATTGTAGGAAACATAATTCTCTACAAAAAACGTCTCTTAACATTTTGCCATGGCTCGCTTCGTTTCCGAGATATTTGCAGATATATCTCAAGGGAAGGGGCCTGACGGACATATTTCGAGATATTTCTTCTTCTTGTTGTTCTTCTTCTGCACAGCTAAGCTGGAAGTGGCATTTGCAGCTCGCAATCGTGCAGAGTTATCTCAAAGAAAGGGGCCACGGTGTTTCTGTATCTCTATTATGTTGGTGCGGCTTCGGAACTTTTAAATATCTTGATATATCTCGAGAACTACGCATCTGATCAAAAAATATCATAGAACATAAAAAGTAGGAAACTTAATTCTCTACAAAAAAGGTCTCTTAACATTTTGCCATAGCTCGCTTCGTTTCCCAGATATTTGCAGATTTATCTCAAGGGAAGGGGCCTGACGGACATATTTCGAGATATTTCTTCTTCTTGTTGTTCTTCTTCTGCACAGCTAAGCTGGAAGTGGCATTTGCGGCTCGCACTAGTGCAGAGTTATCTCAAAGAAAGGGGCCACGGTGTATCTGTATCTCTATTATGTTGGTGCGGCTTCGGAACTTTTAAATATCTCGATATATCTCGAAAACTACGCTTCTGATCAAAAAATATCATAGAACATAAATTGTAGGAAACATAATTCTCTACAAAAAACGTCTCTTAACATTTTGCCATAGCTCGCTTCGTTTCCGAGATATTTGCAGATTCAGCTCAAAGGAACTGGCCTGACGGACATATTTCGAGATATTTCTTCTTCTTGTTGTTCTTCTTCTGCACAGCTGAGCTGGAAGTGGCATTTGCAGGTCGCAATAATGCAGAGTTATCTCAAAGAAAGGGGCCACGGTGTTTCTGTATCTCTATTATGTTGGTGCGGCTTCGGAACTTTTAAATATCTCGATATATCTCGAAAACTACGCTTCTGATCAAAAAATATCATAGAACGTAAATTGTAGGAAACATTATTCTCTACAAAAAAGGTCTCTTAACATTTTGCCATAGCTCGCTTCGTTTCCGAGATACTTGCAGATTTATCTCAAGGGAAGGGTTCGTGATGGACATATTTCGAGATATTTCTTCTTCTTGTTGTTCTTCTTCTGCACAGCTAAGCTGGAAGTGGCATTTGCAGCTCGCAATCGTGCAGAGTTATCTCAAAGAAAGGGGCCACGGTGTTTCTGTATCTCTATTATGTTGGTGCGGCTTCGGAACTTTTAAATATCTTGATATATCTCGAGAACTACGCATCTGATCAAAAAATATCATAGAACATAAAAAGTAGGAAACTTAATTCTCTACAAAAAAGGTCTCTTAACATTTTGCCGTTGCTCGCTTCGTTTCCGAGATATTTGCAGATTCAGCTCAAAGGAACTGGCCTGACGGACATATTTCGAGATATTTCTTCTTCTTGTTGTTCTTCTTCTGCACAGCTAAGCTGGAAGTGGCATTTACAGCTCGCAATAGTGCAGAGTTATCTCAAAGAAAGGGGCCACGGTGTTTCTGTATCTCTATTATGTTGGTGCGGCTTCGGAACTTTTAAATATCTCGATATATCTCGAAAACTACGCTTCTGATCAAAAAATATCATAGAACATAAATTGTAGGAAACAGAATTCTCTACAAAAAAGGTCTCTTAACATTTTGCCATAGCTCGCTTCGTTTCCGAGATATTTGCAGATATATCTCAAGGGAAGGGGCCTGACGGACATATTTCGAGATATTTCTTCTTCTTGTTGTTCTTCTTCTGCACAGCTAAGCTGGAAGTGGCATTTACAGCTCGCAATAGTGCAGAGTTATCTCAAAGAAAGGGGCCACGGTGTTTCTGTATCTCTATTATGTTGGTGCGGCTTCGGAACTTTTAAATATCTTGATATATCTCGAGAACTACGCATCTGATCAAAAAATATCATAGAACATAAAAAGTAGGAAACTTAATTCTCTACAAAAAAGGTCTCTTAACATTTTGCCATAGCTCGCTTCGTTTCCGAGATATTTGCAGATTTATCTCAAGGGAAGGGGCCTGACGGACATATTTCGAGATATTTCTTCTTCTTGTTGTTCTTCTTCTGCACAGCTAAGCTGGAAGTGGCATTTGCGGCTCGCACTAGTGCAGAGTTATCTCAAAGAAAGGGGCCACGGTGTTTCTGTATCTCTATTATGTTGGTGCGGCTTCGGAACTTTTAAATATCTCGATATATCTCGAAAACTACGCTTCTGATCAAAAAATATCATAGAACATAAATTGTAGGAAACAGAATTCTCTACAAAAAAGGTCTCTTAACATTTTGCCATAGCTCGCTTCGTTTCCGAGATATTTGCAGATATATCTCAAGGGAAGGGGCCTGACGGACATATTTCGAGATATTTCTTCTTCTTGTTGTTCTTCTTCTGCACAGCTAAGCTGGAAGTGGCATTTGCGGCTCGCACTAGTGCAGAGTTATCTCAAAGAAAGGGGCCACGGTGTTTCTGTATCCCTATTATGTTGGTGCGGCTTCGGAACTTTTAAATATCTCGATATATCTCGAAAACTACGCTTCTGATCAAAAAATATCATAGAACATAAATTGTAGGAAACATAATTCTCTACAAAAAACGTCTCTTAACATTTTGCCATAGCTCGCTTCGTTTCCGAGATATTTGCAGATTCAGCTCAAAGGAACTGGCCTGACGGACATATTTCGAGATATTTCTTCTTCTTGTTGTTCTTCTTCTGCACAGCTAAGCTGGAAGTGGCATTTACAGCTCGCAATAGTGCAGAGTTATCTCAAAGAAAGGGGCCACGGTGTTTCTGTATCTCTATTATGTTGGTGCGGCTTCGGAACTTTTAAATATCTTGATATATCTCGAGAACTACGCATCTGATCAAAAAATATCATAGAACATAAAAAGTAGGAAACTTAATTCTCTACAAAAAAGGTCTCTTAACATTTTGCCATAGCTCGCTTCGTTTCCGAGATATTTGCAGATTTATCTCAAGGGAAGGGGCCTGACGGACATATTTCGAGATATTTCTTCTTCTTGTTGTTCTTCTTCTGCACAGCTAAGCTGGAAGTGGCATTTGCGGCTCGCACTAGTGCAGAGTTATCTCAAAGAAAGGGGCCACGGTGTTTCTGTATCCCTATTATGTTGGTGCGGCTTCGGAACTTTTAAATATCTCGATATATCTCGAAAACTACGCTTCTGATCAAAAAATATCATAGAACATAAATTGTAGGAAACATAATTCTCTACAAAAAACGTCTCTTAACATTTTGCCATAGCTCGCTTCGTTTCCGAGATATTTGCAGATTCAGCTAAAAGGAACTGGCCTGACGGACATATTTCGAGATATTTCTTCTTCTTGTTGTTCTTCTTCTGCACAGCTAAGCTGGAAGTGGCATTTACAGCTCGCAATAGTGCAGAGTTATCTCAAAGAAAGGGGCCACGGTGTTTCTGTATCTCTATTATGTTGGTGCGGCTTCGGAACTTTTAAATATCTTGATATATCTCGAGAACTACGCATCTGATCAAAAAATATCATAGAACATAAAAAGTAGGAAACTTAATTCTCTACAAAAAAGGTCTCTTAACATTTTGCCATAGCTCGCTTCGTTTCCGAGATATTTGCAGATTTATCTCAAGGGAAGGGGCCTGACGGACATATTTCGAGATATTTCTTCTTCTTGTTGTTCTTCTTCTGCACAGCTAAGCTGGAAGTGGCATTTGCGGCTCGCACTAGTGCAGAGTTATCTCAAAGAAAGGGGCCACGGTGTTTCTGTATCTCTATTATGTTGGTGCGGCTTCGGAACTTTTAAATATCTCGATATATCTCGAAAACTACGCTTCTGATCAAAAAATATCATAGAACATAAATTGTAGGAAACAGAATTCTCTACAAAAAAGGTCTCTTAACATTTTGCCATAGCTCGCTTCGTTTCCGAGATATTTGCAGATATATCTCAAGGGAAGGGGCCTGACGGACATATTTCGAGATATTTCTTCTTCTTGTTGTTCTTCTTCTGCACAGCTAAGCTGGAAGTGGCATTTACAGCTCGCAATAGTGCAGAGTTATCTCAATGAAAGGGGCCACGGTGTTTCTGTATCTCTATTATGTTGGTGCGGCTTCGGAACTTTTAAATATCTTGATATATCTCGAGAACCACGCATCTGATCAAAAAATATCATAGAACATAAAAAGTAGGAAACTTAATTCTCTACAAAAAAGGTCTCTTAACATTTTGCCATAGCTCGCTTCGTTTCCTAGATATTTGCAGATTTATCTCAAGGGAAGGGGCCTGACGGACATATTTCGAGATATTTCTTCTTCTTGTTGTTCTTCTTCTGCACAGCTAAGCTGGAAGTGGCATTTGCGGCTCGCACTAGTGCAGAGTTATCTCAAAGAATAGGGCCACGGTGTTTCTGTATCCCTATTATGTTGGTGCGGCTTCGGAACTTTTAAATATCTCGATATATCTCGAAAACTACGCTTCTGATCAAAAAATATCATAGAAGATAAATTGTAGGAAACATAATTCTCTACAAAAAACGTCTCTTAACATTTTGCCATAGCTCGCTTCGTTTCCGAGATATTTGCAGATTCAGCTCAAAGGAACTGGCGTGACGGACATATTTCGAGATATTTCTTCTTCTTCTTGTTCTTGCTCTGCACAGCTAAGCTGGAAGTGGCATTTGCAGCTCGCCATAGTGCAGAGTTATCTCAAAGGAAGGGGCCACGGTGTTTCTGTATCTCTATTATGTTGGTGCGGCTTCGGAACTTTTAAATATCTTGATATATCTCGAGAACTACGCATCTGATCAAAAAATATCATAGAACATAAAAAGTAGGAAACTTAATTCTCTACAAAAAAGGTCTCTTAACATTTTGCCATAGCTCGCTTCGTTTCCGAGATATTTGCAGATTTATCTCAAGGGAAGGGGCCTAACGGACATATTTCGAGATATTTCTTCTTCTTGTTGTTCTTCTTCTGCACAGCTAAGCTGGAAGTGGCATTTGCGGCTCGCACTAGTGCAGAGTTATCTCAAAGAAAGGGGCCACGGTGTTTCTGTATCCCTATCATGTTGGTGCGGCTTCGGAACTTTTAAATATCTCGATATATCTCGAAAACTACGCTTCTGATCAAAAAATATCATAGAACATAAATTGTAGGAAACATAATTCTCTACAAAAAACGTCTCTTAACATTTTGCCATAGCTCGCTTCGTTTCCGAGATATTTGCAGATTCAGCTCAAAGGAACTGGCGTGACGGACATATTTCGAGATATTTCTTCTTCTTCTTGTTCTTCCTCTGCACAGCTAAGCTGGAAGTGGCATTTGCAGCTCGCAATAGTGCAGAGTTATCTCAAAGAATGGGGCCACGGTGTTTCTGTATCTCTATTATGTTGGTGCGGCTTCGGAACTTTTAAATATCTTGATATATCTCGAGAACTACGCATCTGATCAAAAAATATCATAGAACATAAAAAGTAGGAAACTTAATTCTCTACAAAAAAGGTCTCTTAACATTTTGCCATAGCTCGCTTCGTTTCCGAGATATTTGCAGATATATCTCAAGGGAAGGGGCCTGACGGACATATTTCGAGATATTTCTTCTTCTTGTTGTTCTTCTTCTGCACAGCTAAGCTGGAAGTGGCATTTACAGCTCGCAATAGTGCAGAGTTATCTCAAAGAAAGGGGCCACGGTGTTTCTGTATCTCTATTATGTTGGTGCGGCTTCGGAACTTTTAAATATCTTGATATATCTCGAGAACTACGCATCTGATCAAAAAATATCATAGAACATAAAAAGTAGGAAACTTAATTCTCTACAAAAAAGGTCTCTTAACATTTTGCCATAGCTCGCTTCGTTTCCGAGATATTTGCAGATTTATCTCAAGGGAAGGGGCCTGACGGACATATTTCGAGATATTTCTTCTTCTTGTTGTTCTTCTTCTGCACAGCTAAGCTGGAACTGGCATTTGCGGCTCGCACTAGTGCAGAGTTATCTCAAAGAAAGGGGCCACGGTGTTTCTGTATCTCTATTATGTTGGTGCGGCTTCGGAACTTTTAAATATCTCGATGTATCTCGAAAACTACGCTTCTGATCAAAAAATATCATAGAACATAAATTGTAGGAAGCATAATTCTCTCCAAAAATGTCTCTTAACATTTCGCCATAGCTCGCTTCGTTTCCGAGATATTTGCAGATTTATCTCAAGCGAAGGGGCCTGACGGACAAATTTCGAGATATTTCTTCTTCTTGTTGTTCTTCTTCTGCACAGCTAAGCTGGAAGTGGCATTTGCGGCTCGCACTAGTGCAGAGTTATCTCAAAGAAAGGGGCCACGGTGTTTCTGTATCCCTATTATGTTGGTGCGGCTTCGGAACTTTTAAATACCTCGATATATCTCGAAAACTACGCTTCTGATCAAAAAATATCATAGAACATAAATTGTAGGAAACATAATTCTCTACAAAAAACGTCTCTTAACATTTTGCCATAGCTCGCTTCGTTTCCGAGATATTTGCAGATTCAGCTCAAAGGAACTGGCCTGACGGACATATTTCGAGATATTTCTTCTTCTTGTTGTTCTTCCTCTGCACAGCTAAGCTGGAAGTGGCATTTGCAGCTCGCAATAGTGCAGAGTTATCTCAAAGAAAGGGGCCACGGTGTTTCTGTATCTCTATTATGTTGGTGCGGCTTCGGAACTTTTAAATATCTTGATATATCTCGAGAACTACGCATCTGATCAAAAAATATCATACAACATAAAAAGTAGGAAACTTAATTCTCTACAAAAAAGGTCTCTTAACATTTTGCCATAGCTCGCTTCGTTTCCGAGATATTTGCAGATTTATCTCAGGGGAAGGGGCCTGACGGACATATTTCGAGATATTTCTTCTTCTTGTTGTTCTTCTTCTGCACAGCTAAGCTGGAACTGGCATTTGCGGCTCGCACTAGTGCAGAGTTATCTCAAAGAAAGGGGCCACGGTGTTTCTGTATCTCTATTATGTTGGTGCGGCTTCGGAACTTTTAAATATCTCGATGTATCTCGAAAACTACGCTTCTGATCAAAAAATATCATAGAACATAAATTGTAGGAAGCATAATTCTCTCCAAAAATGTCTCTTAACATTTTGCCATAGCTCGCTTCGTTTCCGAGATATTTGCAGATATATCTCAAGGGAAGGGGCCTGACCGACATATTTCGAGATATTTCTTCTTCTTGTTGTTCTTCTTCTGCACAGCTAAGCTGGAAGTGGCATTTGCGGCTCGCACTAGTGCAGAGTTATCTCAAAGAAAGGGGCCACGGTGTTTCTGTATCCCTATTATGTTGGTGCGGCTTCGGAACTTTTAAATATCTCGATATATCTCGAAAACTACGCTTCTGATCAAAAAATATCATAGAACATAAATTGTAGGAAACATAATTCTCTATAAAAAGCGTCTCTTAACATTTTGCCATAGCTCGCTTCGTTTCCGAGATATTTGCAGATTCAGCTCAAAGGAACTGGCCTGACGGACATATTTCGAGATATTTCTTCTTCTTGTTGTTCTTCCTCTGCACAGCTAAGCTGGAAGTGGCATTTGCAGCTCGCAATAGTGCAGAGTTATCTCAAAGAAAGGGGCCACGGTGTTTCTGTATCTCTATTATGTTGGTGCGGCTTCGGAACTTTTAAATATCTTGATATATCTCGAGAACTACGCATCTGATCAAAAAATATCATAGAACATAAAAAGTAGGAAACTTAATTCTCTACAAAAAAGGTCTCTTAACATTTTGCCATAGCTCGCTTCGTTTCCGAGATATTTGCAGATATATCTCAAGGGAAGGGGCCTGACGGACATATTTCGAGATATTTCTTCTTCTTGTTGTTCTTCTTCTGCACAGCTAAGCTGGAAGTGGCATTTACAGCTCGCAATAGTGCAGAGTTATCTCAAAGAAAGAGGCCACGGTGTTTCTGTATCTCTATTATGTTGGTGCGGCTTCGGAACTTTTAAATATCTTGATATATCTCGAGAACTACGCATCTGATCAAAAAATATCATAGAACATAAAAAGTAGGAAACTTAATTCTCTACAAAAAAGGTCTCTTAACATTTTGCCATAGCTCGCTTCGTTTCCGAGATATTTGCAGATATATCTCAAGGGAAGGGGCCTGACGGACATATTTCGAGATATTTCTTCTTCTTGTTGTTCTTCTTCTGCACAGCTAAGCTGGAAGTGGCATTTACAGCTCGCAATACTGCAGAGTTATCTCAAAGAAAGGGGCCACGGTGTTTCTGTATCCCTATTATGTTGGTGCGGCTTCGGAACTTTTAAATATCTCGATACATCTCGAAAACTACGCTTCTGATCAAAAAATATCATAGAACATAAACTGTAGGAAGCATAATTCTCTACAAAAAACGTCTCTTAACATTTTGCCATAGCTCGCTTCGTTTCCGAGATATTTGCAGATTCAGCTCAAAGGAACTGGCCTGACGGACATATTTCGTGATATTTCTTCTTCTTGTTGTTCTTCTTCTGCACAGCTAAGCTGGAAGTGGCATTTACAGCTCGCAATAGTGCAGAGTTATCTCAATGAAAGGGGCCACGGTGTTTCTGTATCTCTATTATGTTGGTGCGGCTTCGGAACTTTTAAATATCTTGATATATCTCGAGAACCACGCATCTGATCAAAAAATATCATAGAACATAAAAAGTAGGAAACTTAATTCTCTACAAAAAAGGTCTCTTAACATTTTGCCATAGCTCGCTTCGTTTCCGAGATATTTGCAGATTTATCTCAAGGGAAGGGGCCTGACGGACATATTTCGAGATATTTCTTCTTCTTGTTGTTCTTCTTCTGCACAGCTAAGCTGGAAGTGGCATTTGCGGCTCGCACTAGTGCAGAGTTATCTCAAAGAATAGGGCCACGGTGTTTCTGTATCCCTATTATGTTGGTGCGGCTTCGGAACTTTTAAATATCTCGATATATCTCGAAAACTACGCTTCTGATCAAAAAATATCATAGAAGATAAATTGTAGGAAACATAATTCTCTACAAAAAACGTCTCTTAACATTTTGCCATAGCTCGCTTCGTTTCCGAGATATTTGCAGATTCAGCTCAAAGGAACTGGCGTGACGGACATATTTCGAGATATTTCTTCTTCTTCTTGTTCTTGCTCTGCACAGCTAAGCTGGAAGTGGCATTTGCAGCTCGCCATAGTGCAGAGTTATCTCAAAGGAAGGGGCCACGGTGTTTCTGTATCTCTATTATGTTGGTGCGGCTTCGGAACTTTTAAATATCTTGATATATCTCGAGAACTACGCATCTGATCAAAAAATATCATAGAACATAAAAAGTAGGAAACTTAATTCTCTACAAAAAAGGTCTCTTAACATTTTGCCATAGCTCGCTTCGTTTCCGAGATATTTGCAGATTTATCTCAAGGGAAGGGGCCTAACGGACATATTTCGAGATATTTCTTCTTCTTGTTGTTCTTCTTCTGCACAGCTAAGCTGGAAGTGGCATTTGCGGCTCGCACTAGTGCAGAGTTATCTCAAAGAAAGGGGCCACGGTGTTTCTGTATCCCTATCATGTTGGTGCGGCTTCGGAACTTTTAAATATCTCGATATATCTCGAAAACTACGCTTCTGATCAAAAAATATCATAGAACATAAATTGTAGGAAACATAATTCTCTACAAAAAACGTCTCTTAACATTTTGCCATAGCTCGCTTCGTTTCCGAGATATTTGCAGATTCAGCTCAAAGGAACTGGCGTGACGGACATATTTCGAGATATTTCTTCTTCTTCTTGTTCTTCCTCTGCACAGCTAAGCTGGAAGTGGCATTTGCAGCTCGCAATAGTGCAGAGTTATCTCAAAGAAAGGGGCCACGGTGTTTCTGTATCTCTATTATGTTGGTGCGGCTTCGGAACTTTTAAATATCTTGATATATCTCGAGAACTACGCATCTGATCAAAAAATATCATAGAACATAAAAAGTAGGAAACTTAATTCTCTACAAAAAAGGTCTCTTAACATTTTGCCATAGCTCGCTTCGTTTCCGAGATATTTGCAGATATATCTCAAGGGAAGGGGCCTGACGGACATATTTCGAGATATTTCTTCTTCTTGTTGTTCTTCTTCTGCACAGCTAAGCTGGAAGTGGCATTTACAGCTCGCAATAGTGCAGAGTTATCTCAAAGAAAGGGGCCACGGTGTTTCTGTATCTCTATTATGTTGGTGCGCCTTCGGAACTTTTAAATATCTTGATATATCTCGAGAACTACGCATCTGATCAAAAAATATCATAGAACATAAAAAGTAGGAAACTTAATTCTCTACAAAAAAGGTCTCTTAACATTTTGCCATAGCTCGCTTCGTTTCCGAGATATTTGCAGATTTATCTCAAGGGAAGGGGCCTGACGGACATATTTCGAGATATTTCTTCTTCTTGTTGTTCTTCTTCTGCACAGCTAAGCTGGAACTGGCATTTGCGGCTCGCACTAGTGCAGAGTTATCTCAAAGAAAGGGGCCACGGTGTTTCTGTATCTCTATTATGTTGGTGCGGCTTCGGAACTTTTAAATATCTCGATGTATCTCGAAAACTACGCTTCTGATCAAAAAATATCATAGAACATAAATTGTAGGAAGCATAATTCTCTCCAAAAATGTCTCTTAACATTTCGCCATAGCTCGCTTCGTTTCCGAGATATTTGCAGATTTATCTCAAGCGAAGGGGCCTGACGGACAAATTTCGAGATATTTCTTCTTCTTGTTGTTCTTCTTCTGCACAGCTAAGCTGGAAGTGGCATTTGCGGCTCGCACTAGTGCAGAGTTATCTCAAAGAAAGGGGCCACGGTGTTTCTGTATCCCTATTATGTTGGTGCGGCTTCGGAACTTTTAAATACCTCGATATATCTCGAAAACTACGCTTCTGATCAAAAAATATCATAGAACATAAATTGTAGGAAACATAATTCTCTACAAAAAACGTCTCTTAACATTTTGCCATAGCTCGCTTCGTTTCCGAGATATTTGCAGATTCAGCTCAAAGGAACTGGCCTGACGGACATATTTCGAGATATTTCTTCTTCTTGTTGTTCTTCCTCTGCACAGCTAAGCTGGAAGTGGCATTTGCAGCTCGCAATAGTGCAGAGTTATCTCAAAGAAAGGGGCCACGGTGTTTCTGTATCTCTATTATGTTGGTGCGGCTTCGGAACTTTTAAATATCTTGATATATCTCGAGAACTACGCATCTGATCAAAAAATATCATACAACATAAAAAGTAGGAAACTTAATTCTCTACAAAAAAGGTCTCTTAACATTTTGCCATAGCTCGCTTCGTTTCCGAGATATTTGCAGATTTATCTCAGGGGAAGGGGCCTGACGGACATATTTCGAGATATTTCTTCTTCTTGTTGTTCTTCTTCTGCACAGCTAAGCTGGAACTGGCATTTGCGGCTCGCACTAGTGCAGAGTTATCTCAAAGAAAGGGGCCACGGTGTTTCTGTATCTCTATTATGTTGGTGCGGCTTCGGAACTTTTAAATATCTCGATGTATCTCGAAAACTACGCTTCTGATCAAAAAATATCATAGAACATAAATTGTAGGAAGCATAATTCTCTCCAAAAATGTCTCTTAACATTTTGCCATAGCTCGCTTCGTTTCCGAGATATTTGCAGATATATCTCAAGGGAAGGGGCCTGACCGACATATTTCGAGATATTTCTTCTTCTTGTTGTTCTTCTTCTGCACAGCTAAGCTGGAAGTGGCATTTGCGGCTCGCACTAGTGCAGAGTTATCTCAAAGAAAGGGGCCACGGTGTTTCTGTATCCCTATTATGTTGGTGCGGCTTCGGAACTTTTAAATATCTCGATATATCTCGAAAACTACGCTTCTGATCAAAAAATATCATAGAACATAAATTGTAGGAAACATAATTCTCTATAAAAAGCGTCTCTTAACATTTTGCCATAGCTCGCTTCGTTTCCGAGATATTTGCAGATTCAGCTCAAAGGAACTGGCCTGACGGACATATTTCGAGATATTTCTTCTTCTTGTTGTTCTTCCTCTGCACAGCTAAGCTGGAAGTGGCATTTGCAGCTCGCAATAGTGCAGAGTTATCTCAAAGAAAGGGGCCACGGTGTTTCTGTATCTCTATTATGTTGGTGCGGCTTCGGAACTTTTAAATATCTTGATATATCTCGAGAACTACGCATCTGATCAAAAAATATCATAGAACATAAAAAGTAGGAAACTTAATTCTCTACAAAAAAGGTCTCTTAACATTTTGCCATAGCTCGCTTCGTTTCCGAGATATTTGCAGATATATCTCAAGGGAAGGGGCCTGACGGACATATTTCGAGATATTTCTTCTTCTTGTTGTTCTTCTTCTGCACAGCTAAGCTGGAAGTGGCATTTACAGCTCGCAATAGTGCAGAGTTATCTCAAAGAAAGAGGCCACGGTGTTTCTGTATCTCTATTATGTTGGTGCGGCTTCGGAACTTTTAAATATCTTGATATATCTCGAGAACTACGCATCTGATCAAAAAATATCATAGAACATAAAAAGTAGGAAACTTAATTCTCTACAAAAAAGGTCTCTTAACATTTTGCCATAGCTCGCTTCGTTTCCGAGATATTTGCAGATATATCTCAAGGGAAGGGGCCTGACGGACATATTTCGAGATATTTCTTCTTCTTGTTGTTCTTCTTCTGCACAGCTAAGCTGGAAGTGGCATTTACAGCTCGCAATACTGCAGAGTTATCTCAAAGAAAGGGGCCACGGTGTTTCTGTATCCCTATTATGTTGGTGCGGCTTCGGAACTTTTAAATATCTCGATACATCTCGAAAACTACGCTTCTGATCAAAAAATATCATAGAACATAAACTGTAGGAAGCATAATTCTCTACAAAAAACGTCTCTTAACATTTTGCCATAGCTCGCTTCGTTTCCGAGATATTTGCAGATTCAGCTCAAAGGAACTGGCCTGACGGACATATTTCGTGATATTTCTTCTTCTTGTTGTTCTTCTTCTGCACAGCTAAGCTGGAAGTGGCATTTGCGGCTCGCACTAGTGCAGAGTTATCTCAAAGAAAGGGGCCACGGTGTTTCTGTATCCCTATTATGTTGGTGCGGCTTCGGAACTTTCAAATATCTCGATATATCTCGAAAACTACGCTTCTGATCAAAAAATATCATAGAACATAAATTGTAGGAAACATAATTCTCTACAAAAAACGTGTCTTAACATTTTGCCATAGCTCGCTTCGTTTCCGAGATATTTGCAGATTTATCGCAAGGGAAGGGGCCTGACGGACATATTTCGAGATATTTCTTCTTCTTGTTGTTCTTCTTCTGCACAGCTAAGCTGGAAGTGGCATTTGCGGCTCGCACTAGTGCAGAGTTATCTCAACGAAAGGGGCCACGGTGTTTCTGTATCTCTATTATGTTGGTGCGGCTTCGGAACTTTTAAATATCTCGATATATCTCGAGAACTACGCTTCTGATCAAAAAATACCATAGAACATAAATTGTAGGAAACATAATTCTCTACAAAAAAGGTCTCTTAACATTTTGCCATAGCTCGCTTCGTTTCCGAGATATTTGCAGATTTATCTCAAGGGAAGGGGCCTGACGGACATATTTCGAGATATTTCTTCTTCTTGTTGTTCTTCTTCTGCACAGCTAAGCTGGAACTGGCATTTCCAGCTCGCAGTAGTGCAGAGTTATCTCAAAGAGAGGGGCCACGGTGTTTCTGTATCTCAATTATGTTGGTGCGGCTTCGGAACTTTTAAATATCTCGATATATCTCGAAAACTACGCTTCTGATCAAAAAATATCATAGAACATAAATTGTAGGAAACATAATTCTCTACAAAAAAGGTGTCTTAACATTTTGCCATAGCTCGCTTCGTTTCCGAGATATTTGCAGATATATCTCAAGGGAAGGGGCCTGACGGACATATTTCGAGATATTTCTTCTTCTTGTTGTTCTTCTTCTGCACAGCTAAGCTGGAAGTGGCATTTACAGCTCGCAATAGTGCAGAGTTATCTCAAAGAAAGGGGCCACGGTGTTTCTGTATCTCTATTATGTTGGTGCGGCTTCGGAACTTTTAAATATCTTGATATATCTCGAGAACTACGCATCTGATCAAAAAATATCATAGAACATAAAAAGTAGGAAACTTAATTCTCTACAAAAAAGGTCTCTTAACATTTTGCCATAGCTCGCTTCGTTTCCGAGATATTTGCAGATATATCTCAAGGGAAGGGGCCTGACGGACATATTTCGAGATATTTCTTCTTCTTGTTGTTCTTCTTCTGCACAGCTAAGCTGGAAGTGGCATTTACAGCTCGCAATACTGCAGAGTTATCTCAAAGAAAGGGGCCACGGTGTTTCTGTATCCCTATTATGTTGGTGCGGCTTCGGAACTTTTAAATATCTCGATACATCTCGAAAACTACGCTTCTGATCAAAAAATATCATAGAACATAAATTGTAGGAAGCATAATTCTCTACAAAAAACGTCTCTTAACATTTTGCCATAGCTCGCTTCGTTTCCGAGATATTTGCAGATTCAGCTCAAAGGAACTGGCCTGACGGACATATTTCGAGAAATTTCTTCTTCTTGTTGTTCTTCTTCTGCACAGCTAAGCTGGAAGTGGCATTTGCGGCTCGCACTAGTGCAGAGTTATCTCAAAGAAAGGGGCCACGGTGTTTCTGTATCCCTATTATGTTGGTGCGGCTTCGGAACTTTTAAATATCTCGATATATCTCGAAAACTACGCTTCTGATCAAAAAATATCATAGAACATAAATTGTAGGAAACATAATTCTCTACAAAAAACGTCTCTTAACATTTTGCCATAGCTCGCTTCGTTTCCGAGATATTTGCAGATTTATCTCAAGGGAAGGGGCCTGACGGACATATTTCGAGATATTTCTTCTTCTTGTTGTTCTTCTTCTGCACAGCTAAGCTGGAAGTGGCATTTGCGGCTCGCACTAGTGCAGAGTTATCTCAACGAAAGGGGCCACGGTGTTTCTGTATCTCTATTATGTTGGTGCGGCTTCGGAACTTTTAAATATCTCGATATATCTCGAAAACTACGCTTCTGATCAAAAAATACCATAGAACATAAATTGTAGGAAACATAATTCTCTACAAAAAAGGTCTCTTAACATTTTGCCATAGCTCGCTTCGTTTCCGAGATATTTGCAGATTTATCTCAAGGGAAGGGGCCTGACGGACATATTTCGAGATATTTCTTCTTCTTGTTGTTCTTCTTCTGCACAGCTAAGCTGGAACTGGCATTTGCGGCTCGCACTAGTGCAGAGTTATCTCAAAGAAAGGGGCCACGGTGTTTCTGTATCTCTATTATGTTGGTGCGGCTTCGGAACTTTTAAATATCTCGATGTATCTCGAAAACTACGCTTCTGATCAAAAAATATCATAGAACATAAATTGTAGGAAGCATAATTCTCTCCAAAAATGTCTCTTAACATTTCGCCATAGCTCGCTTCGTTTCCGAGATATTTGCAGATTTATCTCAAGCGAAGGGGCCTGACGGACAAATTTCGAGATATTTCTTCTTCTTGTTGTTCTTCTTCTGCACAGCTAAGCTGGAAGTGGCATTTGCGGCTCGCACTAGTGCAGAGTTATCTCAAAGAAAGGGGCCACGGTGTTTCTGTATCCCTATTATGTTGGTGCGGCTTCGGAACTTTTAAATACCTCGATATATCTCGAAAACTACGCTTCTGATCAAAAAATATCATAGAACATAAATTGTAGGAAACATAATTCTCTACAAAAAACGTCTCTTAACATTTTGCCATAGCTCGCTTCGTTTCCGAGATATTTGCAGATTCAGCTCAAAGGAACTGGCCTGACGGACATATTTCGAGATATTTCTTCTTCTTGTTGTTCTTCCTCTGCACAGCTAAGCTGGAAGTGGCATTTGCAGCTCGCAATAGTGCAGAGTTATCTCAAAGAAAGGGGCCACGGTGTTTCTGTATCTCTATTATGTTGGTGCGGCTTTGGAACTTTTAAATATCTCGATATATCTCGAAAACTACGCTTCTGATCAAAAAATATCATAGAACATAAATTGTAGGAAACATAATTCTCTACAAAAAAGGTCTCTTAACATTTTGCCATAGCTCGCTTCGTTTCCGAGATATTTGCAGATATATCTCAAGGGAAGGGGCCTGACGGACATATTTCGAGATATGTCTTCTTCTTGTTGTTCTTCTTCTGCACAGCTAAGCTGGAAGTGGCATTTACAGCTCGCAATAGTGCAGAGTTATCTCAAAGAGAGGGTCCACGGTGTTTCTGTATCTCTATTATGTTGGTGCGGCTTCGGAACTTTTAAATATCTTGATATATCTCGAGAACTACGCATCTGATCAAAAAATATCATAGAACATGAAAAGTAGGAAACTTAATTCTCTACAAAAAAGGTCTCTCAACATTTTGCCATAGCTCGCTTCGTTTCCGAGATATTTGCAGATTCAGCTCAAAGGAACTGGCCTGACGGACATATTTCGAGAAATTTCTTCTTCTTGTTGTTCTTCTTCTGCACAGCTAAGCTGGAAGTGGCATTTGCGGCTCGCACTAGTGCAGAGTTATCTCAAAGAAAGGGGCCACGGTGTTTCTGTATCCCTATTATGTTGGTGCGGCTTCGGAACTTTTAAATATCTCGATATATCTCGAAAACTACGCTTCTGATCAAAAAATATCATAGAACATAAATTGTAGGAAACATAATTCTCTACAAAAAACGTCTCTTAACATTTTGCCATAGCTCGCTTCGTTTCCGAGATATTTGCAGATTTATCTCAAGGGAAGGGGCCTGACGGACATATTTCGAGATATTTCTTCTTCTTGTTGTTCTTCTTCTGCACAGCTAAGCTGGAAGTGGCATTTGCGGCTCGCACTAGTGCAGAGTTATCTCAACGAAAGGGGCCACGGTGTTTCTGTATCTCTATTATGTTGGTGCGGCTTCGGAACTTTTAAATATCTCGATATATCTCGAAAACTACGCTTCTGATCAAAAAATACCATAGAACATAAATTGTAGGAAACATAATTCTCTACAAAAAAGGTCTCTTAACATTTTGCCATAGCTCGCTTCGTTTCCGAGATATTTGCAGATTTATCTCAAGGGAAGGGGCCTGACGGACATATTTCGAGATATTTCTTCTTCTTGTTGTTCTTCTTCTGCACAGCTAAGCTGGAACTGGCATTTGCGGCTCGCACTAGTGCAGAGTTATCTCAAAGAAAGGGGCCACGGTGTTTCTGTATCTCTATTATGTTGGTGCGGCTTCGGAACTTTTAAATATCTCGATGTATCTCGAAAACTACGCTTCTGATCAAAAAATATCATAGAACATAAATTGTAGGAAGCATAATTCTCTCCAAAAATGTCTCTTAACATTTCGCCATAGCTCGCTTCGTTTCCGAGATATTTGCAGATTTATCTCAAGCGAAGGGGCCTGACGGACAAATTTCGAGATATTTCTTCTTCTTGTTGTTCTTCTTCTGCACAGCTAAGCTGGAAGTGGCATTTGCGGCTCGCACTAGTGCAGAGTTATCTCAAAGAAAGGGGCCACGGTGTTTCTGTATCCCTATTATGTTGGTGCGGCTTCGGAACTTTTAAATACCTCGATATATCTCGAAAACTACGCTTCTGATCAAAAAATATCATAGAACATAAATTGTAGGAAACATAATTCTCTACAAAAAACGTCTCTTAACATTTTGCCATAGCTCGCTTCGTTTCCGAGATATTTGCAGATTCAGCTCAAAGGAACTGGCCTGACGGACATATTTCGAGATATTTCTTCTTCTTGTTGTTCTTCCTCTGCACAGCTAAGCTGGAAGTGGCATTTGCAGCTCGCAATAGTGCAGAGTTATCTCAAAGAAAGGGGCCACGGTGTTTCTGTATCTCTATTATGTTGGTGCGGCTTTGGAACTTTTAAATATCTCGATATATCTCGAAAACTACGCTTCTGATCAAAAAATATCATAGAACATAAATTGTAGGAAACATAATTCTCTACAAAAAAGGTCTCTTAACATTTTGCCATAGCTCGCTTCGTTTCCGAGATATTTGCAGATATATCTCAAGGGAAGGGGCCTGACGGACATATTTCGAGATATGTCTTCTTCTTGTTGTTCTTCTTCTGCACAGCTAAGCTGGAAGTGGCATTTACAGCTCGCAATAGTGCAGAGTTATCTCAAAGAGAGGGTCCACGGTGTTTCTGTATCTCTATTATGTTGGTGCGGCTTCGGAACTTTTAAATATCTTGATATATCTCGAGAACTACGCATCTGATCAAAAAATATCATAGAACATGAAAAGTAGGAAACTTAATTCTCTACAAAAAAGGTCTCTCAACATTTTGCCATAGCTCGCTTCGTTTCCGAGATATTTGCAGATTTATCTCAAGGGAAGGGGCCTGACGGACATATTTCGAGATATTCCTTCTTCTTGTTGTTCTTCTTCTGCACAGCTAAGGTGGAAGTGGCATTTGCGGCTCGCACTAGTGCAGAGTTATCTCAAAGAAAGGGGCCACGGTGTTTCTGTATCCCTATTATGTTGGTGCGGCTTCGGAACTTTTAAATATCTCGATATATCTCGAAAACTACGCTTCTGATCAAAAAATATCCTAGAACATAAATTGTAGGAAACATAATTCTCTACAAAAAACGTCTCTTAACATTTTGCCATAGCTCGCTTCGTTTCCGAGATATTTGCAGATTTATCTCAAGGGAAGGGGCCTGACGGACATATTTCGAGATATTTCTTCTTCTTGTTGTTCTTCTTCTGCACAGCTAAACTGGAAGTGGCATTTCCAGCTCGCAATAGTGCAGAGTTATCTCAAAGAGAGGGGCCACGGTGTTTCTGTATCTCTATTATGTTGGTGCGGCTCGGAACTTTTAAATATCTTGATATATCTCGAGAACTACGCATCTGATCAAAAAATATCATAGAACATAAAAAGTAGGAAACTTAATTCTCTACAAAAAAGGTCTCTCAACATTTTGCCATAGCTCGCTTCGTTTCCGAGATATTTGCAGATTTATCTCAAGGGAAGGGGCCTGACGGACATATTTCGAGATATTTCTTCTTCTTGTTGTTCTTCTTCTGCACAGCTAAGCTGGAAGTGGCATTTGCGGCTCGCACTAGTGCAGAGTTATCTCAAAGAAAGGGGCCACGGTGTTTCTGTATCTCTATTATGTTGGTGCGGCTTTGGAACTTTTAAATATCTCGATATATCTCGAAAACTACGCTTCTCACCAAAAAATATCATAGAACATAAATTGTACGAAACATAATTCTCTACAAAAAAGGTCTCTTAACATTTTGCCATAGCTCGCTTCGTTTCCGAGATATTTGCAGATATATCTCAAGGGAAGGGGCCTGACGGACATATTTCGAGATATTTCTTCTTCTTGTTGTTCTTCTTCTGCACAGCTAAGCTGGAAGTGGCATTTGCGGCTCGCACTAGTGCAGAGTTATCTCAAAGAAAGGGGCCACGGTGTTTCTGTATCCCTATTATGTTGGTGCGGCTTCGGAACTTTTAAATATCTTGATATATCTCGAGAACTACGCATCTGATCAAAAAATATCATAGAACATAAAAAGTAGGAAACTTAATTCTCTACACAAAAGGTCTCTTAACAATTGGCCATAGCTCGCTTCGTTTCCGAGATATTTGCAGATTTATCTCAAGGGAAGGGGCCTGGCGGACATATTTCGAGATATTTCTTCTTCTTGTTGTTCTTCTTCTGCACAGCTAAGCTGGAAGTGGCATTTGCGGCTCGCACTAGTGCAGAGTTATCTCAACGAAAGGGGCCACGGTGTTTCTGTATCTCTATTATGTTGGTGCGGCTTCGGAACTTTTAAATATCTCGATATATCTCGAAAACTACGCTTCTGATCAAAAAATATCATAGAACATAAATTGTAGGAAACATAATTCTCTACAAAAAAGGTCTCTTAACATTTTGCCATAGCTCGCTTCGTTTCCGAGATATTTGCAGATATATCTCAAGGGAAGGGGCCTGACGGACATATTTCGAGATATTTCTTCTTCTTGTTGTTCTTCTTCTGCACAGCTAAGCTGGAAGTGGCATTTACAGCTCGCAATAGTGCAGAGTTATCTCAAAGAAAGGGGCCACGGTGTTTCTGTATCTCTATTATGTTGGTGCGGCTTCGGAACTTTTAAATATCTTGACATATCTCGAGAACTACGCATCAGATCAAAAAATATGATAGAACATAAATTGTAGGAAACATAATTCTCTACAAAAAATGTCTCTTAACATTTTGCCATAGCTCGCTTCGTTTCCGAGATATTTGCAGATTCAGCTCAAAGGAACTGGCCTGACGGACATATTTCGAGATATTTCTTCTTCTTGTTGTTCTTCCTCTGCACAGCTAAGCTGGAAGTGGCATTTGCAGCTCGCAATAGTGCAGAGTTATCTCAAAGAAAGGGGCCACGGTGTTTCTGTATCTCTATTATGTTGGTGCGGCTTTGGAACTTTTAAATATCTCGATATATCTCGAAAACTACGCTTCTGATCAAAAAATATCATAGAACATAAATTGTAGGAAACATAATTCTCTACAAAAAAGGTCTCTTAACATTTTGCCATAGCTCGCTTCGTTTCCGAGATATTTGCAGATATATCTCAAGGGAAGGGGCCTGACGGACATATTTCGAGATATGTCTTCTTCTTGTCGTTCTTCTTCTGCACAGCTAAGCTGGAAGTGGCATTTACAGCTCGCAATAGTGCAGAGTTATCTCAAAGAGAGGGGCCACGGTGTTTCTGTATCTCTATTATGTTGGTGCGGCTTCGGAACTTTTAAATATCTTGATATATCTCGAGAACTACGCATCTGATCAAAAAATATCATAGAACATGAAAAGTAGGAAACTTAATTCTCTACAAAAAAGGTCTCTCAACATTTTGCCATAGCTCGCTTCGTTTCCGAGATATTTGCAGATTTATCTCAAGGGAAGGGGCCTGACGGACATATTTCGAGATATTCCTTCTTCTTGTTGTTCTTCTTCTGCACAGCTAAGGTGGAAGTGGCATTTGCGGCTCGCACTAGTGCAGAGTTATCTCAAAGAAAGGGGCCACGGTGTTTCTGTATCCCTATTATGTTGGTGCGGCTTCGGAACTTTTAAATATCTCGATATATCTCGAAAACTACGCTTCTGATCAAAAAATATCCTAGAACATAAATTGTAGGAAACATAATTCTCTACAAAAAACGTCTCTTAACATTTTGCCATAGCTCGCTTCGTTTCCGAGATATTTGCAGATTTATCTCAAGGGAAGGGGCCTGACGGACATATTTCGAGATATTTCTTCTTCTTGTTGTTCTTCTTCTGCACAGCTAAACTGGAAGTGGCATTTCCAGCTCGCAATAGTGCAGAGTTATCTCAAAGAGAGGGGCCACGGTGTTTCTGTATCTCTATTATGTTGGTGCGGCTTCGGAACTTTTAAATATCTTGATATATCTCGAGAACTACGCATCTGATCAAAAAATATCATAGAACATAAAAAGTAGGAAACTTAATTCTCTACAAAAAAGGTCTCTCAACATTTTGCCATAGCTCGCTTCGTTTCCGAGATATTTGCAGATTTATCTCAAGGGAAGGGGCCTGACGGACATATTTCGAGATATTTCTTCTTCTTGTTGTTCTTCTTCTGCACAGCTAAGCTGGAAGTGGCATTTGCGGCTCGCACTAGTGCAGAGTTATCTCAAAGAAAGGGGCCACGGTGTTTCTGTATCCCTATTATGTTGGTGCGGCTTCGGAACTTTTAAATATCTCGATATATCTCGAAAACTACGCTTCTGATCAAAAAATATCATAGAACATAAATTGTAGGAAACATAATTCTCTACAAAAAACGTCTCTTAACATTTTGCCATAGCTCGCTTCGTTTCCGAGATATTTGCAGATTTATCTCAAGGGAAGGGGCCTGACGGACATATTTCGAGATATTTCTTCTTCTTGTTGTTCTTCTTCTGCACAGCTAAGCTGGAAGTGGCATTTGCGGCTCGCACTAGTGCAGAGTTATCTCAACGAAAGGGGCCACGGTGTTTCTGTATCTCTATTATGTTGGTGCGGCTTCGGAACTTTTAAATATCTCGATATATCTCGAAAACTACGCTTCTGATCAAAAAATATCATAGAACATAAATTGTAGGAAACATAATTCTCTACAAAAAACGTCTCTAAACATTTTGCCATAGCTCGCTTCGTTTCCGAGATATTTGCAGATTCAGCTCAAAGGAACTGGCCTGACGGACATATTTCGAGATATTTCTTCTTCTTGTTGTTCTTCTTCTGCACAGCTAAGCTGGAAGTGGCATTTGCGGCTCGCACTAGTGCAGAGTTATCTCAAAGAAAGGGGCCACGGTGTTTCTGTATCCCTATTATGTTGGTGCGGCTTCGGAACTTTTAAATATCTCGATATATCTCGAAAACTACGCTTCTGATCAAAAAATATCATAGAATATAAATTGTAGGAAACATAATTCTCTACAAAAAACGTCTCTTAACATTTTGCCATAGCTCGCTTCGTTTCCGAGATATTTGCAGATTTATCTCAAGGGAAGGGGCCTGACGGACATATTTCGAGATATTTCTTCTTCTTGTTGTTCTTCTTCTGCACAGCTAAGCTGGAAGTGGCATTTGCGGCTCGCACTAGTGCAGAGTTATCTCAACGAAAGGGGCCACGGTGTTTCTGTATCTCTATTATGTTGGTGCGGCTTCGGAACTTTTAAATATCTCGATATATCTCGAAAACTACGCATCAGATCAAAAAATATGATACAACATAAAAAGTAGGAAACTTAATTCTCTACAAAAAAGGTCTCTTAACATTTTGCCATAGCTCTCTTCGTTTCCGAGATATTTGCAGATTTATCTCAAGGGAAGGGGCCTGACGGACATATTTCGAGATATTTCTTCTTCTTGTTGTTCTTCTTCTGCACAGCTAAGCTGGACGTGGCATTTACAGCTCGCAATACTGCAGAGTTATCTCAAAGAAAGGGGCCACGGTGTTTCTGTATCCCTATTATGTTGGTGCGGCTTCGGAACTTTTAAATATCTCGATATATCTCGAAAACTACGCTTCTGATCAAAAAATATCATAGAACATAAATTGTAGGAAACATAATTCTCTACAAAAAACGTCTCTTAACATTTTGCCATAGCTCGCTTCGTTTCCGAGATATTTGCAGATTCAGCTCAAAGGAACTGGCAGACGGACATATTTCGAGATATTTCTTCTTCTTCTTGTTCTTCCTCTGCACAGCTAAGCTGGAAGTGGCATTTGCAGTTCGCGATAGTGCAGAGTTATCTCAAAGAAAGGGGCCACGGTGTTTCTGTATCTCAATTATGTTGGTGCGGCTTTGGAACTTTTAAATATCTCGATATATCTCGAAAACTACGCTTCTGATAAAAAAATATCATAGAACATAAATTGTAGGAAACATAATTCTCTACAAAAAAGGTCTCTTAACATTTTGCCATAGCTCGCTTCGTTTCCGAGATATTTGCAGATATATCTCAAGGGAAGGGGCCTGACGGACATATTTCGAGATATGTCTTCTTCTTGTTGTTCTTCTTCTGCACAGCTAAGCTGGAAGTGGCATTTACAGCTCGCAATAGTGCAGAGTTATCTCAAAGAAAGGGGCCACGGTGTTTCTGTATCCCTATTATGTTGGTGCGGCTTCGGAACTTTTAAATATCTTGATATATCTCGAGAACTACGCATCTGATCAAAAAATATCATAGAACATAAAAAGTAGGAAACTTAATTCTCTACAAAAAAGGTCTCTTAACAATTGGCCATAGCTCGCTTCGTTTCCGAGATATTTGCAGATTTATCTCAAGGGAAGGGGCCTGGCGGACATATTTCGAGATATTTCTTCTTCTTGTTGTTCTTCTTCTGCACAGCTAAGCTGGAAGTGGCATTTGCGGCTCGCACTAGTGCAGAGTTATCTCAAAGAAAGGGGCCACGGTGTTTCTGTATCCCTATTATGTTGGTGCGGCTTCGGAACTTTTAAATATCTCGATATATCTCGAAAACTACGCTTCTGATCCAAAAATATCATAGAACATAAATTGTAGGAAACATAATTCTCTACAAAAAACGTCTCTTAACATTTTGCCATAGCTCGCTTCGTTTCCGAGATATTTGCAGATTCAGCTCAAAGGAACTGGCCTGACGGACATATTTCGAGATATTTCTTCTTCTTGTTGTTCTTCTTCTGCACAGCTAAGCTGGAAGTGGCACTTACAGCTCGCAATACTGCAGAGTTATCTCAAAGAAAGGGGCCACGGTGTTTCTGTATCCCTATTATGTTGGTGCGGCTTCGGAACTTTTAAATATCTCGATATATCTCGAAAACTACGCTTCTGATCAAAAAATATCATAGAACATAAAAAGTAGGAAACTTAATTCTCTACAAAAAAGGTCTCTTAACATTTTGCCATAGCTCGCTTCGTTTCCGAGATATTTGCAGATTCAGCTCAAACGAACTGGCCTGACGGACATATTTCGAGATATTTCTTCTTCTTGTTGTTCTTCCTCTGCACAGCTAAGCTGGAAGTGGCATTTGCAGCTCGCAATAGTGCAGAGTTATGTCAAAGAAAGGGGCCACGGTGTTTCTGTATCTCTATTATGTTGGTGCGGCTTTGGAACTTTTAAATATCTCGATATATCTCGAAAACTACGCTTCTGATCAAAAAATATCATAGAACATAAATTGTAGGAAACATAATTCTCTACAAAAAAGGTCTCTTAACATTTTGCCATAGCTCGCTTGGTTTCCGAGATATTTGCAGATATATCTCAAGGGAAGGGGCCTGACGGACATATTTCGAGATATGTCTTCTTCTTGTTGTTCTTCTTCTGCACAGCTAAGCTGGAAGTGGCATTTACAGCTCGCAATAGTGCAGAGTTATCTCAAAGAAAGGGGCCACGGTGTTTCTGTATCTCTATTATGTTGGTGCGGCTTTGGAACTTTCAAATATCTCGATATATCTCGAAAACTACGCTTCTCACCAAAAAATATCATAGAACATAAATTGTACGAAACATAATTCTCTACAAAAAAGGTCTCTTAACATTTTGCCATAGCTCGCTTCGTTTCCGAGATATTTGCAGATATATCTCAAGGGAAGGGGCCTGACGGACATATTTCGAGATATTTCTTCTTCTTGTTGTTCTTCTTCTGCACAGCTAAGCTGGAAGTGGCATTTGCGGCTCGCACTAGTGCAGAGTTATCTCAAAGAAAGGGGCCACGGTGTTTCTGTATCCCTATTATGTTGGTGCGGCTTCGGAACTTTTAAATATCTTGATATATCTCGAGAACTACGCATCTGATCAAAAAATATCATAGAACATAAAAAGTAGGAAACTTAATTCTCTACACAAAAGGTCTCTTAACAATTGGCCATAGCTCGCTTCGTTTCCGAGATATTTGCAGATTTATCTCAAGGGAAGGGGCCTGGCGGACATATTTCGAGATATTTCTTCTTCTTGTTGTTCTTCTTCTGCACAGCTAAGCTGGAAGTGGCATTTGCGGCTCGCACTAGTGCAGAGTTATCTCAAAGAAAGGGGCCACGGTGTTTCTGTATCCCTATTATGTTGGTGCGGCTTCGAAACTTTTAAATATCTCGATATATCTCGAAAACTACGCTTCTGATCAAAAAATATCATAGAACATAAATTGTAGGAAACATAATTCTCTACAAAAAATGTCTCTTAACATTTTGCCATAGCTCGCTTCGTTTCCGAGATATTTGCAGATTTATCTCAAGGGAAGGGGCCTGACGGACATATTTCGAGATATTTCTTCTTCTTGTTGTTCTTCTTCTGCACAGCTAAGCTGGAAGTGGCATTTGCGGCTCGCACTAGTGCAGAGTTATCTCAACGAAAGGGGCCACGGTGTTTCTGTATCTCTATTATGTTGGTGCGGCTTCGGAACTTTTAAATATCTCGATATATCTCGAAAACTACGCTTCTGATCAAAAAATATCATAGAAAATAAATTGTAGGAAACATAATTCTCTACAAAAAAGGTCTCTTAACATTTTGCCATAGCTCGCTTCGTTTCCGAGATATTTGCAGATATATCTCAAGGGAAGGGGCCTGACGGACATATTTCGAGATATTTCTTCTTCTTGTTGTTCTTCTTCTGCACAGCTAAGCTGGAAGTGGCATTTACAGCTCGCAATAGTGCAGAGTTATCTCAAAGAAAGGGGCCACGGTGTTTCTGTATCTCTATTATGTTGGTGCGGCTTCGGAACTTTTAAATATCTTGATATATCTCGAGAACTACGCATCAGATCAAAAAATATGATAGAACATAAATTGTAGGAAACATAATTCTCTACAAAAAACGTCTCTTAACATTTTGCCATAGCTCGCTTCGTTTCCGAGATATTTGCAGATTCAGCTCAAAGGAACTGGCCTGACGGACATATTTCGAGATATTTCTTCTTCTTGTTGTTCTTCCTCTGCACAGCTAAGCTGGAAGTGGCATTTGCAGCTCGCAATAGTGCAGAGTTATCTCAAAGAAAGGGGCCACGGTGTTTCTGTATCTCTATTATGTTGGTGCGGCTTTGGAACTTTTAAATATCTCGATATATCTCGAAAACTACGCTTCTGATCAAAAAATATCATAGAACATAAATTGTAGGAAACATAATTCTCTACAAAAAAGGTCTCTTAACATTTTGCCATAGCTCGCTTCGTTTCCGAGATATTTGCAGATATATCTCAAGGGAAGGGGCCTGACGGACATATTTCGAGATATGTCTTCTTCTTGTTGTTCTTCTTCTGCACAGCTAAGCTGGAAGTGGCATTTACAGCTCGCAATAGTGCAGAGTTATCTCAAAGAGAGGGGCCACGGTGTTTCTGTATCTCTATTATGTTGGTGCGGCTTCGGAACTTTTAAATATCTTGATATATCTCGAGAACTACGCATCTGATCAAAAAATATCATAGAACATGAAAAGTAGGAAACTTAATTCTCTACAAAAAAGGTCTCTCAACATTTTGCCATAGCTCGCTTCGTTTCCGAGATATTTGCAGATTTATCTCAAGGGAAGGGGCCTGACGGACATATTTCGAGATATTCCTTCTTCTTGTTGTTCTTCTTCTGCACAGCTAAGGTGGAAGTGGCATTTGCGGCTCGCACTAGTGCAGAGTTATCTCAAAGAAAGGGGCCACGGTGTTTCTGTATCCCTATTATGTTGGTGCGGCTTCGGAACTTTTAAATATCTCGATATATCTCGAAAACTACGCTTCTGATCAAAAAATATCCTAGAACATAAATTGTAGGAAACATAATTCTCTACAAAAAACGTCTCTTGACATTTTGCCATAGCTCGCTTCGTTTCCGAGATATTTGCAGATTTATCTCAAGGGAAGGGGCCTGACGGACATATTTCGAGATATTTCTTCTTCTTGTTGTTCTTCTTCTGCACAGCTAAACTGGAAGTGGCATTTCCAGCTCGCAATAGTGCAGAGTTATCTCAAAGAGAGGGGCCACGGTGTTTCTGTATCTCTATTATGTTGGTGCGGCTTCGGAACTTTTAAATATCTTGATATATCTCGAGAACTACGCATCTGATCAAAAAATATCATAGAACATAAAAAGTAGGAAACTTAATTCTCTACAAAAAAGGTCTCTCAACATTTTGCCATAGCTCGCTTCGTTTCCGAGATATTTGCAGATTTATCTCAAGGGAAGGGGCCTGACGGACATATTTCGAGATATTTCTTCTTCTTGTTGTTCTTCTTCTGCACAGCTAAGCTGGAAGTGGCATTTGCGGCTCGCACTAGTGCAGAGTTATCTCAAAGAAAGGGGCCACGGTGTTTCTGTATCCCTATTATGTTGGTGCGGCTTCGGAACTTTTAAATATCTTGATATATCTCGAGAACTACGCATCTGATCAAAAAATATCATAGAACATAAAAAGTAGGAAACTTAATTCTCTACACAAAAGGTCTCTTAACAATTGGCCATAGCTCGCTTCGTTTCCGAGATATTTGCAGATTTATCTCAAGGGAAGGGGCCTGGCGGACATATTTCGAGATATTTCTTCTTCTTGTTGTTCTTCTTCTGCACAGCTAAGCTGGAAGTGGCATTTGCGGCTCGCACTAGTGCAGAGTTATCTCAAAGAAAGGGGCCACGGTGTTTCTGTATCCCTATTATGTTGGTGCGGCTTCGAAACTTTTAAATATCTCGATATATCTCGAAAACTACGCTTCTGATCAAAAAATATCATAGAAAATAAATTGTAGGAAACATAATTCTCTACAAAAAAGGTCTCTTAACATTTTGCCATAGCTCGCTTCGTTTCCGAGATATTTGCAGATATATCTCAAGGGAAGGGGCCTGACGGACATATTTCGAGATATTTCTTCTTCTTGTTGTTCTTCTTCTGCACAGCTAAGCTGGAAGTGGCATTTACAGCTCGCAATAGTGCAGAGTTATCTCAAAGAAAGGGGCCACGGTGTTTCTGTATCTCTATTATGTTGGTGCGGCTTCGGAACTTTTAAATATCTTGATATATCTCGAGAACTACGCATCAGATCAAAAAATATGATAGAACATAAATTGTAGGAAACATAATTCTCTACAAAAAACGTCTCTTAACATTTTGCCATAGCTCGCTTCGTTTCCGAGATATTTGCAGATTCAGCTCAAAGGAACTGGCCTGACGGACATATTTCGAGATATTTCTTCTTCTTGTTGTTCTTCCTCTGCACAGCTAAGCTGGAAGTGGCATTTGCAGCTCGCAATAGTGCAGAGTTATCTCAAAGAAAGGGGCCACGGTGTTTCTGTATCTCTATTATGTTGGTGCGGCTTTGGAACTTTTAAATATCTCGATATATCTCGAAAACTACGCTTCTGATCAAAAAATATCATAGAACATAAATTGTAGGAAACATAATTCTCTACAAAAAAGGTCTCTTAACATTTTGCCATAGCTCGCTTCGTTTCCGAGATATTTGCAGATATATCTCAAGGGAAGGGGCCTGACGGACATATTTCGAGATATGTCTTCTTCTTGTTGTTCTTCTTCTGCACAGCTAAGCTGGAAGTGGCATTTACAGCTCGCAATAGTGCAGAGTTATCTCAAAGAGAGGGGCCACGGTGTTTCTGTATCTCTATTATGTTGGTGCGGCTTCGGAACTTTTAAATATCTTGATATATCTCGAGAACTACGCATCTGATCAAAAAATATCATAGAACATGAAAAGTAGGAAACTTAATTCTCTACAAAAAAGGTCTCTCAACATTTTGCCATAGCTCGCTTCGTTTCCGAGATATTTGCAGATTTATCTCAAGGGAAGGGGCCTGACGGACATATTTCGAGATATTCCTTCTTCTTGTTGTTCTTCTTCTGCACAGCTAAGGTGGAAGTGGCATTTGCGGCTCGCACTAGTGCAGAGTTATCTCAAAGAAAGGGGCCACGGTGTTTCTGTATCCCTATTATGTTGGTGCGGCTTCGGAACTTTTAAATATCTCGATATATCTCGAAAACTACGCTTCTGATCAAAAAATATCCTAGAACATAAATTGTAGGAAACATAATTCTCTACAAAAAACGTCTCTTGACATTTTGCCATAGCTCGCTTCGTTTCCGAGATATTTGCAGATTTATCTCAAGGGAAGGGGCCTGACGGACATATTTCGAGATATTTCTTCTTCTTGTTGTTCTTCTTCTGCACAGCTAAACTGGAAGTGGCATTTCCAGCTCGCAATAGTGCAGAGTTATCTCAAAGAGAGGGGCCACGGTGTTTCTGTATCTCTATTATGTTGGTGCGGCTTCGGAACTTTTAAATATCTTGATATATCTCGAGAACTACGCATCTGATCAAAAAATATCATAGAACATAAAAAGTAGGAAACTTAATTCTCTACAAAAAAGGTCTCTCAACATTTTGCCATAGCTCGCTTCGTTTCCGAGATATTTGCAGATTTATCTCAAGGGAAGGGGCCTGACGGACATATTTCGAGATATTTCTTCTTCTTGTTGTTCTTCTTCTGCACAGCTAAGCTGGAAGTGGCATTTGCGGCTCGCACTAGTGCAGAGTTATCTCAAAGAAAGGGGCCACGGTGTTTCTGTATCCCTATTATGTTGGTGCGGCTTCGGAACTTTTAAATATCTCGATATATCTCGAAAACTACGCTTCTGATCAAAAAATATCATAGAACATAAATTGTAGGAAACATAATTCTCTACAAAAAACGTCTCTTAACATTTTGCCATAGCTCGCTTCGTTTCCGAGATATTTGCAGATTTATCTCAAGGGAAGGGGCCTGACGGACATATTTCGAGATATTTCTTCTTCTTGTTGTTCTTCTTCTGCACAGCTAAGCTGGAAGTGGCATTTGCGGCTCGCACTAGTGCAGAGTTATCTCAACGAAAGGGGCCACGGTGTTTCTGTATCTCTATTATGTTGGTGCGGCTTCGGAACTTTTAAATATCTCGATATATCTCGAAAACTACGCTTCTGATCAAAAAATATCATAGAACATAAATTGTAGGAAACATAATTCTCTACAAAAAAGGTCTCTTAACATTTTGCCATAGCTCTCTTCGTTTCCGAGATATTTGCAGATTTATCTCAAGGGAAGGGGCCTGACGGACATATTTCGAGATATTTCTTCTTCTTGATGTTCTTCTTCTGCACAGCTAAGCTGGAAGTGGCATTTGCAGCTCGCAATAGTGCAGAGTTATCTCAAAGAAAGGGGCCACGGTGTTTCTGTATCTCTATTATGTTGGTGCGGCTTCGGAACTTTTAAATATCTTGATATATCTCGAGAACTACGCATCTGATCAAAAAATATCATAGAACATAAAACGTAGGAAACTTAATTCTCTACAAAAAAGGTCTCTCAACATTTTGCCATAGCTCGCTTCGTTTCCGAGATATTTGCAGATTTATCTCAAGGGAAGGGGCCTGACGGACATATTTCGAGATACTTCTTCTTCTTGTTGTTCTTCTTCTGCACAGCTAAGCTGGAAGTGGCATTTGCGGCTCGCACTAGTGCAGAGTTATCTCAACGAAAGGGGCCACGGTGTTTCTGTATCTCTATTATGTTGGTGCGGCTTCGGAACTTTTAAATATCTCGATATATCTCGAAAACTACGCTTCTGATCAAAAAATATCATACAACATAAATTGTAGGAAACTTAATTCTCTACAAAAAAGGTCTCTTAACATTTTGCCATAGCTCTCTTCGTTTCCGAGATATTTGCAGATTTATCTCAAGGGAAGGGGCCTGACGGACATATTTCGAGATATTTCTTCTTCTTGTTGTTCTTCTGCACAGCTAAGCTGGAAGTGGCATTTGGAGCTCGCAATAGTGCATAGTTATCTGAAAGAAAGGGGCCACGGTGTTTCTGTATCTCTATTATGTTGGTGCGGCTTCGGAACTTTTAAATATCTTGATATATCTCGAGAACTACGCATCTAATCAAAAAATATCATAGAACATAAAAAGTAGGAAACTTAATTCTCTACAAAAAAGGTCTCTTAACATTTTGCCATAGCTCGCTTCGTTTCCGAGATATTTGCAGATTTATCTCAAGGGAAGGGGCCTGACGGACATATTTCGAGATATTTCTTCTTCTTGTTGTTCTTCTGCACAGCTAAGCTGGAAGTGGCATTTGGAGCTCGCAATAGTGCATAGTTATCTGAAAGAAAGGGGCCACGGTGTTTCTGTATCTCTATTATGTTGGTGCGGCTTCGGAACTTTTAAATATCTTGATATATCTCGAAAACTACGCTTCTGATCAAAAAATATCATAGAACATAAATTGTAGGAAACATAATTCTCTACAAAAAAGGTCTCTTAACATTTTGCCATAGCTCGCTTCGTTTCCGAGATATTTGCAGATATATCTCAAGGGAAGGGGCCTGACGGACATATTTCGAGATATGTCTTCTTCTTGTTGTTCTTCTTCTGCACAGCTAAGCTGGAAGTGACATTTACAGCTCGCAATAGTGCAGAGTTATCTCAAAGAGAGGGGCCACGGTGTTTCTGTATCTCTATTATGTTGGTGCGGCTTCGGAACTTTATATATCTTGATATATCCCGAGAACTACGCATCTGATCAAAAAATATCATAGAACATAAAAAGTAGGAAACTTAATTCTCTACAAAAAACGTCTCTTAACATTTTGCCATAGCTCGCTTCGTTTCCGAGATATTTGCAGATTTATCTCAAGGGAAGGGGCCTGACGGACATATTTCGAGATATTTCTTCTTCTTGTTGTTCTTCTTCTGCACAGCTAAACTGGAAGTGGCATTTCCAGCTCGCAATAGTGCAGAGTTATCTCAAAGAGAGGGGCCACGGTGTTTCTGTATCTCTATTATGTTGGTGCGGCTTCGGAACTTTTAAATATCTTGATATATCTCGAGAACTACGCATCTGATCAAAAAATATCATAGAACATAAAAAGTAGGAAACTTAATTCTCTACAAAAAAGGTCTCTCAACATTTTGCCATAGCTCGCTTCGTTTCCGAGATATTTGCAGATTTATCTCAAGGGAAGGGGCCTGACGGACATATTTCGAGATATTTCTTCTTCTTGTTGTTCTTCTTCTGCACAGCTAAGCTGGAAGTGGCATTTGCGGCTCGCACTAGTGCAGAGTTATCTCAAAGAAAGGGGCCACGGTGTTTCTGTATCCCTATTATGTTGGTGCGGCTTCAGAACTTTTAAATATCTCGATATATCTCGAAAACTACGCTTCTGATCAAAAAATATCATAGAACATAAATTGTAGGAAACATAATTCTCTACAAAAAACGTCTCTTAACATTTTGCCATAGCTCGCTTCGTTTCCGAGATATTTGCAGATTTATCTCAAGGGAAGGGGCCTGACGGACATATTTCGAGATATTTCTTCTTCTTGTTGTTCTTCTTCTGCACAGCTAAGCTGGAAGTGGCATTTGCGGCTCGCACTAGTGCAGAGTTATCTCAACGAAAGGGGCCACGGTGTTTCTGTATCTCTATTATGTTGGTGCGGCTTCGGAACTTTTAAATATCTCGATATATCTCGAAAACTACGCTTCTGATCAAAAAATATCATAGAACATAAAAAGTAGGAAACTTAATTCTCTACAAAAAAGGTCTCTTAACATTTTGCCATAGCTCTCTTCGTTTCCGAGATATTTGCAGATTTATCTCAAGGGAAGGGGCCTGACGGACATATTTCGAGATATTTCTTCTTCTTGTTGTTCTTCTTCTGCACAGCTAAGCTGGAAGTGGCATTTGCAGCTCGCAATAGTGCAGAGTTATCTCAAAGAAAGGGGCCACGGTGTTTCTGTATCTCTATTATATTGGTGCGGCTTCGGAACTTTTAGATATCTTGATATATCTCGAGAACTACGCATCTGATCAAAAAATATCATAGAACATAAAAAGTAGGAAACTTAATTCTCTACAAAAAAGGTCTCTTAACATTTTGCCATAGCTCGCTTCGTTTCCGAGATATTTGCAGATTTATCTCAAGGGAAGGGGCCTGACGGACATATTTCGAGATATTTCTTCTTCTTGTTGTTCTTCTTCTGCACAGCTAAGCTGGAAGTGGCATTTACAGCGCCCAATAGTGCAGAGTTATCTCAAAGAAAGGGGCCACGGTGTTTCTGTATCTCTATTATGTTGGTGCGGCTTCGGAACTTTTAAATATCTTGATATATCTCGAGAACTACGCATCTGATCAAAAAATATCATAGAACATAAAAAGTAGGAAGCTTAATTCTCTACAAAAGAGGTCTCTTAACATTTTGCCATAGCTCGCTTCGTTTCCGAGATATTTGCAGATTTATCTCAAGGGAAGGGGCCTAACGGACATATTTCGAGATATTTCTTCTTCTTGTTGTTCTTCTTCTGCACAGCTAAACTGGAAGTGGCATTTCCAGCTCGCAGTAGTGCAGAGTTATCTCAAAGAGAGGGGCCACGGTGTTTCTGTATCTCTATTATGTTGGTGCGGCTTCGGAACTTTTAAATATCTCGATATATCTCGAAAACTACGCTTCTGATCAAAAAATATCATACAACATAAATTGTAGGAAACATAATTCTCTACAAAAAAGGTCTCTTAACATTTTGCCATAGCTCGCTTCGTTTCCGAGATATTTGCAGATATATCTCAAGGGAAGGGGCCTGACGGACATATTTCGAGATATTTCTTCTTCTTGTTGTTCTTCCTCTGCACAGCTAAGCTGGAAGTGGCATTTACAGCTCGCAATAGTGCAGAGTTATCTCAAAGAAAGGGGCCACGGTGTTTCTGTATCTCCATTATGTTGGTGCGGCTTCGGAACTTTTAAATATCTTGATATATCTCGAGAACTACGCATCAGATCAAAAAATATTATAGAACATAAAAAGTAGGAAACTTAATTCTCTACAAAAAAGGTCTCTTAACATTTTGCCATAGCTCTCTTCGTTTCCGAGATATTTGCAGATTTATCTCAAGGGAAGGGGCCTGACGGACATATTTCGAGATATTTCTTCTTCTTGTTGTTCTTCTTCTGCACAGCTAAGCTGGAAGTGGCATTTACAGCTCGCAATACTGCAGAGTTATCTCAAAGAAAGGGGCCACGGTGTTTCTGTATCCCTATTATGTTGGTGCGGCTTCGGAACTTTTAAATATCTCGATACATCTCGAAAACTACGCTTCTGATCAAAAAATATCATAGAACATAAATTGTAGGAAACATAATTCTCTACAAAAAACTTCTCTTAACATTTTGCCATAGCTCGCTTCGTTTCCGAGATATTTGCAGATTCAGCTCAAAGGAACTGGCCTGACGGACATATTTCGAGATATTTCTTCTTCTTGTTGTTCTTCTTCTGCACAGCTAAGCTGGAAGTGGCATTTGCGGCTCGCACTAGTGCAGAGTTATCTCAAAGAAAGGGGCCACGGTGTTTCTGTATCCCTATTATGTTGGTGCGGCTTCGGAACTTTTAAATATCTTGATATATCTCGAGAACTACGCATCAGATCAAAAAATATTATAGAACATAAAAAGTAGGAAACTTAATTCTCTACAAAAAAGGTCTCTTAACATTTTGCCATAGCTCTCTTCGTTTCCGAGATATTTGCAGATTTATCTCAAGGGAAGGGGCCTGACGGACATATTTCGAGATATTTCTTCTTCTTGTTGTTCTTCTTCTGCACAGCTAAGCTGGAAGTGGCATTTACAGCTCGCAATACTGCAGAGTTATCTCAAAGAAAGGGGCCACGGTGTTTCTGTATCCCTATTATGTTGGTGCGGCTTCGGAACTTTTAAATATCTCGATACATCTCGAAAACTACGCTTCTGATCAAAAAATATCATAGAACATAAATTGTAGGAAACATAATTCTCTACAAAAAACTTCTCTTAACATTTTGCCATAGCTCGCTTCGTTTCCGAGATATTTGCAGATTCAGCTCAAAGGAACTGGCCTGACGGACATATTTCGAGATATTTCTTCTTCTTGTTGTTCTTCTTCTGCACAGCTAAGCTGGAAGTGGCATTTGCGGCTCGCACTAGTGCAGAGTTATCTCAAAGAAAGGGGCCACGGTGTTTCTGTATCCGTATTATGTTGGTGCGGCTTCGGAACTTTTAAATATCTCGATATATCTCGAAAACTACGCTTCTGATCAAAAAATATCATAGAACATAAATTGTAGGAAACATAATTCTCTACAAAAAACGTCTCTTAACATTTTGCCATAGCTCGCTTCGTTTCCGAGATATTTGCAGATTTATCTCAAGGGAAGGGGCCTGACGGACATATTTCGAGATATTTCTTCTTCTTGTTGTTCTTCTTCTGCACAGCTAAGCTGGAAGTGGCATTTGCGGCTCGCACTAGTGCAGAGTTATCTCAACGAAAGGGGCCACGGTGTTTCTGTATCTCTATTATGTTGGTGCGGCTTCGGAACTTTTAAATATCTCGATATATCTCGAAAACTACGCTTCTGATCAAAAAATATCATAGAACATAAATTGTAGGAAACATAATTCTCTACAAAAAAGGTCTCTTAACATTTTGCCATAGCTCTCTTCGTTTCCGAGATATTTGCAGATTTATCTCAAGGGAAGGGGCCTGACGGACATATTTCGAGATATTTCTTCTTCTTGTTGTTCTTCTTCTGCACAGCTAAGCTGGAAGTGGCATTTACAGCTCGCAATACTGCATAGTTATCTCAAAGAAAGGGGCCACGGTGTTTCTGTATCCCTATTATGTTGGTGCGGCTTCGGAACTTTTAAATATCTCGATATATCTCGAAAACTACGCTTCTGATCAAAAAATATCATAGAACATAAATTGTAGGAAACATAATTCTCTACAAAAAACGTCTCTTAACATTTTGCCATAGCTCGCTTCGTTTCCGAGATATTTGCAGATTCAGCTCAAAGGAACTGGCCTGACGGACATATTTCGAGATATTTCTTCTTCTTGTTGTTCTTCCTCTGCACAGCTAAGCTGGAAGTGGCATTTGCAGCTCGCAATAGTGCAGAGTTATCTCAAAGAAAGGGGCCACGGTGTTTCTGTATCTCTATTATGTTGGTGCGGCTTTGGAACTTTTAAATATCTCGATATATCTCGAAAACTACGCTTCTGATCAAAAAATATCATAGAACATAAATTGTAGGAAACTTAATTCTCTACAAAAAAGGTCTCTTAAGATTTTGCCATAGCTCGCTTCGTTTCCGAGATATTTGCAGATTTATCTCAAGGGAAGGGGCCTGACGGACATATTTCGAGATATTTCTTCTTCTTGTTGTTCTTCTGCACAGCTAAGCTGGAAGTGGCATTTGGAGCTCGCAATAGTGCATAGTTATCTGAAAGAAAGGGGCCACGGTGTTTCTGTATCTCTATTATGTTGGTGCGGCTTCGGAACTTTTAAATATCTTGATATATCTCGAAAACTACGCTTCTGATCAAAAAATATCATAGAACATAAATTGTAGGAAACATAATTCTCTACAAAAAAGGTCTCTTAACATTTTGCCATAGCTCGCTTCGTTTCCGAGATATTTGCAGATATATCTCAAGGGAAGGGGCCTGACGGACATATTTCGAGATATGTCTTCTTCTTGTTGTTCTTCTTCTGCACAGCTAAGCTGGAAGTGACATTTACAGCTCGCAATAGTGCAGAGTTATCTCAAAGAGAGGGGCCACGGTGTTTCTGTATCTCTATTATGTTGGTGCGGCTTCGGAACTTTATATATCTTGATATATCCCGAGAACTACGCATCTGATCAAAAAATATCATAGAACATAAAAAGTAGGAAACTTAATTCTCTACAAAAAACGTCTCTTAAGATTTTGCCATAGCTCGCTTCGTTTCCGAGATATTTGCAGATTTATCTCAAGGGAAGGGGCCTGACGGACATATTTCGAGATATTTCTTCTTCTTGTTGTTCTTCTTCTGCACAGCTAAACTGGAAGTGGCATTTCCAGCTCGCAATAGTGCAGAGTTATCTCAAAGAGAGGGGCCACGGTGTTTCTGTATCTCTATTATGTTGGTGCGGCTTCGGAACTTTTAAATATCTTGATATATCTCGAGAACTACGCATCTGATCAAAAAATATCATAGAACATAAAAAGTAGGAAACTTAATTCTCTACAAAAAAGGTCTCTCAACATTTTGCCATAGCTCGCTTCGTTTCCGAGATATTTGCAGATTTATCTCAAGGGAAGGGGCCTGACGGACATATTTCGAGATATTTCTTCTTCTTGTTGTTCTTCTTCTGCACAGCTAAGCTGGAAGTGGCATTTGCGGCTCGCACTAGTGCAGAGTTATCTCAAAGAAAGGGGCCACGGTGTTTCTGTATCCCTATTATGTTGGTGCGGCTTCGGAACTTTTAAATATCTCGATATATCTCGAAAACTACGCTTCTGATCAAAAAATATCACAGAACATAAATTGTAGGAAACATAATTCTCTACAAAAAACGTCTCTTAACATTTTGCCATAGCTCGCTTCGTTTCCGAGATATTTGCAGATTTATCTCAAGGGAAGGGGCCTGACGGACATATTTCGAGATATTTCTTCTTCTTGTTGTTCTTCTTCTGCACAGCTAAGCTGGAAGTGGCATTTGCGGCTCGCACTAGTGCAGAGTTATCTCAACGAAAGGGGCCACGGTGTTTCTGTATCTCTATTATGTTGGTGCGGCTTCGGAACTTTTAAATATCTCGATATATCTCGAAAACTACGCTTCTGATCAAAAAATATCATAGAACATAAAAAGTAGGAAACTTAATTCTCTACAAAAAAGGTCTCTTAACATTTTGCCATAGCTCGCTTCGTTTCCGAGATATTTGCAGATTTATCTCAAGGGAAGGGGCCTGACGGACATATTTCGAGATATTTCTTCTTCTTGTTGTTCTTCTTCTGCACAGCTAAGCTGGAAGTGGCATTTGCGGCTCGCACTAGTGCAGAGTTATCTCAACGAAAGGGGCCACGGTGTTTCTGTATCTCTATTATGTTGGTGCGGCTTCGGAACTTTTAAATATCTCGATATATCTCGAAAACTACGCTTCTGATCAAAAAATATCATAGAACATAAAAAGTAGGAAACTTAATTCTCTACAAAAAAGGTCTCTTAACATTTTGCCATAGCTCTCTTCGTTTCCGAGATATTTGCAGATATATCTCAAGGGAAGGGGCCTGACGGACATATTTCGAGATATTTCTTCTTCTTGTTGTTCTTCTTCTGCACAGCTAAGCTGGAAGTGGCATTTGCAGCTCGCAATAGTGCAGAGTTATCTCAAAGAAAGGGGCCACGGTGTTTCTGTATCTCTATTATATTGGTGCGGCTTCGGAACTTTTAGATATCTTGATATATCTCGAGAACTACGCATCTGATCAAAAAATATCATAGAACATAAAAAGTAGGAAACTTAATTCTCTACAAAAAAGGTCTCTTAACATTTTGCCATAGCTCGCTTCGTTTCCGAGATATTTGCAGATTTATCTCAAGGGAAGGGGCCTGACGGACATATTTCGAGATATTTCTTCTTCTTGTTGTTCTTCTTCTGCACAGCTAAGCTGGAAGTGGCATTTACAGCGCCCAATAGTGCAGAGTTATCTCAAAGAAAGGGGCCACGGTGTTTCTGTATCTCTATTATGTTGGTGCGGCTTCGGAACTTTTAAATATCTTGATATATCTCGAGAACTACGCATCTGATCAAAAAATATCATAGAACATAAAAAGTAGGAAGCTTAATTCTCTACAAAAGAGGTCTCTTAACATTTTGCCATAGCTCGCTTCGTTTCCGAGATATTTGCAGATTTATCTCAAGGGAAGGGGCCTAACGGACATATTTCGAGATATTTCTTCTTCTTGTTGTTCTTCTTCTGCACAGCTAAACTGGAAGTGGCATTTCCAGCTCGCAGTAGTGCAGAGTTATCTCAAAGAGAGGGGCCACGGTGTTTCTGTATCTCTATTATGTTGGTGCGGCTTCGGAACTTTTAAATATCTCGATATATCTCGAAAACTACGCTTCTGATCAAAAAATATCATACAACATAAATTGTAGGAAACATAATTCTCTACAAAAAAGGTCTCTTAACATTTTGCCATAGCTCGCTTCGTTTCCGAGATATTTGCAGATATATCTCAAGGGAAGGGGCCTGACGGACATATTTCGAGATATTTCTTCTTCTTGTTGTTCTTCCTCTGCACAGCTAAGCTGGAAGTGGCATTTACAGCTCGCAATAGTGCAGAGTTATCTCAAAGAAAGGGGCCACGGTGTTTCTGTATCTCTATTATGTTGGTGCGGCTTCGGAACTTTTAAATATCTTGATATATCTCGAGAACTACGCATCAGATCAAAAAATATTATAGAACATAAAAAGTAGGAAACTTAATTCTCTACAAAAAAGGTCTCTTAACATTTTGCCATAGCTCGCTTCGTTTCCGAGATATTTGCAGATTTATCTCAAGGGAAGGGGCCTGACGGACATATTTCGAGATATTCCTTCTTCTTGTTGTTCTTCTTCTGCACAGCTAAGGTGGAAGTGGCATTTGCGGCTCGCACTAGTGCAGAGTTATCTCAAAGAAAGGGGCCACGGTGTTTCTGTATCCCTATTATGTTGGTGCGGCTTCGGAACTTTTAAATATCTCGATATATCTCGAAAACTACGCTTCTGATCAAAAAATATCATAGAACATAAATTGTAGGAAACATAATTCTCTACAAAAAAGGTCTCTTAACATTTTGCCATAGCTCTCTTCGTTTCCGAGATATTTGCAGATTTATCTCAAGGGAAGGGGCCTGACGGACATATTTCGAGATATTTCTTCTTCTTGTTGTTCTTCTTCTGCACAGCTAAGCTGGAAGTGGCATTTACAGCTCGCAATACTGCATAGTTATCTCAAAGAAAGGGGCCACGGTGTTTCTGTATCCCTATTATGTTGGTGCGGCTTCGGAACTTTTAAATATCTCGATATATCTCGAAAACTACGCTTCTGATCAAAAAATATCATAGAACATAAAATGTAGGAAACATAATTCTCTACAAAAAACGTCTCTTAACATTTTGCCATAGCTCGCTTCGTTTCCGAGATATTTGCAGATTCAGCTCAAAGGAACTGGCCTGACGGACATATTTCGAGATATTTCTTCTTCTTGTTGTTCTTCCTCTGCACAGCTAAGCTGGAAGTGGCATTTGCAGCTCGCAATAGTGCAGAGTTATCTCAAAGAAAGGGGACACGGTGTTTCTGTATCTCTATTATGTTGGTGCGGCTTTGGAACTTTTAAATATCTCGATATATCTCGAAAACTACGCTTCTGATCAAAAAATATCATAGAACATAAATTGTAGGAAACATAATTCTCTACAAAAAAGGTCTCTTAACATTTTGCCATAGCTCGCTTCGTTTCCGAGATATTTGCAGATATATCTCAAGGGAAGGGGCCTGACGGACATATTTCGAGATATGTCTTCTTCTTGTTGTTCTTCTTCAGCACAGCTAAGCTGGAAGTGGCATTTACAGCTCGCAATAGTGCAGAGTTATCTCAAAGAAAGGGGCCACGGTGTTTCTGTATCTCTATTATGTTGGTGCGGCTTTGGAACTTTTAAATATCTCGATATATCTCGAAAACTACGCTTCTCACCAAAAAATATCATAGAACATAAATTGTACGAAACATAATTCTCTACAAAAAAGGTCTCTTAACATTTTCCCATAGCTCGCTTCGTTTCCGAGATATTTGCAGATATATCTCAAGGGAAGGGGCCTGACGGACATATTTCGAGATATTTCTTCTTCTTGTTGTTCTTCTTCTGCACAGCTAAGCTGGAAGTGGCATTTACAGCTCGCAATAGTGCAGAGTTATCTCAAAGAAAGGGGCCACGGTGTTTCTGTATCTCTATTATGTTGGTGCGGCTTCGGAACTTTTAAATATCTTGATATATCTCGAGAACTACGCATCTGATCAAAAAATATCATAGAACATAAAAAGTAGGAAACTTAATTCTCTACAAAAAAGGTCTCTTAACATTTTGCCATAGCTCGCTTCGTTTCCGAGATATTTGCAGATATATCTCAAGGGAAGGGGCCTGACGGACATATTTCGAGATACTTCTTCTTCTTGTTGTTCTTCTTCTGCACAGCTAAGCTGGAAGTGGCATTTGCGGCTCGCACTAGTGCAGAGTTATCTCAAAGAAAGGGGCCACGGTGTTTCTGTATCCCTATTATGTTGGTGCGGCTTCGGAACTTTTAAATATCTTGATATATCTCGAGAACTACGCATCTGATCAAAAAATATCATAGAACATGAAAAGTAGGAAACTTAATTCTCTACAAAAAAGGTCTCTCAACATTTTGCCATAGCTCGCTTCGTTTCCGAGATATTTGCAGATTTATCTCAAGGGAAGGGGCCTGACGGACATATTTCGAGATATTCCTTCTTCTTGTTGTTCTTCTTCTGCACAGCTAAGGTGGAAGTGGCATTTGCGGCTCGCACTAGTGCAGAGTTATCTCAAAGAAAGGGGCCACGGTGTTTCTGTATCCCTATTATGTTGGTGCGGCTTCGGAACTTTTAAATATCTCGATATATCTCGAAAACTACGCTTCTGATCAAAAAATATCATAGAACATAAATTGTAGGAAACATAATTCTCTACAAAAAACGTCTCTTAACATTTTGCCATAGCTCGCTTCGTTTCCGAGATATTTGCAGATTCAGCTCAAAGGAACTGGCGTGACGGACATATTTCGAGATATTTCTTCTTCTTCTTGTTCTTCCTCTGCACAGCTAAGCTGGAAGTGGCATTTGCAGCTCGCAATAGTGCAGAGTTATCTCAAAGAAAGGGGCCACGGTGTTTCTGTATCTCTATTATGTTGGTGCGGCTTCGGAACTTTTAAATATCTTGATATATCTCGAGAACTACGCATCTGATCAAAAAATATCATAGAACGTAAAAAGTAGGAAACTTAATTCTCTACAAAAAAGGTCTCTTAACATTTTGCCATAGCTCGCTTCGTTTCCGAGATATTTGCAGATTTATCTCAAGGGAAGGGGCCTGACGGACATATTTCGAGATATTTCTTCTTCTTGTTGTTCTTCTTCTGCACAGCTAAGCTGGAAGTGGCATTTGCGGCTCGCACTAGTGCAGAGTTATCTCAAAGAAAGGGGCCACGGTGTATCTGTATCTCTATTATGTTGGTGCGGCTTCGGAACTTTCAAATATCGCGATATATCTCGAAAACTACGCTTCTGATCAAAAAATATCATAGAACATAAATTGTAGGAAACATAATTCTCTACAAAAAACGTCTCTTAACATTTTGCCATAGCTCGCTTCGTTTCCGAGATATTTGCAGATTCAGCTCAAAGGAACTGGCCTGACGGACATATTTCGAGATATTTCTTCTTCTTGTTGTTCTTCTTCTGCACAGCTGAGCTGGAAGTGGCATTTGCAGGTCGCAATAATGCAGAGTTATCTCAAAGAAAGGGGCCACGGTGTTTCTGTATCTCTATTATGTTGGTGCGGCTTCGGAACTTTTAAATATCTCGATATATCTCGAAAACTACGCTTCTGATCAAAAAATATCATAGAACGTAAATTGTAGGAAACATTATTCTCTACAAAAAAGGTCTCTTAACATTTTGCCATAGCTCGCTTCGTTTCCGAGATACTTGCAGATTTATCTCAAGGGAAGGGTTCGTGATGGACATATTTCGAGATATTTCTTCTTCTTGTTGTTCTTCTTCTGCACAGCTAAGCTGGAAGTGGCATTTGCAGCTCGCAATCGTGCAGAGTTATCTCAAAGAAAGGGGCCACGGTGTTTCTGTATCTCTATTATGTTGGTGCGGCTTCGGAACTTTTAAATATCTCGATATATCTCGAAAACTACGCTTCTGATCAAAAAATATCATAGAACATAAATTGTAGGAAACATAATTCTCTACAAAAAACGTCTCTTAACATTTTGCCGTTGCTCGCTTCGTTTCCGAGATATTTGCAGATTCAGCTCAAAGGAACTGGCCTGACGGACATATTTCGAGATATTTCTTCTTCTTGTTGTTCTTCCTCTGCACAGCTAAGCTGGAAGTGACATTTGCAGCTCGCAATAGTGCAGAGTTATCTCAAAGAAAGGGGCCACGGTGTTTCTGTATCTCTATTATGTTGGTGCGGCTTCGGAACTTTTAAATATCTTGATATATCTCGAGAACCACGCATCTGATCAAAAAATATCATAGAACATAAAAAGTAGGAAACTTAATTCTCTACAAAAAAGGTCTCTTAACATTTTGCCATAGCTCGCTTCGTTTCCGAGATATTTGCAGATTTATCTCAAGGGAAGGGGCCTGACGGACATATTTCGAGATATTTCTTCTTCTTGTTGTTCTTCTTCTGCACAGCTAAGCTGGAAGTGGCATTTGCGGCTCGCACTAGTGCAGAGTTATCTCAAAGAAAGGGGCCACGGTGTATCTGTATCTCTATTATGTTGGTGCGGCTTCGGAACTTTCAAATATCTCGATATATCTCGAAAACTACGCTTCTGATCAAAAAATATCATAGAACATAAATTGTAGGAAACATAATTCTCTACAAAAAACGTCTCTTAACATTTTGCCATAGCTCGCTTCGTTTCCGAGATATTTGCAGATATATCTCAAGGGAAGGGGCCTGACGGACATATTTCGAGATATTTCTTCTTCTTGTTGTTCTTCTTCTGCACAGCTAAGCTGGAAGTGGCATTTGCAGCTCGCAATCGTGCAGGGTTATCTCAAAGAAAGGGGCCACGGTGTTTCTGTATCTCTATTATGTTGGTGCGGCTTCGGAACTTTTAAATATCTCGATATATCTCGAAAACTACGCTTCTGATCAAAAAATATCATAGAACGTAAATTGTAGGAAACATTATTCTCTACAAAAAAGGTCTCTTAACATTTTGCCGTTGCTCGCTTCGTTTCCGAGATATTTGCAGATTCAGCTCAAAGGAACTGGCCTGACGGACATATTTCGAGATATTTCTTCTTCTTGTTGTTCTTCTTCTGCACAGCTAAGCTGGAAGTGGCATTTACAGCTCGCAATAGTGCAGAGTTATCTCAAAGAAAGGGGCCACGGTGTTTCTGTATCTCTATTATGTTGGTGCGGCTTCGGAACTTTCAAATATCTCGATATATCTCGAAAACTACGCTTCTGATCAAAAAATATCATAGAACATAAATTGTAGGAAACATAATTCTCTACAAAAAACGTCTCTTAACATTTTGCCATAGCTCGCTTCGTTTCCGAGATATTTGCAGATATATCTCAAGGGAAGGGGCCTGACGGACATATTTCGAGATATTTCTTCTTCTTGTTGTTCTTCTTCTGCACAGCTAAGCTGGAAGTGGCATTTGCAGCTCGCAATCGTGCAGGGTTATCTCAAAGAAAGGGGCCACGGTGTTTCTGTATCTCTATCATGTTGGTGCGGCTTCGGAACTTTTAAATATCTCGATATATCTCGAAAACTACGCTTCTGATCAAAAAATATCATAGAACATAAATTGTAGGAAACATAATTCTCTACAAAAAACGTCTCTTAACATTTTGCCATAGCTCGCTTCGTTTCCGAGATATTTGCAGATTCAGCTCAAAGGAACTGGCCTGACGGACATATTTCGAGATATTTCTTCTTCTTGTTGTTCTTCTTCTGCACAGCTGAGCTGGAAGTGGCATTTGCAGGTCGCAATAATGCAGAGTTATCTCAAAGAAAGGGGCCACGGTGTTTCTGTATCTCTATTATGTTGGCGCGGCTTCGGAACTTTCAAATATCTCGATATATCTCGAAAACTACGCTTCTGATCAAAAAATATCATAGAACATAAATTGTAGGAAACATAATTCTCTACAAAAAACGTCTCTTAACATTTTGCCATAGCTCGCTTCGTTTCCGAGATATTTGCAGATATATCTCAAGGGAAGGGGCCTGACGGACATATTTCGAGATATTTCTTCTTCTTGTTGTTCTTCTTCTGCACAGCTAAGCTGGAAGTGGCATTTGCAGCTCGCAATCGTGCAGGGTTATCTCAAAGAAAGGGGCCACGGTGTTTCTGTATCTCTATTATGTTGGTGCGGCTTCGGAACTTTTAAATATCTCGATATATCTCGAAAACTACGCTTCTGATCAAAAAATATCATAGAACATAAATTGTAGGAAACATAATTCTCTACGAAAAACGTCTCTTAACATTTTGCCATAGCTCGCTTCGTTTCCGAGATATTTGCAGATTCAGCTCAAAGGAACTGGCCTGACGGACATATTTCGAGATATTTCTTCTTCTTGTTGTTCTTCTTCTGCACAGCTGAGCTGGAAGTGGCATTTGCAGGTCGCAATAATGCAGAGTTATCTCAAAGAAAGGGGCCACGGTGTTTCTGTATCTCTATTATGTTGGTGCGGCTTCGGAACTTTTAAATATCTCGATATATCTCGAAAACTACGCTTCTGATCAAAAAATATCATAGAACGTAAATTGTAGGAAACATTATTCTCTACAAAAAAGGTCTCTTAACATTTTGCCGTTGCTCGCTTCGTTTCCGAGATATTTGCAGATTCAGCTCAAAGGAACTGGCCTGACGGACATATTTCGAGATATTTCTTCTTCTTGTTGTTCTTCTTCTGCACAGCTAAGCTGGAAGTGGCATTTACAGCTCGCAATAGTGCAGAGTTATCTCAAAGAAAGGGGCCACGGTGTTTCTGTATCTCTATTATGTTGGTGCGGCTTCGGAACTTTTAAATATCTCGATATATCTCGAAAACTACGCTTCTGATCAAAAAATATCATAGAACATAAATTGTAGGAAACAGAATTCTCTACAAAAAAGGTCTCTTAACATTTTGCCATAGCTCGCTTCGTTTCCGAGATATTTGCAGATATATCTCAAGGGAAGGGGCCTGACGGACATATTTCGAGATATTTCTTCTTCTTGTTGTTCTTCTTCTGCACAGCTAAGCTGGAAGTGGCATTTGCGGCTCGCACTAGTGCAGAGTTATCTCAAAGAAAGGGGCCACGGTGTATCTGTATCTCTATTATGTTGGTGCGGCTTCGGAACTTTCAAATATCTCGATATATCTCGAAAACTACGCTTCTGATCAAAAAATATCATAGAACATAAATTGTAGGAAACATAATTCTCTACAAAAAACGTCTCTTAACATTTTGCCATAGCTCGCTTCGTTTCCGAGATATTTGCAGATATATCTCAAGGGAAGGGGCCTGACGGACATATTTCGAGATATTTCTTCTTCTTGTTGTTCTTCTTCTGCACAGCTAAGCTGGAAGTGGCATTTGCAGCTCGCAATCGTGCAGAGTTATCTCAAAGAAAGGGGCCACGGTGTTTCTGTATCTCTATTATGTTGGTGCGGCTTCGGAACTTTTAAATATCTCGATATATCTCGAAAACTACGCTTCTGATCAAAAAATATCATAGAACATAAATTGTAGGAAACATAATTCTCTACAAAAAACGTCTCTTAACATTTTGCCATAGCTCGCTTCGTTTCCGAGATATTTGCAGATTCAGCTCAAAGGAACTGGCCTGACGGACATATTTCGAGATATTTCTTCTTCTTGTTGTTCTTCTTCTGCACAGCTGAGCTGGAAGTGGCATTTGCAGGTCGCAATAATGCAGAGTTATCTCAAAGAAAGGGGCCACGGTGTTTCTGTATCTCTATTATGTTGCTGCGGCTTCGGAACTTTTAAATATCTCGATATATCTCGAAAACTACGCTTCTGATCAAAAAATATCATAGAACGTAAATTGTAGGAAACATTATTCTCTACAAAAAAGGTCTCTTAACATTTTGCCATAGCTCGCTTCGTTTCCGAGATACTTGCAGATTTATCTCAAGGGAAGGGTTCGTGATGGACATATTTCGAGATATTTCTTCTTCTTGTTGTTCTTCTTCTGCACAGCTAAGCTGGAAGTGGCATTTGCAGCTCGCAATCGTGCAGAGTTATCTCAAAGAAAGGGGCCACGGTGTTTCTGTATCTCTATTATGTTGGTGCGGCTTCGGAACTTTTAAATATCTCGATATATCTCGAAAACTACGCTTCTGATCAAAAAATATCATAGAACATAAATTGTAGGAAACATAATTCTCTACAAAAAACGTCTCTTAACATTTTGCCGTTGCTCGCTTCGTTTCCGAGATATTTGCAGATTCAGCTCAAAGGAACTGGCCTGACGGACATATTTCGAGATATTTCTTCTTCTTGTTGTTCTTCTTCTGCACAGCTAAGCTGGAAGTGGCATTTACAGCTCGCAATAGTGCAGAGTTATCTCAAAGAAAGGGGCCACGGTGTTTCTGTATCTCTATTATGTTGGTGCGGCTTCGGAACTTTTAAATATCTCGATATATCTCGAAAACTACGCTTCTGATCAAAAAATATCATAGAACATAAATTGTAGGAAACAGAATTCTCTACAAAAAAGGTCTCTTAACATTTTGCCATAGCTCGCTTCGTTTCCGAGATATTTGCAGATATATCTCAAGGGAAGGGGCCTGACGGACATATTTCGAGATATTTCTTCTTCTTGTTGTTCTTCTTCTGCACAGCTAAGCTGGAAGTGGCATTTACAGCTCGCAATAGTGCAGAGTTATCTCAAAGAAAGGGGCCACGGTGTTTCTCTATCTCTATTATGTTGGTGCGGCTTCGGAACTTTTAAATATCTTGATATATCTCGAGAACTACGCATCTGATCAAAAAATATCATAGAACATAAAAAGTAGGAAACTTAATTCTCTACAAAAAAGTTCTCTTAACATTTTGCCATAGCTCGCTTCGTTTCCGAGATATTTGCAGATTTATCTCAAGGGAAGGGGCCTGACGGACATATTTCGAGATATTTCTTCTTCTTGTTGTTCTTCTTCTGCACAGCTAAGCTGGAAGTGGCATTTGCGGCTCGCACTAGTGCAGAGTTATCTCAAAGAAAGGGGCCACGGTGTTTCTGTATCTCTATTATGTTGGTGCGGCTTCGGAACTTTTAAATATCTCGATATATCTCGAAAACTACGCTTCTGATCAAAAAATATCATAGAACATAAATTGTAGGAAACATAATTCTCTACAAAAAACGTCTCTTAACATTTTGCCATAGCTCGCTTCGTTTCCGAGATATTTGCAGATTCAGCTCAAAGGAACTGGCCTGACGGACATATTTCGAGATATTTCTTCTTCTTGTTGTTCTTCTTCTGCACAGCTGAGCTGGAAGTGGCATTTGCAGGTCGCAATAGTGCAGAGTTATCTCAAAGAAAGGGACCACGGTGTTTCTGTATCTCTATTATGTTGGTGCGGCTTCGGAACTTTTAAATATCTCGATATATCTCGAAAACTACGCTTCTGATCAAAAAATATCATAGAACGTAAATTGTAGGAAACTTAATTCTCTACAAAAAAGGTCTCTTAACATTTTGCCATAGCTCGCTTCGTTTCCGAGATATTTGCAGATGTATCTCAAGGGAAGGGGCCTGACGGACATATTTCGAGATATTTCTTCTTCTTGTTGTTCTTCTTCTGCACAGCTAAGCTGGAAGTGGCATTTGCGGCTCGCACTAGTGCAGAGTTATCTCAAAGAAAGGGGCCACGGTGTTTCTGTATCTCTATTATGTTGGTGCGGCTTCGGAACTTTTAAATATCTCGATATATCTCGAAAACTACGCTTCTGATCAAAAAATATCATAGAACATAAATTGTAGGAAACAGAATTCTCTACAAAAAAGGTCTCTTAACATTTTGCCATAGCTCGCTTCGTTTCCGAGATATTTGCAGATATATCTCAAGGGAAGGGGCCTGACGGACATATTTCGAGATATTTCTTCTTCTTGTTGTTCTTCTTCTGCACAGCTAAGCTGGAAGTGGCATTTGCGGCTCGCACTAGTGCAGAGTTATCTCAAAGAAAGGGGCCACGGTGTTTCTGTATCCCTATTATGTTGGTGCGGCTTCGGAACTTTTAAATATCTCGATATATCTCGAAAACTACGCTTCTGATCAAAAAATATCATAGAACATAAATTGTAGGAAACATAATTCTCTATAAAAAACGTCTCTTAACATTTTGCCATAGCTCGCTTCGTTTCCGAGATATTTGCAGATTCAGCTCAAAGGAACTGGCCTGACGGACATATTTCGAGATATTTCTTCTTCTTGTTGTTCTTCTTCTGCACAGCTAAGCTGGAAGTGGCATTTACAGCTCGCAATAGTGCAGAGTTATCTCAAAGAAAGGGGCCACGGTGTTTCTGTATCTCTATTATGTTGGTGCGGCTTCGGAACTTTTAAATATCTTGATATATCTCGAGAACTACGCATCTGATCAAAAAATATCATAGAACATAAAAAGTAGGAAACTTAATTCTCTACAAAAAAGGTCTCTTAACATTTTGCCATAGCTCGCTTCGTTTCCGAGATATTTGCAGATTTATCTCAAGGGAAGGGGCCTGACGGACATATTTCGAGATATTTCTTCTTCTTGTTGTTCTTCTTCTGCACAGCTAAGCTGGAAGTGGCATTTGCGGCTCGCACTAGTGCAGAGTTATCTCAAAGAAAGGGGCCACGGTGTTTCTGTATCCCTATTATGTTGGTGCGGCTTCGGAACTTTTAAATATCTCGATATATCTCGAAAACTACGCTTCTGATCAAAAAATATCATAGAACATAAATTGTAGGAAACATAATTCTCTACAAAAAACGTCTCTTAACATTTTGCCATAGCTCGCTTCGTTTCCGAGATATTTGCAGATTCAGCTAAAAGGAACTGGCCTGACGGACATATTTCGAGATATTTCTTCTTCTTGTTGTTCTTCTTCTGCACAGCTAAGCTGGAAGTGGCATTTACAGCTCGCAATAGTGCAGAGTTATCTCAAAGAAAGGGGCCACGGTGTTTCTGTATCTCTATTATGTTGGTGCGGCTTCGGAACTTTTAAATATCTTGATGTATCTCGAGAACTACGCATCTGATCAAAAAATATCATAGAACATAAAAAGTAGGAAATTTAATTCTCTACAAAAAAGGTCTCTTAACATTTTGCCATAGCTCGCTTCGTTTCCGAGATATTTGCAGATTTATCTCAAGGGAAGGGGCCTAACGGACATATTTCGAGATATTTCTTCTTCTTGTTGTTCTTCTTCTGCACAGCTAAGCTGGAAGTGGCATTTGCGGCTCGCACTAGTGCAGAGTTATCTCAAAGAAAGGGGCCACGGTGTTTCTGTATCCCTATTATGTTGGTGCGGCTTCGGAACTTTTAAATATCTCGATATATCTCGAAAACTACGCTTCTGATCAAAAAATATCATAGAACATAAATTGAAGGAAACATAATTCTCTACAAAAAACGTCTCTTAACATTTTGCCATAGCTCGCTTCGTTTCCGAGATATTTGCAGATTCAGCTCAAAGGAACTGGCGTGACGGACATATTTCGAGATATTTCTTCTTCTTCTTGTTCTTCCTCTGCACAGCTAAGCTGGAAGTGGCATTTGCAGCTCGCAATAGTGCAGAGTTATCTCAAAGAAAGGGGCCACGGTGTTTCTGTATCTCTATTATGTTGGTGCGGCTTCGGAACTTTTAAATATCTTGATATATCTCGAGAACTACGCATCTGATCAAAAAATATCATAGAACATAAAAAGTAGGAAACTTAATTCTCTACAAAAAAGGTCTCTTAACATTTTGCCATAGCTCGCTTCGTTTCCGAGATATTTGCAGATTTATCTCAAGGGAAGGGGCCTGACGGACATATTTCGAGATATTTCTTCTTCTTGTTGTTCTTCTTCTGCACAGCTAAGCTGGAAGTGGCATTTGCGGCTCGCACTAGTGCAGAGTTATCTCAAAGAAAGGGGCCACGGTGTTTCTGTATCTCTATTATGTTGGTGCGGCTTCGGAACTTTTAAATATCTCGATATATCTCGAAAACTACGCTTCTGATCGAAAAATATCATAGAACATAAATTGTAGGAAACAGAATTCTCTACAAAAAAGGTCTCTTAACATTTTGCCATAGCTCGCTTCGTTTCCGAGATATTTGCAGATATATCTCAAGGGAAGGGGCCTGACGGACATATTTCGAGATATTTCTTCTTCTTGTTGTTCTTCTTCTGCACAGCTAAGCTGGAAGTGGCATTTACAGCTCGCAATAGTGCAGAGTTATGTCAAAGAAAGGGGCCACGGTGTTTCTGTATCTCTATTATGTTGGTGCGGCTTCGGAACTTTTAAATATCTTGATATATCTCGAGAACTACGCATCTGATCAAAAAATATCATAGAACATAAAAAGTAGGAAACTTAATTCTCTACAAAAAAGGTCTCTTAACATTTTGCCATAGCTCGCTTCGTTTCCGAGATATTTGCAGATTTATCTCAAGGGAAGGGGCCTGACGGACATATTTCGAGATATTTCTTCTTCTTGTTGTTCTTCTTCTGCACAGCTAAGCTGGAAGTGGCATTTGCGGCTCGCACTAGTGCAGAGTTATCTCAAAGAAAGGGGCCACGGTGTTTCTGTATCTCTATTATGTTGGTGCGGCTTCGGAACTTTTAAATATCTCGATATATCTCGAAAACTACGCTTCTGATCAAAAAATATCATAGAACATAAATTGTAGGAAACAGAATTCTCTACAAAAAAGGTCTCTTAACATTTTGCCATAGCTCGGTTCGTTTCCGAGATATTTGCAGATATATCTCAAGGGAAGGGGCCTGACGGACATATTTCGAGATATTTCTTCTTCTTGTTGTTCTTCTTCTGCACAGCTAAGCTGGAAGTGGCATTTACAGCTCGCAATAGTGCAGAGTTATCTCAAAGAAAGGGGCCACGGTGTTTCTGTATCCCTATTATGTTGGTGCGGCTTCGGAACTTTTAAATATCTCGATATATCTCGAAAACTACGCTTCTGATCAAAAAATATCATAGAACATAAATTGTAGGAAACATAATTCTCTACAAAAAACGTCTCTCAACATTTTGCCATAGCTCGCTTCGTTTCCGAGATATTTGCAGATTCAGCTCAAAGGAACTGGCGTGACGGACATATTTCGAGATATTTCTTCTTCTTCTTGTTCTTCCTCTGCACAGCTAAGCTGGAAGTGGCATTTGCAGCTCGCAATAGTGCAGAGTTATCTCAAAGAAAGGGGCCACGGTGTTTCTGTATCTCTATTATGTTGGTGCGGCTTCGGAACTTTTAAATATCTTGATATATCTCGAGAACTACGCATCTGATCAAAAAATATCACAGAACATAAAAAGTAGGAAACTTAATTCTCTACAAAAAAGGTCTCTTAACATTTTGCCATAGCTCGCTTCGTTTCCGAGATATTTGCAGATTTATCTCAAGGGAAGGGGCCTAACGGACATATTTCGAGATATTTCTTCTTCTTGTTGTTCTTCTTCTGCACAGCTAAGCTGGAAGTGGCATTTGCGGCTCGCACTAGTGCAGAGTTATCTCAAAGAAAGGGGCCACGGTGTTTCTGTATCCCTATCATGTTGGTGCGGCTTCGGAACTTTTAAATATCTCGATATATCTCGAAAACTACGCTTCTGATCAAAAAATATCATAGAACATAAATTGTAGGAAACATAATTCTCTACAAAAAACGTCTCTTAACATTTTGCCATAGCTCGCTTCGTTTCCGAGATATTTGCAGATTCAGCTCAAAGGAACTGGCGTGACGGACATATTTCGAGATATTTCTTCTTCTTCTTGTTCTTCCTCTGCACAGCTAAGCTGGAAGTGGCATTTGCAGCTCGCAATAGTGCAGAGTTATCTCAAAGAAAGGGGCCACGGTGTTTCTGTATCTCTATTATGTTGGTGCGGCTTCGGAACTTTTAAATATCTTGATATATCTCGAGAACTACGCATCTGATCAAAAAATATCATAGAACATAAAAAGTAGGAAACTTAATTCTCTACAAAAAAGGTCTCTTAACATTTTGCCATAGCTCGCTTCGTTTCCGAGATATTTGCAGATTTATCTCAAGGGAAGGGGCCTGACGGACATATTTCGAGATATTTCTTCTTCTTGTTGTTCTTCTTCTGCACAGCGAAGCTGGAAGTGGCATTTGCGGCTCGCACTAGTGCAGAGTTATCTCAAAGAAAGGGGCCACGGTGTTTCTGTATCTCTATTATGTTGGTGCGGCTTCGGAACTTTTAAATATCTCGATATATCTCGAAAACTACGCTTCTGATCAAAAAATATCATAGAACATAAATTGTAGGAAACAGAATTCTCTACAAAAAAGGTCTCTTAACATTTTGCCATAGCTCGCTTCGTTTCCGAGATATTTGCAGATATATCTCAAGGGAAGGGGCCTGACGGACATATTTCGAGATATTTCTTCTTCTTGTTGTTCTTCTTCTGCACAGCTAAGCTGGAAGTGGCATTTACAGCTCGCAATAGTGCAGAGTTATCTCAATGAAAGGGGCCACGGTGTTTCTGTATCTCTATTATGTTGGTGCGGCTTCGGAACTTTTAAATATCTTGATATATCTCGAGAACCACGCATCTGATCGAAAAATATCATAGAACATAAAAAGTAGGAAACTTAATTCTCTACAAAAAAGGTCTCTTAACATTTTGCCATAGCTCGCTTCGTTTCCGAGATATTTGCAGATTTATCTCAAGGGAAGGGGCCTGACGGACATATTTCGAGATATTTCTTCTTCTTGTTGTTCTTCTTCTGCACAGCTAAGCTGGAAGTGGCATTTGCGGCTCGCACTAGTGCAGAGTTATCTCAAAGAAAGGGGCCACGGTGTTTCTGTATCCCTATTATGTTGGTGCGGCTTCGGAACTTTTAAATATCTCGATATATCTCGAAAACTACGCTTCTGATCAAAAAATATCATAGAACATAAATTGTAGGAAACATAATTCTCTACAAAAAACGTCTCTTAACATTTTGCCATAGCTCGCTTCGTTTCCGAGATATTTGCAGATTCAGCTCAAAGGAACTGGCGTGACGGACATATTTCGAGATATTTCTTCTTCTTCTTGTTCTTCCTCTGCACAGCTAAGCTGGAAGTGGCATTTGCAGCTCGCAATAGTGCAGAGTTATCTCAAAGAAAGGGGCCACGGTGTTTCTGTATCTCTATTATGTTGGTGCGGCTTCGGAACTTTTAAATATCTTGATATATCTCGAGAACTACGCATCTGATCAAAAAATATCATAGAACATAAAAAGTAGGAAACTTAATTCTCTACAAAAAAGGTCTCTTAACATTTTGCCATAGCTCGCTTCGTTTCCGAGATATTTGCAGATTTATCTCAAGGGAAGGGGCCTGACGGACATATTTCGAGATATTTCTTCTTCTTGTTGTTCTTCTTCTGCACAGCTAAGCTGGAAGTGGCATTTGCGGCTCGCACTAGTGCAGAGTTATCTCAAAGAAAGGGGCCACGGTGTTTCTGTATCTCTATTATGTTGGTGCGGCTTCGGAACTTTTAAATATCTCGATATATCTCGAAAACTACGCTTCTGATCAAAAAATATCATAGAACATAAATTGTAGGAAACAGAATTCTCTACAAAAAAGGTCTCTTAACATTTTGCCATAGCTCGCTTCGTTTCCGAGATATTTGCAGATTTATCTCAAGGGAAGGGGCCTGACGGACATATTTCGAGATATTTCTTCTTCTTGTTGTTCTTCTTCTGCACAGCTAAGCTGGAAGTGGCATTTACAGCTCGCAATAGTGCAGAGTTATCTCAATGAAAGGGGCCACGGTGTTTCTGTATCTCTATTATGTTGGTGCGGCTTCGGAACTTTTAAATATCTTGATATATCTCGAGAACCACGCATCTGATCAAAAAATATCATAGAACAGAAAAAGTAGGAAACTTAATTCTCTACAAAAAAGGTCTCTTAACATTTTGCCATAGCTCGCTTCGTTTCCGAGATATTTGCAGATTTATCTCAAGGGAAGGGGCCTGACGGACATATTTCGAGATATTTCTTCTTCTTGTTGTTCTTCTTCTGCACAGCTAAGCTGGAAGTGGCATTTGCGGCTCGCACTAGTGCAGAGTTATCTCAAAGAAAGGGGCCACGGTGTTTCTGTATCCCTATTATGTTGGTGCGGCTTCGGAACTTTTAAATATCTCGATATATCTCGAAAACTACGCTTCTGATCAAAAAATATCATAGAACATAAATTGTAGGAAACATAATTCTCTACAAAAAACGTCTCTTAACATTTTGCCATAGCTCGCTTCGTTTCCGAGATATTTGCAGATTCAGCTCAAAGGAACTGGCGTGACGGACATATTTCGAGATATTTCTTCTTCTTCTTGTTCTTCCTCTGCACAGCTAAGCTGGAAGTGGCATTTGCAGCTCGCAATAGTGCAGAGTTATCTCAAAGAAAGGGGCCACGGTGTTTCTGTATCTCAATTATGTTGGTGCGGCTTCGGAACTTTTAAATATCTTGATATATCTCGAGAACTACGCATCTGATCAAAAAATATCACAGAACATAAAAAGTAGGAAACTTAATTCTCTACAAAAAAGGTCTCTTAACATTTTGCCATAGCTCGCTTCGTTTCCGAGATATTTGCAGATTTATCTCAAGGGAAGGGGCCTAACGGACATATTTCGAGATATTTCTTCTTCTTGTTGTTCTTCTTCTGCACAGCTAAGCTGGAAGTGGCATTTGCGGCTCGCACTAGTGCAGAGTTATCTCAAAGAAAGGGGCCACGGTGTTTCTGTATCCCTATCATGTTGGTGCGGCTTCGGAACTTTTAAATATCTCGATATATCTCGAAAACTACGCTTCTGATCAAAAAATATCATAGAACATAAATTGTAGGAAACATAATTCTCTACAAAAAACGTCTCTTAACATTTTGCCATAGCTCGCTTCGTTTCCGAGATATTTGCAGATTCAGCTCAAAGGAACTGGCGTGACGGACATATTTCGAGATATTTCTTCTTCTTCTTGTTCTTCCTCTGCACAGCTAAGCTGGAAGTGGCATTTGCAGCTCGCAATAGTGCAGAGTTATCTCAAAGAAAGGGGCCACGGTGTTTCTGTATCCCTATTATGTTGGTGCGGCTTCGGAACTTTTAAATATCTCGATATATCTCGAAAACTACGCTTCTGATCAAAAAATATCATAGAACATAAATTGTAGGAAACATAATTCTCTACAAAAAACGTCTCTTAACATTTTGCCATAGCTCGCTTCGTTTCCGAGATATTTGCAGATTCAGCTCAAAGGAACTGGCGTGACGGACATATTTCGAGATATTTCTTCTTCTTGTTGTTCTTCTTCTGCACAGCTAAGCTGGAAGTGGCATTTGCGGCTCGCACTAGTGCAGAGTTATCTCAAAGAAAGGGGCCACGGTGTTTCTGTATCCCTATCATGTTGGTGCGGCTTCGGAACTTTTAAATATCTCGATATATCTCGAAAACTACGCTTCTGATCGAAAAATATCATAGAACATAAATTGTAGGAAACAGAATTCTCTACAAAAAAGGTCTCTTAACATTTTGCCATAGCTCGCTTCGTTTCCGAGATATTTGCAGATATATCTGAAGGGAAGGGGCCTGACGGACATATTTCGAGATATTTCTTCTTCTTGTTGTTCTTCTTCTGCACAGCTAAGCTGGAAGTGGCATTTACAGCTCGCAATAGTGCAGAGTTATCTCAAAGAAAGGGGCCACGGTGTTTCTGTATCTCTATTACGTTGGTGCGGCTTCGGAACTTTTAAATATCTTGATATATCTCGAGAACTACGCATCTGATCAAAAAATATCATAGAACATAAAAAGTAGGAAACTTAATTCTCTACAAAAAAGGTCTCTTAACATTTTGCCATAGCTCGCTTCGTTTCCGAGATATTTGCAGATTTATCTCAAGGGAAGGGGCCTGACGGACATATTTCGAGATATTTCTTCTTCTTGTTGTTCTTCTTCTGCACAGCTAAGCTGGAAGTGGCATTTGCGGCTCGCACTAGTGCAGAGTTATCTCAAAGAAAGGGGCCACGGTGTTTCTGTATCTCTATTATGTTGGTGCGGCTTCGGAACTTTTAAATATCTCGATATATCTCGAAAACTACGCTTCTGATCAAAAAATATCATAGAACATAAATTGTAGGAAACAGAATTCTCTACAAAAAAGGTCTCTTAACATTTTGCCATAGCTCGCTTCGTTTCCGAGATATTTGCAGATATATCTCAAGGGAAGGGGCCTGACGGACATATTTCGAGATATTTCTTCTTCTTGTTGTTCTTCTTCTGCACAGCTAAGCTGGAAGTGGCATTTACAGCTCGCAATAGTGCAGAGTTATCTCAATGAAAGGGGCCACGGTGTTTCTGTATCTCTATTATGTTGGTGCGGCTTCGGAACTTTTAAATATCTTGATATATCTCGAGAACCACGCATCTGATCAAAAAATATCATAGAACATAAAAAGTAGGAAACTTAATTCTCTACAAAAAAGGTCTCTTAACATTTTGCCATAGCTCGCTTCGTTTCCGAGATATTTGCAGATTTATCTCAAGGGAAGGGGCCTGACGTACATATTTCGAGATATTTCTTCTTCTTGTTGTTCTTCTTCTGCACAGCTAAGCTGGAAGTGGCATGTGCGGCTCGCACTAGTGCAGAGTTATCTCAAAGAAAGGGGCCACGGTGTTTCTGTATCCCTATTATGTTGGTGCGGCTTCGGAACTTTTAAATATCTCGATATATCTCGAAAACTACGCTTCTGATCAAAAAATATCATAGAACATGAATTGTAGGAAACATAATTCTCTACAAAAAACGTCTCTTAACACTTTGCCATAGCTCGCTTCGTTTCCGAGATATTTGCAGATTCAGCTCAAAGGAACTGGCCTGACGGACATATTTCGAGATATTTCTTCTTCTTGTTGTTCTTCTTCTGCACAGCTAAGCTGGATGTGGCATTTACAGCTCGCAATAGTGCAGAGTTATCTCAAAGAAAGGGGCCACGGTGTTTCTGTATCTCTATTATGTTGGTGCGGCTTCGGAACTTTTAAATATCTCGATATATCTCGAAAACTACGCTTCTGATCAAAAAATATCATAGAACATAAATTGTAGGAAACAGAATTCTCTACAAAAAAGGTCTCTTAACATTTTGCCATAGCTCGCTTCGTTTCCGAGATATTTGCAGATATATCTCAAGGGAAGGGGCCTGACGGACATATTTCGAGATATTTCTTCTTCTTGTTGTTCTTCTTCTGCACAGCTAAGCTGGAAGTGGCATTTACAGCTCGCAATAGTGCAGAGTTATCTCAAAGAAAGGGGCCACGGTGTTTCTGTATCTCTATTATGTTGGTGCGGCTTCGGAACTTTTAAATATCTTGATATATCTCGAGAACTACGCATCTGATCAAAAAATATCATAGAACATAAAAAGTAGGAAACTTAATTCTCTACAAAAAAGGTCTCTTAAGATTTTGCCATAGCTCGCTTCGTTTCCGAGATATTTGCAGATTTATCTCAAGGGAAGGGGCCTGACGGACATATTTCGAGATATTTCTTCTTCTTGTTGTTCTTCTTCTGCACAGCTAAGCTGGAAGTGGCATTTGCGGCTCGCACTAGTGCAGAGTTATCTCAAAGAAAGGGGCCACGGTGTTTCTGTATCCCTATTATGTTGGTGCGGCTTCGGAACTTTTAAATATCTCGATATATCTCGAAAACTACGCTTCTGATCAAAAAATATCATAGAACATAAATTGTAGGAAACATAATTCTCTACAAAAAACGTCTCTTAACATTTTGCCATAGCTCGCTTCGTTTCCGAGATATTTGCAGATTCAGCTCAAAGGTACTGGCCTGACGGACATATTTCGAGATATTTCTTCTTCTTGTTGTTCTTCCTCTGCACAGCTAAGCTGGAACTGGCATTTGCGGCTCGCACTAGTGCAGATTTATCTCAAAGAAAGGGGCCACGGTGTTTCTGTATCTCTATTATGTTGGTGCGGCTTCGGAACTTTTAAATATCTTGATATATCTCGAGAACTATGCATCTGATCAAAAAATATCATAGAACATAAAAAGTAGAAAACTTAATTTTCTACAAAAAAGGTCTCTTAACATTTTGCCATAGCTCGCTTCGTTTCCGAGATATTTGCAGATTTATCTCAAGGGAAGGGGCCTGACGGACATATTTCGAGATATTTCTTCTTCTTGTTGTTCTTCTTCTGCACAGCTAAGCTGGAAGTGGCATTTACAGCTCGCAATAGTGCAGAGTTATCTCAAAGAAAGGGGCCACGGTGTTTCTGTATCTCTATTATGTTGGTGCGGCTTCGGAACTTTTAAATATCTCGATATATCTCGAAAACTACGCTTCTGATCAAAAAATATCATAGAACATAAATTGTAGGAAACAGAATTCTCTACAAAAAAGGTCTCTTAACATTTTGCCATAGCTCGCTTCGTTTCCGAGATATTTGCAGATATATCTCAAGGGAAGGGGCCTGACGGACATATTTCGAGATATTTCTTCTTCTTGTTGTTCTTCTTCTGCACAGCTAAGCTGGAAGTGGCATTTACAGCTCGCAATAGTGCAGAGTTATCTCAATGAAAGGGGCCACGGTGTTTCTGTATCTCTATTATGTTGGTGCGGCTTCGGAACTTTTAAATATCTTGATATATCTCGAGAACCACGCATCTGATCAAAAAATATCATAGAACATAAAAAGTAGGAAACTTAATTCTCTACAAAAAAGGTCTCTTAACATTTTGCCATAGCTCGCTTCGTTTCCGAGATATTTGCAGATTTATCTCAAGGGAAGGGGCCTGACGTACATATTTCGAGATATTTCTTCTTCTTGTTGTTCTTCTTCTGCACAGCTAAGCTGGAAGTGGCATGTGCGGCTCGCACTAGTGCAGAGTTATCTCAAAGAAAGGGGCCACGGTGTTTCTGTATCCCTATTATGTTGGTGCGGCTTCGGAACTTTTAAATATCTCGATATATCTCGAAAACTACGCTTCTGATCAAAAAATAAAATAGAACATGAATTGTAGGAAACATAATTCTCTACAAAAAACGTCTCTTAACACTTTGCCATAGCTCGCTTCGTTTCCGAGATATTTGCAGATTCAGCTCAAAGGAACTGGCCTGACGGACATATTTCGAGATATTTCTTCTTCTTGTTGTTCTTCTTCTGCACAGCTAAGCTGGATGTGGCATTTACAGCTCGCAATAGTGCAGAGTTATCTCAAAGAAAGGGGCCACGGTGTTTCTGTATCTCTATTATGTTGGTGCGGCTTCGGAACTTTTAAATATCTCGATATATCTCGAAAACTACGCTTCTGATCAAAAAATATCATAGAACATAAATTGTAGGAAACAGAATTCTCTACAAAAAAGGTCTCTTAACATTTTGCCATAGCTCGCTTCGTTTCCGAGATATTTGCAGATATATCTCAAGGGAAGGGGCCTGACGGACATATTTCGAGATATTTCTTCTTCTTGTTGTTCTTCTTCTGCACAGCTAAGCTGGAAGTGGCATTCACAGCTCGCAATAGTGCAGAGTTATCTCAAAGAAAGGGGCCACGGTGTTTCTGTATCTCTATTATGTTGGTGCGGCTTCGGAACTTTTAAATATCTTGATATATCTCGAGAACTACGCATCTGATCAAAAAATATCATAGAACATAAAAAGTAGGAAACTTAATTCTCTACAAAAAAGGTCTCTTAAGATTTTGCCATAGCTCGCTTCGTTTCCGAGATATTTGCAGATTTATCTCAAGGGAAGGGGCCTGACGGACATATTTCGAGATATTTCTTCTTCTTGTTGTTCTTCTTCTGCACAGCTAAGCTGGAAGTGGCATTTGCGGCTCGCACTAGTGCAGAGTTATCTCAAAGAAAGGGGCCACGGTGTTTCTGTATCCCTATTATGTTGGTGCGGCTTCGGAACTTTTAAATATCTCGATATATCTCGAGAACCACGCATCTGATCAAAAAATATCATAGAACATAAAAAGTAGGAAACTTAATTCTCTACAAAAAAGGTCTCTTAACATTTTGCCATAGCTCGCTTCGTTTCCGAGATATTTGCAGATTTATCTCAAGGGAAGGGGCCTGACGTACATATTTCGAGATATTTCTTCTTCTTGTTGTTCTTCTTCTGCACAGCTAAGCTGGAAGTGGCATGTGCGGCTCGCACTAGTGCAGAGTTATCTCAAAGAAAGGGGCCACGGTGTTTCTGTATCCCTATTATGTTGGTGCGGCTTCGGAACTTTTAAATATCTCGATATATCTCGAAAACTACGCTTCTGATCAAAAAATAAAATAGAACATGAATTGTAGGAAACATAATTCTCTACAAAAAACGTCTCTTAACACTTTGCCATAGCTCGCTTCGTTTCCGAGATATTTGCAGATTCAGCTCAAAGGAACTGGCCTGACGGACATATTTCGAGATATTTCTTCTTCTTGTTGTTCTTCTTCTGCACAGCTAAGCTGGATGTGGCATTTACAGCTCGCAATAGTGCAGAGTTATCTCAAAGAAAGGGGCCACGGTGTTTCTGTATCTCTATTATGTTGGTGCGGCTTCGGAACTTTTAAATATCTCGATATATCTCGAAAACTACGCTTCTGATCAAAAAATATCATAGAACATAAATTGTAGGAAACAGAATTCTCTACAAAAAAGGTCTCTTAACATTTTGCCATAGCTCGCTTCGTTTCCGAGATATTTGCAGATATATCTCAAGGGAAGGGGCCTGACGGACATATTTCGAGATATTTCTTCTTCTTGTTGTTCTTCTTCTGCACAGCTAAGCTGGAAGTGGCATTCACAGCTCGCAATAGTGCAGAGTTATCTCAAAGAAAGGGGCCACGGTGTTTCTGTATCTCTATTATGTTGGTGCGGCTTCGGAACTTTTAAATATCTTGATATATCTCGAGAACTACGCATCTGATCAAAAAATATCATAGAACATAAAAAGTAGGAAACTTAATTCTCTACAAAAAAGGTCTCTTAAGATTTTGCCATAGCTCGCTTCGTTTCCGAGATATTTGCAGATTTATCTCAAGGGAAGGGGCCTGACGGACATATTTCGAGATATTTCTTCTTCTTGTTGTTCTTCTTCTGCACAGCTAAGCTGGAAGTGGCATTTGCGGCTCGCACTAGTGCAGAGTTATCTCAAAGAAAGGGGCCACGGTGTTTCTGTATCCCTATTATGTTGGTGCGGCTTCGGAACTTTTAAATATCTCGATATATCTCGAAAACTACGCTTCTGATCAAAAAATATCATAGAACATAAATTGTAGGAAACATAATTCTCTACAAAAAACGTCTCTTAACATTTTGCCATAGCTCGCTTCGTTTCCGAGATATTTGCAGATTCAGCTCAAAGGTACTGGCCTGACGGACATATTTCGAGATATTTCTTCTTCTTGTTGTTCTTCCTCTGCACAGCTAAGCTGGAAGTGGCATTTGCAGCTCGCAATAGTGCAGAGTTATCTCAAAGAAAGGGGCCACGGTGTTTCTGTATCTCTATTATGTTGGTGCGGCTTCGGAACTTTTAAATATCTTGATATATCTCGAGAACTACCCATCTGATCAAAAAATATCATACAACATAAAAAGTAGGAAACTTAATTCTCTACAAAAAAGGTCTCTTAACATTTTGCCATAGCTCGCTTCGTTTCCGAGATATTTGCAGATTTATCTCAAGGGAAGGGGCCTGACGGACATATTTCGAGATATTTCTTCTTCTTGTTGTTCTTCTTCTGCACAGCTAAGCTGGAAGTGGCATTTACAGCTCGCAATAGTGCAGAGTTATCTCAAAGAAAGGGGCCACGGTGTTTCTGTATCTCTATTATGTTGGTGCGGCTTCGGAACTTTTAAATATCTTGATATATCTCGAGAACTACGCATCTCATCAAAAAATATCATAGAACATAAAAAGTAGAAAACTTAATTCTCTACAAAAAAGGCCTCTTAACATTTTGCCATAGCTCGCTTCGTTTCCGAGATATTTGCAGATTTATCTCAAGGGAAGGGGCCTGACGGACATATTTCGAGATATTTCTTCTTCTTGTTGTTCTTCTTCTGCACAGCTAAGCTGGAAGTGGCATTTGCGGCTCGCACTAGTGCAGAGTTATCTCAAAGAAAGGGGCCACGGTGTTTCTGTATCCCTATTATGTTGGTGCGGCTTCGGAACTTTTAAATATCTCGATATATCTCGAAAACTACGCTTCTGATCAAAAAATATCATAGAACATAAATTGTAGGAAACATAATTCTCTACAAAAAACGTCTCTTAACATTTTGCCATAGCTCGCTTCGTTTCCGAGATATTTGCAGATATATCTCAAGGGAAGGGGCCTGACGGACATATTTCGAGATATTTCTTCTTCTTGTTGTTCTTCTTCTGCACAGCTAAGCTGGAAGTGGCATTTGCGGCTCGCACTAGTGCAGATTTATCTCAAAGAAAGGGGCCACGGTGTTTCTGTATCCCTATTATGTTGGTGCGGCTTCGGAACTTTTAAATATCTCGATATATCTCGAAAACTACGCTTCTGATCAAAAAATATCATAGAACATAAATTGTAGGAAACATAATTCTCTATAAAAAGCGTCTCTTAACATTTTGCCATAGCTCGCTTCGTTTCCGAGATATTTGCAGATTCAGCTCAAAGGAACTGGCCTGACGGACATATTTCGAGATATTTCTTCTTCTTGTTGTTCTTCCTCTGCACAGCTAAGCTGGAAGTGGCATTTGCAGCTCGCAATAGTGCAGAGTTATCTCAAAGAAAGGGGCCACGGTGTTTCTGTATCTCTATTATGTTGGTGCGGCTTCGGAACTTTTAAATATCTTGATATATCTCGAGAACTACGCATCTGATCAAAAAATATCATAGAACATAAAAAGTAGGAAACTTAATTCTCTACAAAAAAGGTCTCTTAACATTTTGCCATAGCTCGCTTCGTTTCCGAGATATTTGCCGATATATCTCAAGGGAAGGGGCCTGACGGACATATTTCGAGATATTTCTTCTTCTTGTTGTTCTTCTTCTGCACAGCTAAGCTGGAAGTGGCATTTACAGCTCGCAATAGAGCAGAGTTATCTCAAAGAAATTGGCCACGGTGTTTCTGTATCTCTATTATGTTGGTGCGGCTTCGGAACTTTTAAATATCTTGATATATCTCGAGAACTACGCATCTGATCAAAAAATATCATAGAACATAAAAAGTAGGAAACTTAATTCTCTACAAAAAAGGTCTCTTAACATTTTGCCATAGCTCGCTTCGTTTCCGAGATATTTGCAGATATATCTCAAGGGAAGGGACCTGACGGACATATTTCGAGATATTTCTTCTTCTTGTTGTTCTTCTTCTGCACAGCCAAGCTGGAAGTGGCATTTACAGCTCGCAATAGTGCAGAGTTATCTCAAAGAAAGGGGCCACGGTGTTTCTGTATCTCTATTATGTTGGTGCGGCTTCGGAACTTTTAAATATCTTAATATATCTCGAGAACTACGCATCTGATCAAAAAATATCATAGAAGATAAAAAGTAGGAAACTTAATTCTCTACAAAAAAGGTCTCTTAACATTTTGCCATAGCTCGCTTCGTTTCCGAGATATTTGCAGATTTATCTCAAGGGAAGGGGCCTGACGGACATATTTCGAGATATTTCTTCTTCTTGTTGTTCTTCTTCTGCACAGCTAAGCTGGAAGTGGCATTTGCAGCTCGCAATAGTGCAGAGTTATCTCAAAGAAAGGGGCCACGGTGTTTCTGTATCTCTATTATGTTGGTGCGGCTTCGGAACTTTTAGATATCTTGATATATCTCGAGAACTACGCATCTGATCAAAAAATATCATAGAACATAAAAAGTAGGAAACTTAATTCTCTACAAAAAAGGTCTCTTAACATTTTGCCATAGCTCGCTTCGTTTCCGAGATATTTGCAGATTTATCTCAAGGGAAGGGGCCTGACGGACATATTTCGAGATATTTCTTCTTCTTGTTGTTCTTCTTCTGCACAGCTAAGCTGGAAGTGGCATTTACAGGGCGCAATAGTGCAGAGTTATCTCAAAGAAAGGGGCCACGGTGTTTCTGTATCTCTATTATGTTGGTGCGGCTTCGGAACTTTTAGATATCTTGATATATCTCGAGAACTACGCATCTGATCAAAAAATATCATAGAACATAAAAAGTAGGAAACTTAATTCTCTACAAAAAAGGTCTCTTAACATTTTGCCATAGCTCGCTTCGTTTCCGAGATATTTGCAGATTTATCTCAAGGGAAGGGGCCTGACGGACATATTTCGAGATATTTCTTCTTCTTGTTGTTCTTCTTCTGCACAGCTAAGCTGGAAGTGGCATTTACAGGGCGCAATAGTGCAGAGTTATCTCAAAGAAAGGGGCCACGGTGTTTCTGTATCTCTATTATGTTGGTGCGGCTTCGGAACTTTTAAATATCTCGATGTATCTCGAAAACTACGCTTCTGATCAAAAAATATCATAGAACATAAATTGTAGGAAGCATAATTCTCTCCAAAAATGTCTCTTAACATTTTGCCATAGCTCGCTTCGTTTCCGAGATATTTGCAGATATATCTCAAGGGAAGGGGCCTGACCGACATATTTCGAGATATTTCTTCTTCTTGTTGTTCTTCTTCTGCACAGCTAAGCTGGAACTGGCATTTGCGGCTCGCACTAGTGCAGAGTTATCTCAAAGAAAGGGGCCACGGTGTTTCTGTATCCCTATTATGTTGGTGCGGCTTCGGAACTTTTAAATATCTCGATATATCTCGAAAACTACGCTTCTGATCAAAAAATATCATAGAACATAAATTGTAGGAAACATAATTCTCTATAAAAAGCGTCTCTTAACATTTTGCCATAGCTCGCTTCGTTTCCGAGATATTTGCAGATTCAGCTCAAAGGAACTGGCCTGACGGACATATTTCGAGATATTTCTTCTTCTTGTTGTTCTTCCTCTGCACAGCTAAGCTGGAAGTGGCATTTGCAGCTCGCAATAGTGCAGAGTTATCTCAAAGAAAGGGGCCACGGTGTTTCTGTATCTCTATTATGTTGGTGCGGCTTCGGAACTTTTAAATATCTTGATATATCTCGAGAACTACGCATCTGATCAAAAAATATCATAGAACATAAAAAGTAGGAAACTTAATTCTCTACAAAAAAGGTCTCTTAACATTTTGCCATAGCTCGCTTCGTTTCCGAGATATTTGCCGATATATCTCAAGGGAAGGGGCCTGACGGACATATTTCGAGATATTTCTTCTTCTTGTTGTTCTTCTTCTGCACAGCTAAGCTGGAAGTGGCATTTACAGCTCGCAATAGTGCAGAGTTATCTCAAAGAAATTGGCCACGGTGTTTCTGTATCTCTATTATGTTGGTGCGGCTTCGGAACTTTTAAATATCTTGATATATCTCGAGAACTACGCATCTGATCAAAAAATATCATAGAAGATAAAAAGTAGGAAACTTAATTCTCTACAAAAAAGGTCTCTTAACATTTTGCCATAGCTCGCTTCGTTTCCGAGATATTTGCAGATTTATCTCAAGGGAAGGGGCCTGACGGACATATTTCGAGATATTTCTTCTTCTTGTTGTTCTTCTTCTGCACAGCTAAGCTGGAAGTGGCATTTACAGCGCGCAATAGTGCAGAGTTATCTCAAAGAAAGGGGCCACGGTGTTTCTGTATCTCTATTATGTTTGTGCGGCTTCGGAACTTTTAAATATCTCGATGTATCTCGAAAACTACGCTTCTGATCAAAAAATATCATAGAACATAAATTGTAGGAAGCATAATTCTCTCCAAAAATGTCTCTTAACATTTTGCCATAGCTCGCTTCGTTTCCGAGATATTTGCAGATATATCTCAAGGGAAGGGGCCTGACCGACATATTTCGAGATATTTCTTCTTCTTGTTGTTCTTCTTCTGCACAGCTAAGCTGGAAGTGGCATTTGCGGCTCGCACTAGTGCAGAGTTATCTCAAAGAAAGGGGCCACGGTGTTTCTGTATCCCTATTATGTTGGTGCGGCTTCGGAACTTTTAAATATCTCGATATATCTCGAAAACTACGCTTCTGATCAAAAAATATCATAGAACATAAATTGTAGGAAACATAATTCTCTATAAAAAGCGTCTCTTAACATTTTGCCATAGCTCGCTTCGTTTCCGAGATATTTGCAGATTCAGCTCAAAGGAACTGGCCTGACGGACATATTTCGAGATATTTCTTCTTCTTGTTGTTCTTCCTCTGCACAGCTAAGCTGGAAGTGGCATTTGCAGCTCGCAATAGTGCAGAGTTATCTCAAAGAAAGGGGCCACGGTGTTTCTGTATCTCTATTATGTTGGTGCGGCTTCGGAACTTTTAAATATCTTGATATATCTCGAGAACTACGCATCTGATCAAAAAATATCATAGAACATAAAAAGTAGGAAACTTAATTCTCTACAAAAAAGGTCTCTTAACATTTTGCCATAGCTCGCTTCGTTTCCGAGATATTTGCAGATATATCTCAAGGGAAGGGGCCTGACGGACATATTTCGAGATATTTCTTCTTCTTGTTGTTCTTCTTCTGCACAGCTAAGCTGGAAGTGGCATTTACAGCTCGCAATAGTGCAGAGTTATCTCAAAGAAATTGGCCACGGTGTTTCTGTATCTCTATTATGTTGGTGCGGCTTCGGAACTTTTAAATATCTTGATATATCTCGAGAACTACGCATCTGATCAAAAAATATCATAGAACATAAAAAGTAGGAAACTTAATTCTCTACAAGAAAGGTCTCTTAACATTTTGCCATAGCTCGCTTCGTTTCCGAGATATTTGCAGATATATCTCAAGGGAAGGGACCTGACGGACATATTTCGAGATATTTCTTCTTCTTGTTGTTCTTCTTCTGCACAGCCAAGCTGGAAGTGGCATTTACAGCTCGCAATAGTGCAGAGTTATCTCAAAGAAAGGGGCCACGGTGTTTCTGTATCTCTATTATGTTGGTGCGGCTTCGGAACTTTTAAATATCTTGATATATCTCGAGAACTACGCATCTGATCAAAAAATATCATAGAACATAAAAAGTAGGAAACTTAATTCGCTACAAAAAGGTGTCTTAACATTTTGCCATAGCTCGCTTCGTTTCCGAGATATTTGCAGATTTATCTCAAGGGAAGGGGCCTAACGGACATATTTCGTGATACTTCTTCTTCTTGTTGTTCTTCTTCTGCACAGCTAAGCTGGAAGTGGCATTTACAGCTCGCAATAGTGCAGAGTTATCTCAAAGAAAGGGGCCACGGTGTTTCTGTATCTCTATTATGTTGGTGCGGCTTCGGAACTTTTAAATATCTTGATATATCTCGAGAACTACGCATCTGATCAAAAAATATCATAGAACATAAAAAGTAGGAAACTTAATTCTCTACAAAAAAGGTCTCTTAACATTTTGCCATAGCTCGCTTCGTTTCCGAGATATTTGCAGATATATCTCAAGGGAAGGGGCCTGACGGACATATTTCGAGATATTTCTTCTTCTTGTTGTTCTTCTTCTGCACAGCTAAGCTGGAAGTGGCATTTACAGCTCGCAATACTGCAGAGTTATCTCAAAGAAAGGGGCCACGGTGTTTCTGTATCCCTATTATGTTGGTGCGGCTTCGGAACTTTTAAATATCTCGATACATCTCGAAAACTACGCTTCTGATCAAAAAATATCATACAACATAAATTGTAGGAAGCATAATTCTCTACAAAAAACGTCTCTTAACATTTTGCCATAGCTCGCTTCGTTTCCGAGATATTTGCAGATTCAGCTCAAAGGAACTGGCCTGACGGACATATTTCGAGATATTTCTTCTTCTTGTTGTTCTTCTTCTGCACAGCTAAGCTGGAAGTGGCATTTGCGGCTCGCACTAGTGCAGAGTTATCTCAAAGAAAGGGGCCACGGTGTTTCTGTATCCCTATTATGTTGGTGCGGCTTCGGAACTTTTAAATATCTCGATATATCTCGAAAACTACGCTTCTGATCAAAAAATATCATAGAACATAAATTGTAGGAAACATAATTCTCTACAAAAAACGTCTCTTAACATTTTGCCATAGCTCGCTTCGTTTCCGAGATATTTGCAGATTTATCTCAAGGGAAGGGGCCTGACGGACATATTTCGAGATATTTCTTCTTCTTGTTGTTCTTCTTCTGCACAGCTAAGCTGGAAGTGGCATTTGCGGCTCGCACTAGTGCAGAGTTATCTCAACGAAAGGGGCCACGGTGTTTCTGTATCTCTATTATGTTGGTGCGGCTTCGGAACTTTTAAATATCTTGATATATCTCGAGAACTACGCATCTGATCAAAAAATATCATAGAACATAAAAAGTAGGAAACTTAATTCTCTACAAAAAAGGTCTCTTAACATTTTGCCATAGCTCGCTTCGTTTCCGAGATATTTGCAGATATATCTCAAGGGAAGGGACCTGACGGACATATTTCGAGATATTTCTTCTTCTTGTTGTTCTTCTTCTGCACAGCCAAGCTGGAAGTGGCATTTACAGCTCGCAATAGTGCAGAGTTATCTCAAAGAAAGGGGCCACGGTGTTTCTGTATCTCTATTATGTTGGTGCGGCTTCGGAACTTTTAAATATCTTAATATATCTCGAGAACTACGCATCCGATCAAAAAATATCATAGAAGATAAAAAGTAGGAAACTTAATTCTCTACAAAAAAGGTCTCTTAACATTTTGCCATAGCTCGCTTCGTTTCCGAGATATTTGCAGATTTATCTCAAGGGAAGGGGCCTGACGGACATATTTCGAGATATTTCTTCTTCTTGTTGTTCTTCTTCTGCACAGCTAAGCTGGAAGTGGCATTTGCAGCTCGCAATAGTGCAGAGTTATCTCAAAGAAAGGGGCCACGGTGTTTCTGTATCTCTATTATGTTGGTGCGGCTTCGGAACTTTTAGATATCTTGATATATCTCGAGAACTACGCATCTGATCAAAAAATATCATAGAACATAAAAAGTAGGAAACTTAATTCTCTACAAAAAAGGTCTCTTAACATTTTGCCATAGCTCGCTTCGTTTCCGAGATATTTGCAGATTTATCTCAAGGGAAGGGGCCTGACGGACATATTTCGAGATATTTCTTCTTCTTGTTGTTCTTCTTCTGCACAGCTAAGCTGGAAGTGGCATTTACAGCGCGCAATAGTGCAGAGTTATCTCAAAGAAAGGGGCCACGGTGTTTCTGTATCTCTATTATGTTGGTGCGGCTTCGGAACTTTTAAATATCTTGATATATCTCGAGAACTACGCATCTGATCAAAAAATATCATAGAACATAAAAAGTAGGAAACATAATTCTCTACAAAAAAGGTCTCTTAACATTTTGCCATAGCTCGCTTCGTTTCCGAGATATTTGCAGATATATCTCAAGGGAAGGGGCCTGACGGACATATTTCGAGATATTTCTTCTTCTTGTTGTTCTTCTTCTGCACAGCTAAGCTGGAAGTGGCATTTACAGCTCGCAATAGTGCAGAGTTATCTCAAAGAAAGGGGCCACGGTGTTTCTGTATCTCTATTATGTTGGTGCGGCTTCGGAACTTTTAAATATCTTGATATATCTCGAGAACTACGCATCTGATCAAAAAATATCATAGAACATAAAAAGTAGGAAACTTAATTCTCTACAAAAAAGGTCTCTTAACATTTTGCCATAGCTCGCTTCGTTTCCGAGATATTTGCAGATATATCTCAAGGGAAGGGGCCTGACGGACATATTTCGAGATATTTCTTCTTCTTGTTGTTCTTCTTCTGCACAGCTAAGCTGGAAGTGGCATTTACAGCTCGCAATACTGCAGAGTTATCTCAAAGAAAGGGGCCACGGTGTTTCTGTATCCCTATTATGTTGGTGCGGCTTCGGAACTTTTAAATATCTCGATACATCTCGAAAACTACGCTTCTGATCAAAAAATATCATACAACATAAATTGTAGGAAGCATAATTCTCTACAAAAAACGTCTCTTAACATTTTGCCATAGCTCGCTTCGTTTCCGAGATATTTGCAGATTCAGCTCAAAGGAACTGGCCTGACGGACATATTTCGAGATATTTCTTCTTCTTGTTGTTCTTCTTCTGCACAGCTAAGCTGGAAGTGGCATTTGCGGCTCGCACTAGTGCAGAGTTATCTCAAAGAAAGGGGCCACGGTGTTTCTGTATCCCTATTATGTTGGTGCGGCTTCGGAACTTTTAAATATCTCGATATATCTCGAAAACTACGCTTCTGATCAAAAAATATCATAGAACATAAATTGTAGGAAACATAATTCTCTACAAAAAACGTCTCTTAACATTTTGCCATAGCTCGCTTCGTTTCCGAGATATTTGCAGATTTATCTCAAGGGAAGGGGCCTGACGGACATATTTCGAGATATTTCTTCTTCTTGTTGTTCTTCTTCTGCACAGCTAAGCTGGAAGTGGCATTTGCGGCTCGCACTAGTGCAGAGTTATCTCAACGAAAGGGGCCACGGTGTTTCTGTATCTCTATTATGTTGGTGCGGCTTCGGAACTTTTAAATATCTCGATATATCTCGAAAACTACGCTTCTGATCAAAAAATACCATAGAACATAAATTGTAGGAAACGTAATTCTCTACAAAAAAGGTCTCTTAACATTTTGCCATAGCTCGCTTCGTTTCCGAGATATTTGCAGATTTATCTCAAGGGAAGGGGCCTGACGGACATATTTCGAGATATTTCTTCTTCTTGTTGTTCTTCTTCTGCACAGCTAAGCTGGAACTGGCATTTGCGGCTCGCACTAGTGCAGAGTTATCTCAAAGAAAGGGGCCACGGTGTTTCTGTATCTCTATTATGTTGGTGCGGCTTCGGAACTTTTAAATATCTCGATGTATCTCGAAAACTACGCTTCTGATCAAAAAATATCATAGAACATAAAAAGTAGGAAACTTAATTCTCTACAAAAAAGGTCTCTTAACATTTTGCCATAGCTCGCTTCGTTTCCGAGATATTTGCAGATATATCTCAAGGGAAGGGGCCTGACGGACATATTTCGAGATATTTCTTCTTCTTGTTGTTCTTCTTCTGCACAGCTAAGCTGGAAGTGGCATTTGCAGCTCGCAATAGTGCAGAGTTATCTCAAAGAAAGGGGCCACGGTGTTTCTGTATCTCTATTATGTTGGTGCGGCTTCGGAACTTTTAAATATCTTGATATATCTCGAGAACTACGCATCTGATCAAAAAATATCATAGAACATAAAAAGTAGGAAACTTAATTCTCTACAAAAAAGGTCTCTTAACATTTTGCCATAGCTCGCTTCGTTTCCGAGATATTTGCAGATATATCTCAAGGGAAGGGGCCTGACGGACATATTTCGAGATATTTCTTCTTCTTGTTGTTCTTCTTCTGCACAGCTAAGCTGGAAGTGGCATTTGCAGCTCGCAATAGTGCAGAGTTATCTCAAAGAAAGGGGCCACGGTGTTTCTGTATCTCTATTATGTTGGTGCGGCTTCGGAACTTTTAAATATCTTGATATATCTCGAGAACTACGCATCTGATCAAAAAATATCATAGAACATAAAAAGTAGGAAACTTAATTCTCTACAAAAAAGGTCTCTTAACATTTTGCCATAGCTCGCTTCGTTTCCGAGATATTTGCAGATATATCTCAAGGGAAGGGGCCTGACGGACATATTTCGAGATATTTCTTCTTCTTGTTGTTCTTCTTCTGCACAGCTAAGCTGGAAGTGGCATTTACAGCTCGCAATAGTGCAGAGTTATCTCAAAGAAATTGGCCACGGTGTTTCTGTATCTCTATTATGTTGGTGCGGCTTCGGAACTTTTAAATATCTTGATATATCTCGAGAACTACGCATCTGATCAAAAAATATCATAGAACATAAAAAGTAGGAAACTTAATTCTCTACAAAAAAGGTCTCTTAACATTTTGCCATAGCTCGCTTCGTTTCCGAGATATTTGCAGATATATCTCAAGGGAAGGGACCTGACGGACATATTTCGAGATATTTCTTCTTCTTGTTGTTCTTCTTCTGCACAGCTAAGCTGGAAGTGGCATTTACAGCTCGCAATAGTGCAGAGTTATCTCAAAGAAAGGGGCCACGGTGTTTCTGTATCTCTATTATGTTGGTGCGGCTTCGGAACTTTTAACTATCTTGATATATCTCGAGAACTACGCATCTGATCAAAAAATATCATAGAACATAAAAAGTAGGAAGCTTAATTCTCTACAAAAGAGGTCTCTTAACATTTTGCCATAGCTCGCTTCGTTTCCGAGATATTTGCAGATTTATCTCAAGGGAAGGGGCCTAACGGACATATTTCGAGATATTTCTTCTTCTTGTTGTTCTTCTTCTGCACAGCTAAACTGGAAGTGGCATTTCCAGCTCGCAGTAGTGCAGAGTTATCTCAAAGAGAGGGGCCACGGTGTTTCTGTATCTCTATTATGTTGGTGCGGCTTCGGAACTTTTAAATATCTCGATATATCTCGAAAACTACGCTTCTGATCAAAAAATATCATGGAACATAAATTGTAGGAAACATAATTCTCTACAAAAAAGGTCTCTTAACATTTTGCCATAGCTCGCTTCGTTTCCGAGATATTTGCAGATATATCTCAAGGGAAGGGGCCTGACGGACATATTTCGAGATATTTCTTCTTCTTGTTGTTCTTCTTCTGCACAGCTAAGCTGGAAGTGGCATTTACAGCTCGCAATAGTGCAGAGTTATCTCAAAGAAAGGGGCCACGGTGTTTCTGTATCTCTATTATGTTGGTGCGGCTTCGGAACTTTTAAATATCTTGATATATCTCGAGAACTACGCATCTGATCAAAAAATATCATAGAACATAAAAAGTAGGAAACTTAATTCTCTACAAAAAAGGTCTCTTAACATTTTGCCATAGCTCGCTTCGTTTCCGAGATATTTGCAGATATATCTCAAGGGAAGGGGCCTGACGGACATATTTCGAGATATTTCTTCTTCTTGTTGTTCTTCTTCTGCACAGCTAAGCTGGAAGTGGCATTTGCAGCTCGCAATAGTGCAGAGTTATCTCAAAGAAAGGGGCCACGGTGTTTCTGTATCTCTATTATGTTGGTGCGGCTTCGGAACTTTTAAATATCTTGATATATCTCGAGAACTACGCATCTGATCAAAAAATATCATAGAACATAAAAAGTAGGAAACTTAATTCTCTACAAAAAAGGTCTCTTAACATTTTGCCATAGCTCGCTTCGTTTCCGAGATATTTGCAGATATATCTCAAGGGAAGGGGCCTGACGGACATATTTCGAGATATTTCTTCTTCTTGTTGTTCTTCTTCTGCACAGCTAAGCTGGAAGTGGCATTTACAGCTCGCAATAGTGCAGAGTTATCTCAAAGAAATTGGCCACGGTGTTTCTGTATCTCTATTATGTTGGTGCGGCTTCGGAACTTTTAAATATCTTGATATATCTCGAGAACTACGCATCTGATCAAAAAATATCATAGAACATAAAAAGTAGGAAACTTAATTCTCTACAAAAAAGGTCTCTTAACATTTTGCCATAGCTCGCTTCGTTTCCGAGATATTTGCAGATATATCTCAAGGGAAGGGACCTGACGGACATATTTCGAGATATTTCTTCTTCTTGTTGTTCTTCTTCTGCACAGCTAAGCTGGAAGTGGCATTTACAGCTCGCAATAGTGCAGAGTTATCTCAAAGAAAGGGGCCACGGTGTTTCTGTATCTCTATTATGTTGGTGCGGCTTCGGAACTTTTAACTATCTTGATATATCTCGAGAACTACGCATCTGATCAAAAAATATCATAGAACATAAAAAGTAGGAAGCTTAATTCTCTACAAAAGAGGTCTCTTAACATTTTGCCATAGCTCGCTTCGTTTCCGAGATATTTGCAGATTTATCTCAAGGGAAGGGGCCTAACGGACATATTTCGAGATATTTCTTCTTCTTGTTGTTCTTCTTCTGCACAGCTAAACTGGAAGTGGCATTTCCAGCTCGCAGTAGTGCAGAGTTATCTCAAAGAGAGGGGCCACGGTGTTTCTGTATCTCTATTATGTTGGTGCGGCTTCGGAACTTTTAAATATCTCGATATATCTCGAAAACTACGCTTCTGATCAAAAAATATCATGGAACATAAATTGTAGGAAACATAATTCTCTACAAAAAAGGTCTCTTAACATTTTGCCATAGCTCGCTTCGTTTCCGAGATATTTGCAGATATATCTCAAGGGAAGGGGCCTGACGGACATATTTCGAGATATTTCTTCTTCTTGTTGTTCTTCTTCTGCACAGCTAAGCTGGAAGTGGCATTTACAGCTCGCAATAGTGCAGAGTTATCTCAAAGAAAGGGGCCACGGTGTTTCTGTATCTCTATTATGTTGGTGCGGCTTCGGAACTTTTAAATATCTTGATATATCTCGAGAACTACGCATCTGATCAAAAAATATCATAGAACATAAAAAGTAGGAAACTTAATTCTCTACAAAAAAGGTCTCTTAACATTTTGCCATAGCTCGCTTCGTTTCCGAGATATTTGCAGATATATCTCAAGGGAAGGGGCCTGACGGACATATTTCGAGATATTTCTTCTTCTTGTTGTTCTTCTTCTGCACAGCTAAGCTGGAAGTGGCATTTACAGCTCGCAATACTGCAGAGTTATCTCAAAGAAAGGGGCCACGGTGTTTCTGTATCCCTATTATGTTGGTGCGGCTTCGGAACTTTTAAATATCTCGATACATCTCGAAAACTACGCTTCTGATCAAAAAATATCATAGAACATAAATTGTAGGAAACATAATTCTCTACAAAAAACGTCTCTTAACATTTTGCCATAGCTCGCTTCGTTTCCGAGATATTTGCAGATTCAGCTCAAAGGAACTGGCCTGACGGACATATTTCGAGATATTTCTTCTTCTTGTTGTTCTTCTTCTGCACAGCTAAGCTGGAAGTGGCATTTGCGGCTCGCACTAGTGCAGAGTTATCTCAACGAAAGGGGCCACGGTGTTTCTGTATCTCTATTATGTTGGTGCGGCTTCGGAACTTTTAAATATCTCGATATATCTCGAAAACTACGCGTCTGATCAAAAAATATCATAGAACATAAATTGTAGGAAACATAATTCTCTACAAAAAAGGTCTCTTAACATTTTGCCATAGCTCGCTTCGTTTCCGAGATATTTGCAGATTTATCTCAAGGGAAGGGGCCTGACGGACATATTTCGAGATATTTCTTCTTCTTGTTGTTCTTCTTCTGCACAGCTAAGCTGGAAGTGGCATTTGCGGCTCGCAATAGTGCAGAGTTATCTCAAAGAAAGGGGCCACGGTGTTTCTGTATCTCTATTATGTTGGTGCGGCTTCGGAACTTTTAAATATCTCGATATATCTCGAAAACTACGCTTCTGATCAAAAAATATCATAGAACATAAATTGTAGGAAACATAGTTCTCTACAAAAAAGGTCTTTTAACATTTTGCCATAGCTCGCTTTGTTTCCGAGATATTTGCAGATATATCTCAAGGGAAGGGGCCTGACGGACATATTTCGAGATATGTCTTCTTCTTGTTGTTCTTCTTCTGCACAGCAAAGCTGGAAGTGGCATTTACAGCTCGCAATAGTGCAGAGTTATCTCAAAGAAAGGGGCCACGGTGTTTCTGTATCTCTATTATGTTGGTGCGGCTTTGGAACTTTTAAATATCTCGATATATCTCGAAAACTACGCTTCTCACCAAAAAATATCATAGAACATAAATTGTACGAAACATAATTCTCTACAAAAAAGGTCTCTTAACATTTTGCCATAGCTCGCTTCGTTTCCGAGATATTTGCAGATATATCTCAAGGGAAGGGGCCTGACGGACATATTTCGAGATATTTCTTCTTCTTGTTGTTCTTCTTCTGCACAGCTAAGCTGGAAGTGGCATTTGCGGCTCGCACTAGTGCAGAGTTATCTCAACGAAAGGGGCCACGGTGTTTCTGTATCTCTATTATGTTGGTGCGGCTTCGGAACTTTTAAATATCTCGATATATCTCGAAAACTACGCTTCTGATCAAAAAATATCATAGAACATAAATTGTAGGAAACATAATTTTCTACAAAAAAGGTCTCTTAACATTTTGCCATAGCTCGCTTCGTTTCCGAGATATTTGCAGATATATCTCAAGGGAAGGGGCCTGACGGACATATTTCGAGATATTTCTTCTTCTTGTTGTTCTTCTTCTGCACAGCTAAGCTGGAAGTGGCATTTACAGCTCGCAATAGTGCAGAGTTATCTCAAAGAAAGGGGCCACGGTGTTTCTGTATCCCTATTATGTTGGTGCGGCTTCGGAACTTTTAAATATCTCGATATATCTCGAAAACTACGCTTCTGATCAAAAAATATCATAGAACATAAATTGTAGGAAACATAATTCTCTACAAAAAACGTCTCTTAACATTTTGCCATAGCTCGCTTCGTTTCCGAGATATTTGCAGATTCATCTCAAAGGAACTGGCCTGACGGACATATTTCGAGATATTTCTTCTTCTTCTTGTTCTTCCTCTGCACAGCTAAGCTGGAAGTGGCATTTGCAGTTCGCAATAGTGCAGAGTTATCTCAAAGAAAGGGGCCACGGTGTTTCTGTATCTCTATTATGTTGGTGCGGCTTTGGAACTTTTAAATATCTCGATATATCTCGAAAACTACGCTTCTCACCAAAAAATATCATAGAACATAAATTGTACGAAACATAATTCTCTACAAAAAAGGTCTCTTAACATTTTGCCATAGCTCGCTTCGTTTCCGAGATATTTGCAGATATATCTCAAGGGAAGGGGCCTGACGGACATATTTCGAGATATGTCTTCTTCTTGTTGTTCTTCTTCTGCACAGCTAAGCTGGAAGTGGCATTTACAGCTCGCAATAGTGCAGAGTTATCTCAAAGAAAGGGGCCACGGTGTTTCTGTATCCCTATTATGTTGGTGCGGCTTCGGAACTTTTAAATATCTTGATATATCTCGAGAACTACGCATCTGATCAAAAAATATCATAGAACATAAAAAGTAGGAAACTTAATTCTCTACAAAAAAGGTCTCTTAACAATTGGCCATAGCTCGCTTCGTTTCCGAGATATTTGCAGATTTATCTCAAGGGAAGGGGCCTGGCGGACATATTTCGAGATATTTCTTCTTCTTGTTGTTCTTCTTCTGCACAGCTAAGCTGGAAGTGGCATTTGCGGCTCGCACTAGTGCAGAGTTATCTCAAAGAAAGGGGCCACGGTGTTTCTGTATCCCTATTATGTTGGTGCGGCTTCGGAACTTTTAAATATCTCGATATATCTCGAAAACTACGCTTCTGATCCAAAAATATCATAGAAGATAAATTGTAGGAAACATAATTCTCTACAAAAAACGTCTCTTAACATTTTGCCATAGCTCGCTTCGTTTCCGAGATATTTGCAGATTCAGCTCAAAGGAACTGGCCTGACGGACATATTTCGAGATATTTCTTCTTCTTGTTGTTCTTCTTCTGCACAGCTAAGCTGGAAGTGGCATTTGCGGCTCGCAATAGTGCAGAGTTATCTCAAAGAAAGGGGCCACGGTGTTTCTGTATCTCTATTATGTTGGTGCGGCTTCGGAACTTTTAAATATCTTGATATATCTCGGGAACTACGCATCAGATCAAAAAATATGATAGAACATAAAAAGTAGGAAACTTAATTCTCTACAAAAAAGGTCTCTTAACATTTTGCCATAGCTCTCTTCGTTTCCGAGATATTTGCAGATTTATCTCAAGGGAAGGGGCCTGACGGACATATTTCGAGATATTTCTTCTTCTTGTTGTTCTTCTTCTGCACAGCTAAGCTGGAAGTGGCATTTACAGCTCGCAATACTGCAGAGTTATCTCAAAGAAAGGGGCCACGGTGTTTCTGTATCCCTATTATGTTGGTGCGGCTTCGGAACTTTTAAATATCTCGATATATCTCGAAAACTACGCTTCTGATCAAAAAATATCATAGAACATAAATTGTAGGAAACATAATTCTCTACAAAAAACGTCTCTTAACATTTTGCCATAGCTCGCTTTGTTTCCGAGATATTTGCAGATTCAGCTCAAAGGAACTGGCCTGACGGACATATTTCGAGATATTTCTTCTTCTTGTTGTTCTTCCTCTGCACAGCTAAGCTGGAAGTGGCATTTACAGCTCGCAATAGTGCAGAGTTATGTCAAAGAAAGGGGCCACGGTGTTTCTGTATCTCTATTATGTTGGTGCGGCTTTGGAACTTTTAAATATCTCGATATATCTCGAAAACTACGCTTCTCACCAAAAAATATCATAGAACATAAATTGTACGAAACATAATTCTCTACAAAAAAGGTCTCTTAACATTTTGCCATAGCTCGCTTCGTTTCCGAGATATTTGCAGATATATCTCAAGGGAAGGGGCCTGACGGACATATTTCGAGATATTTCTTCTTCTTGTTGTTCTTCTTCTGCACAGCTAAGCTGGAAGTGGCATTTGCGGCTCGCACTAGTGCAGAGTTATCTCAAAGAAAGGGGCCACGGTGTTTCTGTATCCCTATTATGTTGGTGCGGCTTCGGAACTTTTAAATATCTTGATATATCTCGAGAACTACGCATCTGATCAAAAAATATCATAGAACATAAAAAGTAGGAAACTTAATTCTCTACACAAAAGGTCTCTTAACAATTGGCCATAGCTCGCTTCGTTTCCGAGATATTTGCAGATTTATCTCAAGGGAAGGGGCCTGGCGGACATATTTCGAGATATTTCTTCTTCTTGTTGTTCTTCTTCTGCACAGCTAAGCTGGAAGTGGCATTTGCGGCTCGCACTAGTGCAGAGTTATCTCAACGAAAGGGGCCACGGTGTTTCTGTATCTCTATTATGTTGGTGCGGCTTCGGAACTTTTAAATATCTCGATATATCTCGAAAACTACGCTTCTGATCAAAAAATATCATAGAACATAAATTGTAGGAAACATAATTCTCTACAAAAAAGGTCTCTTAACATTTTGCCATAGCTCGCTTCGTTTCCGAGATATTTGCAGATATATCTCAAGGGAAGGGGCCTGACGGACATATTTCGAGATATTTCTTCTTCTTGTTGTTCTTCTTCTGCACAGCTAAGCTGGAAGTGGCATTTACAGCTCGCAATAGTGCAGAGTTATCTCAAAGAAAGGGGCCACGGTGTTTCTGTATCTCTATTATGTTGGTGCGGCTTCGGAACTTTTAAATATCTTGATATATCTCGAGAACTACGCATCAGATCAAAAAATATGATAGAACATAAATTGTAGGAAACATAATTCTCTACAAAAAATGTCTCTTAACATTTTGCCATAGCTCGCTTCGTTTCCGAGATATTTGCAGATTCAGCTCAAAGGAACTGGCCTGACGGACATATTTCGAGATATTTCTTCTTCTTGTTGTTCTTCCTCTGCACAGCTAAGCTGGAAGTGGCATTTGCAGCTCGCAATAGTGCAGAGTTATCTCAAAGAAAGGGGCCACGGTGTTTCTGTATCTCTATTATGTTGGTGCGGCTTTGGAACTTTTAAATATCTCGATATATCTCGAAAACTACGCTTCCGATCAAAAAATATCATAGAACATAAATTGTAGGAAACATAATTCTCTACAAAAAAGGTCTCTTAAGATTTTGCCATAGCTCGCTTCGTTTCCGAGATATTTGCAGATATATCTCAAGGGAAGGGGCCTGACGTACATATTTCGAGATATGTCTTCTTCTTGTTGTTCTTCTTCTGCACAGCTAAGCTGGAAGTGGCATTTACAGCTCGCAATAGTGCAGAGTTATCTCAAAGAGAGGGGCCACGGTGTTTCTGTATCTCTATTATGTTGGTGCGGCTTCGGAACTTTTAAATATCTTGATCTATCTCGAGAACTACGCATCTGATCAAAAAATATCATAGAACATGAAAAGTAGGAAACTTAATTCTCTACAAAAAAGGTCTCTCAACATTTTGCCATAGCTCGCTTCGTTTCCGAGATATTTGCAGATTTATCTCAAGGGAAGGGGCCTGACGGACATATTTCGAGATATTCCTTCTTCTTGTTGTTCTTCTTCTGCACAGCTAAGGTGGAAGTGGCATTTGCGGCTCGCACTAGTGCAGAGTTATCTCAAAGAAAGGGGCCACGGTGTTTCTGTATCCCTATTATGTTGGTGCGGCTTCGGAACTTTTAAATATCTCGATATATCTCGAAAACTACGCTTCTGATCCAAAAATATCATAGAACATAAATTGTAGGAAACATAATTCTCTACAAAAAACGTCTCTTAACATTTTGCCATAGCTCGCTTCGTTTCCGAGATATTTGCAGATTCAGCTCAAAGGAACTGGCCTGACGGACATATTTCGAGATATTTCTTCTTCTTGTTGTTCTTCTTCTGCACAGCTAAGCTGGAAGTGGCATTTACAGCTCGCAATAGTGCGGAGTTATCTCAAAGAAAGGGGCCACGGTGTTTCTGTATCTCTATTATGTTGGTGCGGCTTTGGAACTTTTAAATATCTCGATATATCTCGAAAACTACGCTTCTCACCAAAAAATATCATAGAACATAAATTGTACGAAACATAATTCTCTACAAAAAAGGTCTCTTAACATTTTGCCATAGCTCGCTTCGTTTCCGAGATATTTGCAGATATATCTCAAGGGAAGGGGCCTGACGGACATATTTCGAGATATTTCTTCTTCTTGTTGTTCTTCTTCTGCACAGCTAAGCTGGAAGTGGCATTTACAGCTCGCAATAGTGCAGAGTTATCTCAAAGAAAGGGGCCACGGTGTTTCTGTATCTCTATTATGTTGGTGCGGCTTCGGAACTTTTAAATATCTTGATATATCTCGAGAACTACGCATCTGATCAAAAAATATCATAGACCATAAAAAGTAGGAAACTTAATTCTCTACAAAAAAGGTCTCTTAACATTTTGCCATAGCTCGCTTCGTTTCCGAGATATTTGCAGATTTATCTCAAGGGAAGGGGCCTGACGGACATATTTCGAGATATTTCTTCTTCTTGTTGTTCTTCTTCTGCACAGCTAAGCTGGAAGTGGCATTTGCGGCTCGCACTAGTGCAGAGTTATCTCAACGAAAGGGGCCACGGTGTTTCTGTATCTCTATTATGTTGGTGCGGCTTCGGAACTTTTAAATATCTCGATATATCTCGAAAACTACGCATCAGATCAAAAAATATGATACAACATAAAAAGTAGGAAACTTAATTCTCTACAAAAAAGGTCTCTTAACATTTTGCCATAGCTCGCTTCGTTTCCGAGATATTTGCAGATATATCTCAAGGGAAGGGGCCTGACGGACATATTTCGAGATATGTCTTCTTCTTGTTGTTCTTCTTCTGCACAGCTAAGCTGGAAGTGGCATTTACAGCTCGCAATAGTGCAGAGTTATCTCAAAGAAAGGGGCCACGGTGTTTCTGTATCCCTATTATGTTGGTGCGGCTTCGGAACTTTTAAATATCTTGATATATCTCGAGAACTACGCATCTGATCAAAAAATATCATAGAACATAAAAAGTAGGAAACTTAATTCTCTACAAAAAAGGTCTCTTAACAATTGGCCATAGCTCGCTTCGTTTCCGAGATATTTGCAGATTTATCTCAAGGGAAGGGGCCTGGCGGACATATTTCGAGATATTTCTTCTTCTTGTTGTTCTTCTTCTGCACAGCTAAGCTGGAAGTGGCATTTGCGGCTCGCACTAGTGCAGAGTTATCTCAAAGAAAGGGGCCACGGTGTTTCTGTATCCCTATTATGTTGGTGCGGCTTCGGAACTTTTAAATATCTCGATATATCTCGAAAACTACGCTTCTGATCCAAAAATATCATAGAACATAAATTGTAGGAAACATAATTCTCTACAAAAAACGTCTCTTAACATTTTGCCATAGCTCGCTTCGTTTCCGAGATATTTGCAGATTCAGCTCAAAGGAACTGGCCTGACGGACATATTTCGAGATATTTCTTCTTCTTGTTGTTCTTCTTCTGCACAGCTAAGCTGGAAGTGGCATTTGCGGCTCGCAATAGTGCAGAGTTATCTCAAAGAAAGGGGCCACGGTGTTTCTGTATCTCTATTATGTTGGTGCGGCTTCGGAACTTTTAAATATCTTGATATATCTCGAGAACTACGCATCAGATCAAAAAATATGATAGAACATAAAAAGTAGGAAACTTAATTCTCTACAAAAAAGGTCTCTTAACATTTTGCCATAGCTCTCTTCGTTTCCGAGATATTTGCAGATTTATCTCAAGGGAAGGGGCCTGACGGACATATTTCGAGATATTTCTTCTTCTTGTTGTTCTTCTTCTGCACAGCTAAGCTGGAAGTGGCATTTACAGCTCGCAATACTGCAGAGTTATCTCAAAGAAAGGGGCCACGGTGTTTCTGTATCCCTATTATGTTGGTGCGGCTTCGGAACTTTTAAATATCTCGATATATCTCGAAAACTACGCTTCTGATCAAAAAATATCATAGAACATAAATTGTAGGAAACATAATTCTCTACAAAAAACGTCTCTTAACATTTTGCCATAGCTCGCTTTGTTTCCGAGATATTTGCAGATTCAGCTCAAAGGAACTGGCCTGACGGACATATTTCGAGATATTTCTTCTTCTTGTTGTTCTTCCTCTGCACAGCTAAGCTGGAAGTGGCATTTACAGCTCGCAATAGTGCAGAGTTATGTCAAAGAAAGGGGCCACGGTGTTTCTGTATCTCTATTATGTTGGTGCGGCTTTGGAACTTTTAAATATCTCGATATATCTCGAAAACTACGCTTCTCACCAAAAAATATCATAGAACATAAATTGTACGAAACATAATTCTCTACAAAAAAGGTCTCTTAACATTTTGCCATAGCTCGCTTCGTTTCCGAGATATTTGCAGATATATCTCAAGGGAAGGGGCCTGACGGACATATTTCGAGATATTTCTTCTTCTTGTTGTTCTTCTTCTGCACAGCTAAGCTGGAAGTGGCATTTGCGGCTCGCACTAGTGCAGAGTTATCTCAAAGAAAGGGGCCACGGTGTTTCTGTATCCCTATTATGTTGGTGCGGCTTCGGAACTTTTAAATATCTTGATATATCTCGAGAACTACGCATCTGATCAAAAAATATCATAGAACATAAAAAGTAGGAAACTTAATTCTCTACACAAAAGGTCTCTTAACAATTGGCCATAGCTCGCTTCGTTTCCGAGATATTTGCAGATTTATCTCAAGGGAAGGGGCCTGGCGGACATATTTCGAGATATTTCTTCTTCTTGTTGTTCTTCTTCTGCACAGCTAAGCTGGAAGTGGCATTTGCGGCTCGCACTAGTGCAGAGTTATCTCAACGAAAGGGGCCACGGTGTTTCTGTATCTCTATTATGTTGGTGCGGCTTCGGAACTTTTAAATATCTCGATATATCTCGAAAACTACGCTTCTGATCAAAAAATATCATAGAACATAAATTGTAGGAAACATAATTCTCTACAAAAAAGGTCTCTTAACATTTTGCCATAGCTCGCTTCGTTTCCGAGATATTTGCAGATATATCTCAAGGGAAGGGGCCTGACGGACATATTTCGAGATATTTCTTCTTCTTGTTGTTCTTCTTCTGCACAGCTAAGCTGGAAGTGGCATTTACAGCTCGCAATAGTGCAGAGTTATCTCAAAGAAAGGGGCCACGGTGTTTCTGTATCTCTATTATGTTGGTGCGGCTTCGGAACTTTTAAATATCTTGATATATCTCGAGAACTACGCATCAGATCAAAAAATATGATAGAACATAAATTGTAGGAAACATAATTCTCTACAAAAAATGTCTCTTAACATTTTGCCATAGCTCGCTTCGTTTCCGAGATATTTGCAGATTCAGCTCAAAGGAACTGGCCTGACGGACATATTTCGAGATATTTCTTCTTCTTGTTGTTCTTCCTCTGCACAGCTAAGCTGGAAGTGGCATTTGCAGCTCGCAATAGTGCAGAGTTATCTCAAAGAAAGGGGCCACGGTGTTTCTGTATCTCTATTATGTTGGTGCGGCTTTGGAACTTTTAAATATCTCGATATATCTCGAAAACTACGCTTCCGATCAAAAAATATCATAGAACATAAATTGTAGGAAACATAATTCTCTACAAAAAAGGTCTCTTAAGATTTTGCCATAGCTCGCTTCGTTTCCGAGATATTTGCAGATATATCTCAAGGGAAGGGGCCTGACGGACATATTTCGAGATATGTCTTCTTCTTGTTGTTCTTCTTCTGCACAGCTAAGCTGGAAGTGGCATTTACAGCTCGCAATAGTGCAGAGTTATCTCAAAGAGAGGGGCCACGGTGTTTCTGTATCTCTATTATGTTGGTGCGGCTTCGGAACTTTTAAATATCTTGATATATCTCGAGAACTACGCATCTGATCAAAAAATATCATAGAACATGAAAAGTAGGAAACTTAATTCTCTACAAAAAAGGTCTCTCAACATTTTGCCATAGCTCGCTTCGTTTCCGAGATATTTGCAGATTTATCTCAAGGGAAGGGGCCTGACGGACATATTTCGAGATATTCCTTCTTCTTGTTGTTCTTCTTCTGCACAGCTAAGGTGGAAGTGGCATTTGCGGCTCGCACTAGTGCAGAGTTATCTCAAAGAAAGGGGCCACGGTGTTTCTGTATCCCTATTATGTTGGTGCGGCTTCGGAACTTTTAAATATCTCGATATATCTCGAAAACTACGCTTCTGATCAAAAAATATCCTAGAACATAAATTGTAGGAAACATAATTCTCTACAAAAAACGTCTCTTAACATTTTGCCATAGCTCGCTTCGTTTCCGAGATATTTGCAGATTTATCTCAAGGGAAGGGGCCTGACGGACATATTTCGAGATATTTCTTCTTCTTGTTGTTCTTCTTCTGCACAGCTAAACTGGAAGTGGCATTTCCAGCTCGCAATAGTGCAGAGTTATCTCAAAGAGAGGGGCCACGGTGTTTCTGTATCTCTATTATGTTGGTGCGGCTTCGGAACTTTTAAATATCTTGATATATCTCGAGAACTACGCATCTGATCAAAAAATATCATAGAACATAAAAAGTAGGAAACTTAATTCTCTACAAAAAAGGTCTCTCAACATTTTGCCATAGCTCGCTTCGTTTCCGAGATATTTGCAGATTTATCTCAAGGGAAGGGGCCTGACGGACATATTTCGAGATATTTCTTCTTCTTGTTGTTCTTCTTCTGCACAGCTAAGCTGGAAGTGGCATTTGCGGCTCGCACTAGTGCAGAGTTATCTCAAAGAAAGGGGCCACGGTGTTTCTGTATCCCTATTATGTTGGTGCGGCTTCGGAACTTTTAAATATCTCGATATATCTCGAAAACTACGCTTCTGATCAAAAAATATCATAGAACATAAATTGTAGGAAACATAATTCTCTACAAAAAACGTCTCTTAACATTTTGCCATAGCTCGCTTCGTTTCCGAGATATTTGCAGATTTATCTCAAGGGAAGGGGCCTGACGGACATATTTCGAGATATTTCTTCTTCTTGTTGTTCTTCTTCTGCACAGCTAAGCTGGAAGTGGCATTTGCGGCTCGCACTAGTGCAGAGTTATCTCAACGAAAGGGGCCACGGTGTTTCTGTATCTCTATTATGTTGGTGCGGCTTCGGAACTTTTAAATATCTCGATATATCTCGAAAACTACGCTTCTGATCAAAAAATATCATAGAACATAAATTGTAAGAAACATAATTCTCTACAAAAAACGTCTCTTAACATTTTGCCATAGCTCGCTTCGTTTCCGAGATATTTGCAGATTCAGCTCAAAGGAACTGGCCTGACGGACATATTTCGAGATATTTCTTCTTCTTGTTGTTCTTCTTCTGCACAGCTAAGCTGGAAGTGGCATTTGCGGCTCGCACTAGTGCAGAGTTATCTCAAAGAAAGGGGCCACGGTGTTTCTGTATCCCTATTATGTTGGTGCGGCTTCGGAACTTTTAAATATCTCGATATATCTCGAAAACTACGCTTCTGATCAAAAAATATCATAGAACATAAATTGTAGGAAACATAATTCTCTACAAAAAACGTCTCTTAACATTTTGCCATAGCTCGCTTCGTTTCCGAGATATTTGCAGATTTATCTCAAGGGAAGGGGCCTGACGGACATATTTCGAGATATTTCTTCTTCTTGTTGTTCTTCTTCTGCACAGCTAAGCTGGAAGTGGCATTTGCGGCTCGCACTAGTGCAGAGTTATCTCAACGAAAGGGGCCACGGTGTTTCTGTATCTCTATTATGTTGGTGCGGCTTCGGAACTTTTAAATATCTCGATATATCTCGAAAACTACGCTTCTGATCAAAAAATATCATAGAACATAAATTGTAGGAAACATAATTCTCTACAAAAAACGTCTCTTAACATTTTGCCATAGCTCGCTTCGTTTCCGAGATATTTGCAGATTCAGCTCAAAGGAACTGGCCTGACGGACATATTTCGAGATATTTCTTCTTCTTGTTGTTCTTCTTCTGCACAGCTAAGCTGGAAGTGGCATTTACAGCTCGCAATAGTGCGGAGTTATCTCAAAGAAAGGGGCCACGGTGTTTCTGTATCTCTATTATGTTGGTGCGGCTTTGGAACTTTTAAATATCTCGATATATCTCGAAAACTACGCTTCTCACCAAAAAATATCATAGAACATAAATTGTAGGAAACATAATTCTCTACAAAAAACGTCTCTTAACATTTTGCCATAGCTCGCTTCGTTTCCGAGATATTTGCAGATTCAGCTCAAAGGAACTGGCAGACGGACATATTTCGAGATATTTCTTCTTCTTCTTGTTCTTCCTCTGCACAGCTAAGCTGGAAGTGGCATTTGCAGTTCGCAATAGTGCAGAGTTATCTCAAAGAAAGGGGCCACGGTGTTTCTGTATCTCTATTATGTTGGTGCGGCTTTGGAACTTTTAAATATCTCGATATATCTCGAAAACTACGCTTCTGATAAAAAAATATCATAGAACATAAATTGTAGGAAACATAATTCTCTACAAAAAAGGTCTCTTAACATTTTGCCATAGCTCGCTTCGTTTCCGAGATATTTGCAGATATATCTCAAGGGAAGGGGCCTGACGGACATATTTCGAGATATGTCTTCTTCTTGTTGTTCTTCTTCTGCACAGCTAAGCTGGAAGTGGCATTTACAGCTCGCAATAGTGCAGAGTTATCTCAAAGAAAGGGGCCACGGTGTTTCTGTATCCCTATTATGTTGGTGCGGCTTCGGAACTTTTAAATATCTCGATATATCTCGAAAACTACGCTTCTGATCCAAAAATATCATAGAACATAAATTGTAGGAAACATAATTCTCTACAAAAAACGTCTCTTAACATTTTGCCATAGCTCGCTTCGTTTCCGAGATATTTGCAGATTCAGCTCAAAGGAACTGGCCTGACGGACATATTTCGAGATATTTCTTCTTCTTGTTGTTCTTCTTCTGCACAGCTAAGCTGGAAGTGGCATTTGCGGCTCGCAATAGTGCAGAGTTATCTCAAAGAAAGGGGCCACGGTGTTTCTGTATCTCTATTATGTTGGTGCGGCTTCGGAACTTTTAAATATCTTGATATATCTCGAGAACTACGCATCAGATCAAAAAATATGATAGAACATAAAAAGTAGGAAACTTAATTCTCTACAAAAAAGGTCTCTTAACATTTTGCCATAGCTCTCTTCGTTTCCGAGATATTTGCAGATTTATCTCAAGGGAAGGGGCCTGACGGACATATTTCGAGATATTTCTTCTTCTTGTTGTTCTTCTTCTGCACAGCTAAGCTGGAAGTGGCACTTACAGCTCGCAATACTGCAGAGTTATCTCAAAGAAAGGGGCCACGGTGTTTCTGTATCCCTATTATGTTGGTGCGGCTTCGGAACTTTTAAATATCTCGATATATCTCGAAAACTACGCTTCTGATCAAAAAATATCATAGAACATAAATTGTAGGAAACATAATTCTCTACAAAAAACGTCTCTTAACATTTTGCCATAGCTCGCTTCGTTTCCGAGATATTTGCAGATTCAGCTCAAAGGAACTGGCCTGACGGACATATTTCGAGATATTTCTTCTTCTTGTTGTTCTTCCTCTGCACAGCTAAGCTGGAAGTGGCATTTGCAGCTCGCAATAGTGCAGAGTTATGTCAAAGAAAGGGGCCACGGTGTTTCTGTATCTCTATTATGTTGGTGCGGCTTTGGAACTTTTAAATATCTCGATATATCTCGAAAACTACGCTTCTGATCAAAAAATATCATAGAACATAAATTGTAGGAAACATAATTCTCTACAAAAAAGGTCTCTTAACATTTTGCCATAGCTCGCTTCGTTTCCGAGATATTTGCAGATATATCTCAAGGGAAGGGGCCTGACGGACATATTTCGAGATATGTCTTCTTCTTGTTGTTCTTCTTCTGCACAGCTAAGCTGGAAGTGGCATTTACAGCTCGCAATAGTGCAGAGTTATCTCAAAGAAAGGGGCCACGGTGTTTCTGTATCTCTATTATGTTGGTGCGGCTTTGGAACTTTTAAATATCTCGATATATCTCGAAAACTACGCTTCTCACCAAAAAATATCATAGAACATAAATTGTACGAAACATAATTCTCTACAAAAAAGGTCTCTTAACATTTTGCCATAGCTCGCTTCGTTTCCGAGATATTTGCAGATATATCTCAAGGGAAGGGGCCTGACGGACATATTTCGAGATATTTCTTCTTCTTGTTGTTCTTCTTCTGCACAGCTAAGCTGGAAGTGGCATTTGCGGCTCGCACTAGTGCAGAGTTATCTCAAAGAAAGGGGCCACGGTGTTTCTGTATCCCTATTATGTTGGTGCGGCTTCGGAACTTTTAAATATCTTGATATATCTCGAGAACTACGCATCTGATCAAAAAATATCATAGAACATAAAAAGTAGGAAACTTAATTCTCTACACAAAAGGTCTCTTAACAATTGGCCATAGCTCGCTTCGTTTCCGAGATATTTGCAGATTTATCTCAAGGGAAGGGGCCTGGCGGACATATTTCGAGATATTTCTTCTTCTTGTTGTTCTTCTTCTGCACAGCTAAGCTGGAAGTGGCATTTGCGGCTCGCACTAGTGCAGAGTTATCTCAACGAAAGGGGCCACGGTGTTTCTGTATCTCTATTATGTTGGTGCGGCTTCGGAACTTTTAAATATCTCGATATATCTCGAAAACTACGCTTCTGATCAAAAAATATCATAGAACATAAATTGTAGGAAACATAATTCTCTACAAAAAAGGTCTCTTAACATTTTGCCATAGCTCGCTTCCTTTCCGAGATATTTGCAGATATATCTCAAGGGAAGGGGCCTGACGGACATATTTCGAGATATTTCTTCTTCTTGTTGTTCTTCTTCTGCACAGCTAAGCTGGAAGTGGCATTTACAGCTCGCAATAGTGCAGAGTTATCTCAAAGAAAGGGGCCACGGTGTTTCTGTATCTCTATTATGTTGGTGCGGCTTCGGAACTTTTAAATATCTTGATATATCTCGAGAACTACGCATCAGATCAAAAAATATGATAGAACATAAATTGTAGGAAACATAATTCTCTACAAAAAATGTCTCTTAACATTTTGCCATAGCTCGCTTCGTTTCCGAGATATTTGCAGATTCAGCTCAAAGGAACTGGCCTGACGGACATATTTCGAGATATTTCTTCTTCTTGTTGTTCTTCCTCTGCACAGCTAAACTGGAAGTGGCATTTCCAGCTCGCAATAGTGCAGAGTTATCTCAAAGAGAGGGGCCACGGTGTTTCTGTATCTCTATTATGTTGGTGCGGCTTCGGAACTTTTAAATATCTTGATATATCTCGAGAACTACGCATCTGATCAAAAAATATCATAGAACATAAAAAGTAGGAAACTTAATTCTCTACAAAAAAGGTCTCTCAACATTTTGCCATAGCTCGCTTCGTTTCCGAGATATTTGCAGATTTATCTCAAGGGAAGGGGCCTGACGGACATATTTCGAGATATTTCTTCTTCTTGTTGTTCTTCTTCTGCACAGCTAAGCTGGAAGTGGCATTTGCGGCTCGCACTAGTGCAGAGTTATCTCAAAGAAAGGGGCCACGGTGTTTCTGTATCCCTATTATGTTGGTGCGGCTTCGGAACTTTTAAATATCTCGATATATCTCGAAAACTACGCTTCTGATCAAAAAATATCATAGAACATAAATTGTAGGAAACATAATTCTCTACAAAAAACGTCTCTTAACATTTTGCCATAGCTCGCTTCGTTTCCGAGATATTTGCAGATTTATCTCAAGGGAAGGGGCCTGACGGACATATTTCGAGATATTTCTTCTTCTTGTTGTTCTTCTTCTGCACAGCTAAGCTGGAAGTGGCATTTGCGGCTGGCACTAGTGCAGAGTTATCTCAACGAAAGGGGCCACGGTGTTTCTGTATCTCTATTATGTTGGTGCGGCTTCGGAACTTTTAAATATCTCGATATATCTCGAAAACTACGCTTCTGATCAAAAAATATCATAGAACATAAATTGTAGGAAACATAATTCTCTACAAAAAACGTCTCTTAACATTTTGCCATAGCTCGCTTCGTTTCCGAGATATTTGCAGATTCAGCTCAAAGGAACTGGCCTGACGGACATATTTCGAGATATTTCTTCTTCTTGTTGTTCTTCTTCTGCACAGCTAAGCTGGAAGTGGCATTTACAGCTCGCAATAGTGCGGAGTTATCTCAAAGAAAGGGGCCACGGTGTTTCTGTATCTCTATTATGTTGGTGCGGCTTTGGAACTTTTAAATATCTCGATATATCTCGAAAACTACGCTTCTGATCCAAAAATATCATAGAACATAAATTGTAGGAAACATAATTCTCTACAAAAAACGTCTCTTAACATTTTGCCATAGCTCGCTTCGTTTCCGAGATATTTGCAGATTCAGCTCAAAGGAACTGGCCTGACGGACATATTTCGAGATATTTCTTCTTCTTGTTGTTCTTCTTCTGCACAGCTAAGCTGGAAGTGGCATTTGCGGCTCGCAATAGTGCAGAGTTATCTCAAAGAAAGGGGCCACGGTGTTTCTGTATCTCTATTATGTTGGTGCGGCTTCGGAACTTTTAAATATCTTGATATATCTCGAGAACTACGCATCAGATCAAAAAATATGATAGAACATAAAAAGTAGGAAACTTAATTCTCTACAAAAAAGGTCTCTTAACATTTTGCCATAGCTCTCTTCGTTTCCGAGATATTTGCAGATTTATCTCAAGGGAAGGGGCCTGACGGACATATTTCGAGATATTTCTTCTTCTTGTTGTTCTTCTTCTGCACAGCTAAGCTGGAAGTGGCACTTACAGCTCGCAATACTGCAGAGTTATCTCAAAGAAAGGGGCCACGGTGTTTCTGTATCCCTATTATGTTGGTGCGGCTTCGGAACTTTTAAATATCTCGATATATCTCGAAAACTACGCTTCTGATCAAAAAATATCATAGAACATAAATTGTAGGAAACATAATTCTCTACAAAAAACGTCTCTTAACATTTTGCCATAGCTCGCTTCGTTTCCGAGATATTTGCAGATTCAGCTCAAAGGAACTGGCCTGACGGACATATTTCGAGATATTTCTTCTTCTTGTTGTTCTTCCTCTGCACAGCTAAGCTGGAAGTGGCATTTGCAGCTCGCAATAGTGCAGAGTTATGTCAAAGAAAGGGGCCACGGTGTTTCTGTATCTCTATTATGTTGGTGCGGCTTTGGAACTTTTAAATATCTCGATATATCTCGAAAACTACGCTTCTGATCAAAAAATATCATAGAACATAAATTGTAGGAAACATAATTCTCTACAAAAAAGGTCTCTTAACATTTTGCCATAGCTCGCTTCGTTTCCGAGATATTTGCAGATATATCTCAAGGGAAGGGGCCTGACGGACATATTTCGAGATATGTCTTCTTCTTGTTGTTCTTCTTCTGCACAGCTAAGCTGGAAGTGGCATTTACAGCTCGCAATAGTGCAGAGTTATCTCAAAGAAAGGGGCCACGGTGTTTCTGTATCTCTATTATGTTGGTGCGGCTTTGGAACTTTTAAATATCTCGATATATCTCGAAAACTACGCTTCTCACCAAAAAATATCATAGAACATAAATTGTACGAAACATAATTCTCTACAAAAAAGGTCTCTTAACATTTTGCCATAGCTCGCTTCGTTTCCGAGATATTTGCAGATATATCTCAAGGGAAGGGGCCTGACGGACATATTTCGAGATATTTCTTCTTCTTGTTGTTCTTCTTCTGCACAGCTAAGCTGGAAGTGGCATTTGCGGCTCGCACTAGTGCAGAGTTATCTCAAAGAAAGGGGCCACGGTGTTTCTGTATCCCTATTATGTTGGTGCGGCTTCGGAACTTTTAAATATCTTGATATATCTCGAGAACTACGCATCTGATCAAAAAATATCATAGAACATAAAAAGTAGGAAACTTAATTCTCTACACAAAAGGTCTCTTAACAATTGGCCATAGCTCGCTTCGTTTCCGAGATATTTGCAGATTTATCTCAAGGGAAGGGGCCTGGCGGACATATTTCGAGATATTTCTTCTTCTTGTTGTTCTTCTTCTGCACAGCTAAGCTGGAAGTGGCATTTGCGGCTCGCACTAGTGCAGAGTTATCTCAAAGAAAGGGGCCACGGTGTTTCTGTATCCCTATTATGTTGGTGCGGCTTCGGAACTTTTAAATATCTCGATATATCTCGAAAACTACGCTTCTGATCAAAAAATATCATAGAACATAAATTGTAGGAAACATAATTCTCTACAAAAAATGTCTCTTAACATTTTGCCATAGCTCGCTTCGTTTCCGAGATATTTGCAGATTTATCTCAAGGGAAGGGGCCTGACGGACATATTTCGAGATATTTCTTCTTCTTGTTGTTCTTCTTCTGCACAGCTAAGCTGGAAGTGGCATTTGCGGCTCGCACTAGTGCAGAGTTATCTCAACGAAAGGGGCCACGGTGTTTCTGTATCTCTATTATGTTGGTGCGCCTTCGGAACTTTTAAATATCTCGATATATCTCGAAAACTACGCTTCTGATCAAAAAATATCATAGAAAATAAATTGTAGGAAACATAATTCTCTACAAAAAAGGTCTCTTAACATTTTGCCATAGCTCGCTTCGTTTCCGAGATATTTGCAGATATATCTCAAGGGAAGGAGCCTGACGGACATATTTCGAGATATTTCTTCTTCTTGTTGTTCTTCTTCTGCACAGCTAAGCTGGAAGTGGCATTTACAGCTCGCAATAGTGCAGAGTTATCTCAAAGAAAGGGGCCACGGTGTTTCTGTATCTCTATTATGTTGGTGCGGCTTCGGAACTTTTAAATATCTTGATATATCTCGAGAACTACGCATCAGATCAAAAAATATGATAGAACATAAATTGTAGGAAACATAATTCTCTACAAAAAACGTCTCTTAACATTTTGCCATAGCTCGCTTCGTTTCCGAGATATTTGCAGATTCAGCTCAAAGGAACTGGCCTGACGGACATATTTCGAGATATTTCTTCTTCTTGTTGTTCTTCCTCTGCACAGCTAAGCTGGAAGTGGCATTTGCAGCTCGCAATAGTGCAGAGTTATCTCAAAGAAAGGGGCCACGGTGTTTCTGTATCTCTATTATGTTGGTGCGGCTTTGGAACTTTTAAATATCTCGATATATCTCGAAAACTACGCTTCTGATCAAAAAATATCATAGAACATAAATTGTAGAAAACATAATTCTGTACAAAAAAGGTCTCTTAACATTTTGCCATAGCTCGCTTCGTTTCCGAGATATTTGCAGATATATCTCAAGGGAAGGGGCCTGACGGACATATTTCGAGATATGTCTTCTTCTTGTTGTTCTTCTTCTGCACAGCTAAGCTGGAAGTGGCATTTACAGCTCGCAATAGTGCAGAGTTATCTCAAAGAGAGGGGCCACGGTGTTTCTGTATCTCTATTATGTTGGTGCGGCTTCGGAACTTTTAAATATCTCGATATATCTCGAAAACTACGCTTCTGATCAAAAAATATCCTAGAACATAAATTGTAGGAAACATAATTCTCTACAAAAAACGTCTCTTAACATTTTGCCATAGCTCGCTTCGTTTCCGAGATATTTGCAGATTTATCTCAAGGGAAGGGGCCTGACGGACATATTTCGAGATATTTCTTCTTCTTGTTGTTCTTCTTCTGCACAGCTAAACTGGAAGTGGCTTTTCCAGCTCGCAATAGTGCAGAGTTATCTCAAAGAGAGGGGCCACGGTGTTTCTGTATCTCTATTATGTTGGTGCGGCTTCGGAACTTTTAAATATCTTGATATATCTCGAGAACTACGCATCTGATCAAAAAATATCATAGAACATAAAAAGTAGGAAACTTAATTCTCTACAAAGAAGGTCTCTCAACATTTTGCCATAGCTCGCTTCGTTTCCGAGATATTTGCAGATTTATCTCAAGGGAAGGGGCCTGACGGACATATTTCGAGATATTTCTTCTTCTTGTTGTTCTTCTTCTGCACAGCTAAGCTGGAAGTGGCATTTGCGGCTCGCACTAGTGCAGAGTTATCTCAAAGAAAGGGGCCACGGTGTTTCTGTATCCCTATTATGTTGGTGCGGCTTCGGAACTTTTAAATATCTCGATATATCTCGAAAACTACGCTTCTGATCAAAAAATATCATAGAACATAAATTGTAGGAAACATAATTCTCTACAAAAAACGTCTCTTAACATTTTGCCATAGCTCGCTTCGTTTCCGAGATATTTGCAGATTTATCTCAAGGGAAGGGGCCTGACGGACATATTTCGAGATATTTCTTCTTCTTGTTGTTCTTCTTCTGCACAGCTAAGCTGGAAGTGGCATTTGCGGCTCGCACTAGTGCAGAGTTATCTCAACGAAAGGGGCCACGGTGTTTCTGTATCTCTATTATGTTGGTGCGGCTTCGGAACTTTTAAATATCTCGATATATCTCGAAAACTACGCTTCTGATCAAAAAATATCATAGAACATAAATTGTAGGAAACATAATTCTCTACAAAAAAGGTCTCTTAACATTTTGCCATAGCTCTCTTCGTTTCCGAGATATTTGCAGATTTATCTCAAGGGAAGGGGCCTGACGGACATATTTCGAGATATTTCTTCTTCTTGATGTTCTTCTTCTGCACAGCTAAGCTGGAAGTGGCATTTGCAGCTCGCAATAGTGCAGAGTTATCTCAAAGAAAGGGGCCACGGTGTTTCTGTATCTCTATTATGTTGGTGCGGCTTCGGAACTTTTAAATATCTTGATATATCTCGAGAACTACGCATCTGATCAAAAAATATCATAGAACATAAAACGTAGGAAACTTAATTCTCTACAAAAAAGGTCTCTCAACATTTTGCCATAGCTCGCTTCGTTTCCGAGATATTTGCAGATTTATCTCAAGGGAAGGGGCCTGACGGACATATTTCGAGATACTTCTTCTTCTTGTTGTTCTTCTTCTGCACAGCTAAGCTGGAAGTGGCATTTGCGGCTCGCACTAGTGCAGAGTTATCTCAACGAAAGGGGCCACGGTGTTTCTGTATCTCTATTATGTTGGTGCGGCTTCGGAACTTTTAAATATCTCGATATATCTCGAAAACTACGCTTCTGATCAAAAAATATCATAGAACATAAATTGTAGGAAACTTAATTCTCTACAAAAAAGGTGTCTTAACATTTTGCCATAGCTCTCTTCGTTTCCGAGATATTTGCAGATTTATCTCAAGGGAAGGGGCCTGACGGACATATTTCGAGATATTTCTTCTTCTTGTTGTTCTTCTGCACAGCTAAGCTGAAAGTGGCATTTGGAGCTCGCAATAGTGCATAGTTATCTGAAAGAAAGGGGCCACGGTGTTTCTGTATCTCTATTATGTTGGTGCGGCTTCGGAACTTTTAAATATCTTGATATATCTCGAAAACTACGCTTCTGATCAAAAAATATCATAGAACATAAATTGTAGGAAACATAATTCTCTACAAAAAAGGTCTCTTAACATTTTGCCATAGCTCGCTTCCTTTCCGAGATATTTGCAGATATATCTCAAGGGAAGGGGCCTGACGGACATATTTCGAGATATGTCTTCTTCTTGTTGTTCTTCTTCTGCACAGCTAAGCTGGAAGTGACATTTACAGCTCGCAATAGTGCAGAGTTATCTCAAAGAAAGGGGCCACGGTGTTTCTGTATCTCTATTATGTTGGTGCGGCTTCGGAACTTTTAAATATCTTGATATATCCCGAGAACTACGCATCTGATCAAAAAATATCATAGAACATAAAAAGTAGGAAACTTAATTCTCTACAAAAAACGTCTCTTAACATTTTGCCATAGCTCGCTTCGTTTCCGAGATATTTGCAGATTTATCTCAAGGGAAGGGGCCTGACGGACATATTTCGAGATATTTCTTCTTCTTGTTGTTCTTCTTCTGCACAGCTAAGCTGGAAGTGGCATTTGCGGCTCGCACTAGTGCAGAGTTATCTCAAAGAAAGGGGCCACGGTGTTTCTGTATCTCTATTATGTTGGTGCGGCTTCGGAACTTTTAAATATCTTGATATATCTCGAGAACTACGCATCTGATCAAAAAATATCATAGAACATAAAACGTAGGAAACTTAATTCTCTACAAAAAAGGTCTCTCAACATTTTGCCATAGCTCGCTTCGTTTCCGAGATATTTGCAGATTTATCTCAAGGGAAGGGGCCTGACGGACATATTTCGAGATACTTCTTCTTCTTGTTGTTCTTCTTCTGCACAGCTAAGCTGGAAGTGGCATTTGCGGCTCGCACTAGTGCAGAGTTATCTCAACGAAAGGGGCCACGGTGTTTCTGTATCTCTATTATGTTGGTGCGGCTTCGGAACTTTTAAATATCTCGATATATCTCGAAAACTACGCTTCTGATCAAAAAATATCATAGAACATAAATTGTAGGAAACTTAATTCTCTACAAAAAAGGTGTCTTAACATTTTGCCATAGCTCTCTTCGTTTCCGAGATATTTGCAGATTTATCTCAAGGGAAGGGGCCTGACGGACATATTTCGAGATATTTCTTCTTCTTGTTGTTCTTCTGCACAGCTAAGCTGGAAGTGGCATTTGGAGCTCGCAATAGTGCATAGTTATCTGAAAGAAAGGGGCCACGGTGTTTCTGTATCTCTATTATGTTGGTGCGGCTTCGGAACTTTTAAATATCTTGATATATCTCGAGAACTACGCATCTAATCAAAAAATATCATAGAACATAAAAAGTAGGAAACTTAATTCTCTACAAAAAAGGTCTCTTAACATTTTGCCATAGCTCGCTTCGTTTCCGAGATATTTGCAGATTTATCTCAAGGGAAGGGGCCTGACGGACATATTTCGAGATATTTCTTCTTCTTGTTGTTCTTCTGCACAGCTAAGCTGGAAGTGGCATTTGGAGCTCGCAATAGTGCATAGTTATCTGAAAGAAAGGGGCCACGGTGTTTCTGTATCTCTATTATGTTGGTGCGGCTTCGGAACTTTTAAATATCTTGATATATCTCGAAAACTACGCTTCTGATCAAAAAATATCATAGAACATAAATTGTAGGAAACATAATTCTCTACAAAAAAGGTCTCTTAACATTTTGCCATAGCTCGCTTCGTTTCCGAGATATTTGCAGATATATCTCAAGGGAAGGGGCCTGACGGACATATTTCGAGATATGTCTTCTTCTTGTTGTTCTTCTTCTGCACAGCTAAGCTGGAAGTGACATTTACAGCTCGCAATAGTGCAGAGTTATCTCAAAGAAAGGGGCCACGGTGTTTCTGTATCTCTATTATGTTGGTGCGGCTTCGGAACTTTTAAATATCTTGATATATCCCGAGAACTACGCATCTGATCAAAAAATATCATAGAACATAAAAAGTAGGAAACTTAATTCTCTACAAAAAACGTCTCTTAACATTTTGCCATAGCTCGCTTCGTTTCCGAGATATTTGCAGATTTATCTCAAGGGAAGGGGCCTGACGGACATATTTCGAGATATTTCTTCTTCTTGTTGTTCTTCTTCTGCACAGCTAAACTGGAAGTGGCATTTCCAGCTCGCAATAGTGCAGAGTTATCTCAAAGAGAGGGGCCACGGTGTTTCTGTATCTCTATTATGTTGGTGCGGCTTCGGAACTTTTAAATATCTTGATATATCTCGAGAACTACGCATCTGATCAAAAAATATCATAGAACATAAAAAGTAGGAAACTTAATTCTCTACAAAAAAGGTCTCTCAACATTTTGCCATAGCTCGCTTCGTTTCCGAGATATTTGCAGATTTATCTCAAGGGAAGGGGCCTGACGGACATATTTCGAGATATTTCTTCTTCTTGTTGTTCTTCTTCTGCACAGCTAAGCTGGAAGTGGCATTTGCGGCTCGCACTAGTGCAGAGTTATCTCAAAGAAAGGGGCCACGGTGTTTCTGTATCCCTATTATGTTGGTGCGGCTTCGGAACTTTTAAATATCTCGATATATCTCGAAAACTACGCTTCTGATCAAAAAATATCATAGAACATAAATTGTAGGAAACATAATTCTCTACAAAAAACGTCTCTTAACATTTTGCCATAGCTCGCTTCGTTTCCGAGATATTTGCAGATTTATCTCAAGGGAAGGGGCCTGACGGACATATTTCGAGATATTTCTTCTTCTTGTTGTTCTTCTTCTGCACAGCTAAGCTGGAAGTGGCATTTGCGGCTCGCACTAGTGCAGAGTTATCTCAACGAAAGGGGCCACGGTGTTTCTGTATCCCTATTATGTTGGTGCGGCTTCGGAACTTTTAAATATCTCGATATATCTCGAAAACTACGCTTCTGATCAAAAAATATCATAGAACATAAATTGTAGGAAACATAATTCTCTACAAAAAACGTCTCTTAACATTTTGCCATAGCTCGCTTCGTTTCCGAGATATTTGCAGATTTATCTCAAGGGAAGGGGTCTGACGGACATATTTCGAGATATTTCTTCTTCTTGTTGTTCTTCTGCACAGCTAAGCTGGAAGTGGCATTTGGAGCTCGCAATAGTGCATAGTTATCTGAAAGAAAGGGGCCACGGTGTTTCTGTATCTCTATTATGTTGGTGCGGCTTCGGAACTTTTAAATATCTTGATATATCTCGAGAACTACGCATCTAATCAAAAAATATCATAGAACATAAAAAGTAGGAAACTTAATTCTCTACAAAAAAGGTCTCTTAACATTTTGCCATAGCTCGCTTCGTTTCCGAGATATTTGCAGATTTATCTCAAGGGAAGGGGCCTGACGGACATATTTCGAGATATTTCTTCTTCTTGTTGTTCTTCTGCACAGCTAAGCTGGAAGTGGCATTTGGAGCTCGCAATAGTGCATAGTTATCTGAAAGAAAGGGGCCACGGTGTTTCTGTATCTCTATTATGTTGGTGCGGCTTCGGAACTTTTAAATATCTTGATATATCTCGAAAACTACGCTTCTGATCAAAAAATATCATAGAACATAAATTGTAGGAAACATAATTCTCTACAAAAAAGGTCTCTTAACATTTTGCCATAGCTCGCTTCGTTTCCGAGATATTTGCAGATATATCTCAAGGGAAGGGGCCTGACGGACATATTTCGAGATATGTCTTCTTCTTGTTGTTCTTCTTCTGCACAGCTAAGCTGGAAGTGACATTTACAGCTCGCAATAGTCCAGAGTTATCTCAAAGAAAGGGGCCACGGTGTTTCTGTATCTCTATTATGTTGGTGCGGCTTCGGAACTTTTAAATATCTTGATATATCCCGAGAACTACGCATCTGATCAAAAAATATCATAGAACATAAAAAGTAGGAAACTTAATTCTCTACAAAAAACGTCTCTTAACATTTTGCCATAGCTCGCTTCGTTTCCGAGATATTTGCAGATTTATCTCAAGGGAAGGGGCCTGACGGACATATTTCGAGATATTTCTTCTTCTTGTTGTTCTTCTTCTGCACAGCTAAACTGGAAGTGGCATTTCCAGCTCGCAATAGTGCAGAGTTATCTCAAAGAGAGGGGCCACGGTGTTTCTGTATCTCTATTATGTTGGTGCGGCTTCGGAACTTTTAAATATCTTGATATATCTCGAGAACTACGCATCTGATCAAAAAATATCATAGAACATAAAAAGTAGGAAACTTAATTCTCTACAAAAAAGGTCTCTCAACATTTTGCCATAGCTCGCTTCGTTTCCGAGATATTTGCAGATTTATCTCAAGGGAAGGGGCCTGACGGACATATTTCGAGATATTTCTTCTTCTTGTTGTTCTTCTTCTGCACAGCTAAGCTGGAAGTGGCATTTGCGGCTCGCACTAGTGCAGAGTTATCTCAAAGAAAGGGGCCACGGTGTTTCTGTATCCCTATTATGTTGGTGCGGCTTCGGAACTTTTAAATATCTCGATATATCTCGAAAACTACGCTTCTGATCAAAAAATATCATAGAACATAAATTGTAGGAAACATAATTCTCTACAAAAAACGTCTCTTAACATTTTGCCATAGCTCGCTTCGTTTCCGAGATATTTGCAGATTTATCTCAAGGGAAGGGGCCTGACGGACATATTTCGAGATATTTCTTCTTCTTGTTGTTCTTCTTCTGCACAGCTAAGCTGGAAGTGGCATTTGCGGCTCGCACTAGTGCAGAGTTATCTCAACGAAAGGGGCCACGGTGTTTCTGTATCTCTATTATGTTGGTGCGGCTTCGGAACTTTTAAATATCTCGATATATCTCGAAAACTACGCTTCTGATCAAAAAATATCATAGAACATAAAAAGTAGGAAACTTAATTCTCTACAAAAAAGGTCTCTTAACATTTTGCCATAGCTCTCTTCGTTTCCGAGATATTTGCAGATTTATCTCAAGGGAAGGGGCCTGACGGACATATTTCGAGATATTTCTTCTTCTTGTTGTTCTTCTTCTGCACAGCTAAGCTGGAAGTGGCATTTGCAGCTCGCAATAGTGCAGAGTTATCTCAAAGAAAGGGGCCACGGTGTTTCTGTATCTCTATTATATTGGTGCGGCTTCGGAACTTTTAGATATCTTGATATATCTCGAGAACTACGCATCTGATCAAAAAATATCATAGAACATAAAAAGTAGGAAACTTAATTCTCTACAAAAAAGGTCTCTTAACATTTTGCCATAGCTCGCTTCGTTTCCGAGATATTTGCAGATTTATCTCAAGGGAAGGGGCCTGACGGACATATTTCGAGATATTTCTTCTTCTTGTTGTTCTTCTTCTGCACAGCTAAGCTGGAAGTGGCATCTACAGCGCCCAATAGTGCAGAGTTATCTCAAAGAAAGGGGCCACGGTGTTTCTGTATCTCTATTATGTTGGTGCGGCTTCGGAACTTTTAAATATCTTGATATATCTCGAGAACTACGCATCTGATCAAAAAATATCATAGAACATAAAAAGTAGGAAGCTTAATTCTCTACAAAAGAGGTCTCTTAACATTTTGCCATAGCTCGCTTCGTTTCCGAGATATTTGCAGATTTATCTCAAGGGAAGGGGCCTAACGGACATATATCGAGATATTTCTTCTTCTTGTTGTTCTTCTTCTGCACAGCTAAACTGGAAGTGGCATTTCCAGCTCGCAGTAGTGCAGAGTTATCTCAAAGAGAGGGGCCACGGTGTTTCTGTATCTCTATTATGTTGGTGCGGCTTCGGAACTTTTAAATATCTCGATATATCTCGAAAACTACGCTTCTGATCAAAAAATATCATACAACATAAATTGTAGGAAACATAATTCTCTACAAAAAAGGTCTCTTAACATTTTGCCATAGCTCGCTTCGTTTCCGAGATATTTGCAGATATATCTCAAGGGAAGGGGCCTGACGGACATATTTCGAGATATTTCTTCTTCTTGTTGTTCTTCCTCTGCACAGCTAAGCTGGAAGTGGCATTTTCAGCTCGCAATAGTGCAGAGTTATCTCAAAGAAAGGGGCCACGGTGTTTCTGTATCTCTATTATGTTGGTGCGGCTTCGGAACTTTTAAATATCTTGATATATCTCGAGAACTACGCATCAGATCAAAAAATATTATAGAACGTAATAAGTAGGAAACTTAATTCTCTACAAAAAAGGTCTCTTAACATTTTGCCATAGCTCTCTTCGTTTCCGAGATATTTGCAGATTTATCTCAAGGGAAGGGGCCTGACGGACATATTTCGAGATATTTCTTCTTCTTGTTGTTCTTCTTCTGCACAGCTAAGCTGGAAGTGGCATTTACCGCTCGCAATACTGCAGAGTTATCTCAAAGAAAGAGGCCACGGTGTTTCTGTATCCCTATTATGTTGGTGCGGCTTCGGAACTTTTAAATATCTCGATACATCTCGAAAACTACGCTTCTGATCAAAAAATATCATAGAACATAAATTGTAGGAAACATAATTCTCTACAAAAAACGTCTCTTAACATTTTGCCATAGCTCGCTTCGTTTCCGAGATATTTGCAGATTCAGCTCAAAGGAACTGGCCTGACGGACATATTTCGAGATATTTCTTCTTCTTGTTGTTCTTCTTCTGCACAGCTAAGCTGGAAGTGGCATTTGCGGCTCGCACTAGTGCAGAGTTATCTCAAAGAAAGGGGCCACGGTGTTTCTGTATCCCTATTATGTTGGTGCGGCTTCGGAACTTTTAAATATCTCGATATATCTCGAAAACTACGCTTCTGATCAAAAAATATCATAGAACATAAATTGTAGGAAACATAATTCTCTACAAAAAACGTCTCTTAACATTTTGCCATAGCTCGCTTCGTTTCCGAGATATTTGCAGATTTATCTCAAGGGAAGGGGCCTGACGGACATATTTCGAGATATTTCTTCTTCTTGTTGTTCTTCTTCTGCACAGCTAAGCTGGAAGTGGCATTTGCGGCTCGCACTAGTGCAGAGTTATCTCAACGAAAGGGGCCACGGTGTTTCTGTATCTCTATTATGTTGGTGCGGCTTCGGAACTTTTAAATATCTCGATATATCTCGAAAACTACGCTTCTGATCAAAAAATATCATAGAACATAAATTGTAGGAAACATAATTCTCTACAAAAAAGGTCTCTTAACATTTTGCCATAGCTCGCTTCGTTTCCGAGATATTTGCAGATATATCTCAAGGGAAGGGGCCTGACGGACATATTTCGAGATATGTCTTCTTCTTGTTGTTCTTCTTCTGCACAGCTAAGCTGGAAGTGGCATTTACAGCTCGCAATAGTGCAGAGTTATCTCAAAGAAAGGGGCCACGGTGTTTCTGTATCTCTATTATGTTGGTGCGGCTTTGGAACTTTTAAATATCTCGATATATCTCGAAAACTACGCTTCTCACCAAAAAATATCATAGAACATAAATTGTACGAAACATAATTCTCAACAAAAAAGGTCTCTCAACATTTTGCCATAGCTCGCTTCGTTTCCGAGATATTTGCAGATTTATCTCAAGGGAAGGGGCCTGACGGACATATTTCGAGATATTCCTTCTTCTTGTTGTTCTTCTTCTGCACAGCTAAGGTGGAAGTGGCATTTGCGGCTCGCACTAGTGCAGAGTTATCTCAAAGAAAGGGGCCACGGTGTTTCTGTATCCCTATTATGTTGGTGCGGCTTCGGAACTTTTAAATATCTCGATATATCTCGAAAACTACGCTTCTGATCAAAAAATATCATAGAACATAAATTGTAGGAAACATAATTCTCTACAAAAAAGGTCTCTTAACATTTTGCCATAGCTCTCTTCGTTTCCGAGATATTTGCAGATTTATCTCAAGGGAAGGGGCCTGACGGACATATTTCGAGATATTTCTTCTTCTTGTTGTTCTTCTTCTGCACAGCTAAGCTGGAAGTGGCATTTACAGCTCGCAATACTGCATAGTTATCTCAAAGAAAGGGGCCACGGTGTTTCTGTATCCCTATTATGTTGGTGCGGCTTCGGAACTTTTAAATATCTCGATATATCTCGAAAACTACGCTTCTGATCAAAAAATATCATAGAACATAAATTGTAGGAAACATAATTCTCTACAAAAAACGTCTCTTAACATTTTGCCATAGCTCGCTTCGTTTCCGAGATATTTGCAGATTCAGCTCAAAGGAACTGGCCTGACGGACATATTTCGAGATATTTCTTCTTCTTGTTGTTCTTCCTCTGCACAGCTAAGCTGGAAGTGGCATTTGCAGCTCGCAATAGTGCAGAGTTATCTCAAAGAAAGGGGCCACGGTGTTTCTGTATCTCTATTATGTTGGTGCGGCTTTGGAACTTTTAAATATCTCGATATATCTCGAAAACTACGCTTCTGATCAAAAAATATCATAGAACATAAATTGTAGGAAACATAATTCTCTACAAAAAAGGTCTCTTAACATTTTGCCATAGCTCGCTTCGTTTCCGAGATATTTGCAGATATATCTCAAGGGAAGGGGCCTGACGGACATATTTCGAGATATTTCTTCTTCTTGTTGTTCTTCTTCTGCACAGCTAAGCTGGAAGTGGCATTTACAGCTCGCAATACTGCATAGTTATCTCAAAGAAAGGGGCCACGGTGTTTCTGTATCCCTATTATGTTGGTGCGGCTTCGGAACTTTTAAATATCTCGATATATCTCGAAAACTACGCTTCTGATCAAAAAATATCATAGAACATAAATTGTAGGAAACATAATTCTCTACAAAAAACGTCTCTTAACATTTTGCCATAGCTCGCTTCGTTTCCGAGATATTTGCAGATTCAGCTCAAAGGAACTGGCCTGACGGACATATTTCGAGATATTTCTTCTTCTTGTTGTTCTTCCTCTGCACAGCTAAGCTGGAAGTGGCATTTGCAGCTCGCAATAGTGCAGAGTTATCTCAAAGAAAGGGGCCACGGTGTTTCTGTATCTCTATTATGTTGGTGCGGCTTTGGAACTTTTAAATATCTCGATGTATCTCGAAAACTACGCTTCTGATCAAAAAATATCATAGAACATAAATTGTAGGAAACATAATTCTCTACAAAAAAGGTCTCTTAACATTTTGCCATAGCTCGCTTCGTTTCCGAGATATTTGCAGATATATCTCAAGGGAAGGGGCCTGACGGACATATTTCGAGATATGTCTTCTTCTTGTTGTTCTTCTTCAGCACAGCTAAGCTGGAAGTGGCATTTACAGCTCGCAATAGTGCAGAGTTATCTCAAAGAAAGGGGCCACGGTGTTTCTGTATCTCTATTATGTTGGTGCGGCTTTGGAACTTTTAAATATCTCGATATATCTCGAAAACTACGCTTCTCACCAAAAAATATCATAGAACATAAAAAGTAGGAAACTTAATTCTCTACAAAAAAGGTCTCTTAACATTTTGCCATAGCTCGCTTCGTTTCCGAGATATTTGCAGATATATCTCAAGGGAAGGGGCCTGACGGACATATTTCGAGATATTTCTTCTTCTTGTTGTTCTTCTTCTGCACAGCTAAGCTGGAAGTGGCATTTGCGGCTCGCACTAGTGCAGAGTTATCTCAAAGAAAGGGGCCACGGTGTTTCTGTATCCCTATTATGTTGGTGCGGCTTCGGAACTTTTAAATATCTTGATATATCTCGAGAACTACGCATCTGATCAAAAAATATCATACAACATAAAAAGTAGGAAACTTAATTCTCTACAAAAAAGGTCTCTTAACAATTGGCCATAGCTCGCTTCGTTTCCGAGATATTTGCAGATTTATCTCAAGGGAAGGGGCCTGGCGGACATATTTCGAGATATTTCTTCTTCTTGTTGTTCTTCTTCTGCACAGCTAAGCTGGAAGTGGCATTTGCGGCTCGCACTAGTGCAGAGTTATCTCAAAGAAAGGGGCCACGGTGTTTCTGTATCCCTATTATGTTGGTGCGGCTTCGGAACTTTTAAATATCTCGATATATCTCGAAAACTACGCTTCTGATCAAAAAATATCATAGAACATAAATTGTAGGAAACATAATTCTCTACAAAAAACGTCTCTTAACATTTTGCCATAGCTCGCTTCGTTTCCGAGATATTTGCAGATTCAGCTCAAAGGAACTGGCCTGACGGACATATTTCGAGATATTTCTTCTTCTTGTTGTTCTTCCTCTGCACAGCTAAGCTGGAAGTGGCATTTGCAGCTCGCAATAGTGCAGAGTTATCTCAAAGAAAGGGGCCACGGTGTTTCTGTATCTCTATTATGTTGGTGCGGCTTTGGAACTTTTAAATATCTCGATATATCTCGAAAACTACGCTTCTGATCAAAAAATATCATAGAACATAAATTGTAGGAAACATAATTCTCTACAAAAAAGGTCTCTTAACATTTTGCCATAGCTCGCTTCGTTTCCGAGATATTTGCAGATATATCTCAAGGGAAGGGGCCTGACGGACATATTTCGAGATATGTCTTCTTCTTGTTGTTCTTCTTCTGCACAGCTAAGCTGGAAGTGGCATTTACAGCTCGCAATAGTGCAGAGTTATCTCAAAGAGAGGGGCCACGGTGTTTCTGTATCTCTATTATGTTGGTGCGGCTTCGGAACTTTTAAATATCTTCATATATCTCGAGAACTACGCATCTGATCAAAAAATATCATAGAACATAAAAAGTAGGAAACTTAATTCTCTACAAAAAAGGTCTCCTAACATTTTGCCATAGCTCGCTTCGTTTCCGAGATATTTGCAGATTTATCTCAAGGGAAGGGGCCTGACGGACATATTTCGAGATATTTCTTCTTCTTGTTGTTCTTCTTCTGCACAGCTAAACTGGAAGTGGCATTTCCAGCTCGCAATAGTGCAGAGTTATCTCAAAGAAAGGGGCCACGGTGTTTCTGTATCCCTATTATGTTGGTGCGGCTTCGGAACTTTTAAATATCTCGATATATCTCGAAAACTACGCTTCTGATCAAAAAATATCGTAGAACATAAATTGTAGGAAACATAATTCTCTACAAAAAACGTCTCTTAACATTTTGCCATAGCTCGCTTCGTTTCCGAGATATTTGCAGATTTATCTCAAGGGAAGGGGCCTGACGGACATATTTCGAGATATTTCTTCTTCTTGTTGTTCTTCTTCTGCACAGCTAAACTGGAAGTGGCATTTCCAGCTCGCAATAGTGCAGAGTTATCTCAAAGAGAGGGGCCACGGTGTTTCTGTATCTCTATTATGTTGGTGCGGCTTCGGAACTTTTAAATATCTTGATATATCTCGAAAACTACGCATCTGATCAAAAAATATCATAGAACATAAATTGTACGAAACATAATTCTCTACAAAAAAGGTCTCTTAACATTTTCCCATAGCTCGCTTCGTTTCCGAGATATTTGCAGATATATCTCAAGGGAAGGGGCCTGACGGACATATTTCGAGATATTTCTTCTTCTTGTTGTTCTTTTTCTGCACAGCTAAGCTGGAAGTGGCATTTACAGCTCGCAATAGTGCAGAGTTATCTCAAAGAAAGGGGCCACGGTGTTTCTGTATCTCTATTATGTTGGTGCGGCTTCGGAACTTTTAAATATCTTGATGTATCTCGAGAACTACGCATCTGATCAAAAAATATCATAGAACATAAAAAGTAGGAAACTTAATTCTCTACAAAAAAGGTCTCTTAACATTTTGCCATAGCTCGCTTCGTTTCCGAGATATTTGCAGATATATCTCAAGGGAAGGGGCCTGACGGACATATTTCGAGATACTTCTTCTTCTTGTTGTTCTTCTTCTGCACAGCTAAGCTGGAAGTGGCATTTGCGGCTCGCACTAGTGCAGAGTTATCTCAAAGAAAGGGGCCACGGTGTTTCTGTATCCCTATTATGTTGGTGCGGCTTCGGAACTTTTAAATATCTCGATATATCTCGAAAACTACGCTTCTGATCAAAAAATATCATAGAACATAAATTGTAGGAAACATAATTCTCTACAAAAAACGTCTCTTAACATTTTGCCATAGCTCGCTTCGTTTCCGAGATATTTGCAGATTTATCTCAAGGGAAGGGGCCTGACGGACATATTTCGAGATATTTCTTCTTCTTGTTGTTCTTCTTCTGCACAGCTAAACTGGAAGTGGCATTTCCAGCTCGCAATAGTGCAGAGTTATCTCAAAGAGAGGGGCCACGGTGTTTCTGTATCTCTACTATGTTGGTGCGGCTTCGGAACTTTTAAATATCTTGATATATCTCGAGAACTACGCATCTGATCAAAAAATATCATAGAACATAAAAAGTTGGAAACTTAATTCTCTACAAAAAAGGTCTCTCAACATTTTGCCATAGCTCGCTTCGTTTCCGAGATATTTGCAGATTTATCTCAAGGGAAGGGGCCTGACGGACATATTTCGAGATATTTCTTCTTCTTGTTGTTCTTCTTCTGCACAGCTAAGCTGGAAGTGGCATTTGCGGCTCGCACTAGTGCAGAGTTATCTCAACGAAAGGGGCCACGGTGTTTCTGTATCTCTATTATGTTGGTGCGGCTTCGGAACTTTTAAATATCTCGATATATCTCGAAAACTACGCTTCTGATCAAAAAATATCATAGAACATAAATTGTAGGAAACATAATTCTCTACAAAAAAGGTCTCTTAACATTTTGCCATAGCTCGCTTCGTTTCCGAGATATTTGCAGATTCAGCTCAAAGGAACTGGCCTGACGGACATATTTCGAGATATTTCTTCTTCTTGTTGTTCTTCCTCTGCACAGCTAAGCTGGAAGTGGCATTTGCCGCTCGCAATAGTGCAGAGTTATCTCAAAGAAAGGGGCCACGGTGTTTCTGTATCTCTATTATGTTGGTGCGGCTTTGGAACTTTTAAATATCTCGATATATCTCGAAAACTACGCTTCTGATCAAAAAATATCATAGAACATAAATTGTAGGAAACATAATTCTCTACAAAAAAGGTCTCTTAACATTTTGCCATAGCTCGCTTCGTTTCCGAGATATTTGCAGATATATCTCAAGGGAAGGGGCCTGACGGACATATTTCGAGATATGTCTTCTTCTTGTTGTTCTTCTTCTGCACAGCTAAGCTGGAAGTGGCATTTACAGCTCGCAATAGTGCAGAGTTATCTCAAAGAGAGGGGCCACGGTGTTTCTGTATCTCTATTATGTTGGTGCGGCTTCGGAACTTTTAAATATCTTGATATATCTCGAGAACTACGCATCTGATCAAAAAATATCATAGAACATAAAAAGTAGGAAACTTAATTCTCTACAAAAAAGGTCTCCTAACATTTTGCCATAGCTCGCTTCGTTTCCGAGATATTTGCAGATTTATCTCAAGGGAAGGAGCCTGACGGACATATTTCGAGATATTTCTTCTTCTTGTTGTTCTTCTTCTGCACAGCTAAACTGGAAGTGGCATTTCCAGCTCGCAATAGTGCAGAGTTATCTCAAAGAGAGGGGCCACGGTGTTTCTGTATCTCTATTATTTTGGTGCGGCTTCGGAACTTTTAAATATCTTGATATATCTCGAGAACTACGCATCTGATCAAAAAATATCATACAACATGAAAAGTAGGAAACTTAATTCTCTACAAAAAAGGTCTCTCAACATTTTGCCATAGCTCGCTTCGTTTCCGAGATATTTGCAGATTTATCTCAAGGGAAGGGGCCTGACGGACATATTTCGAGATATTCCTTCTTCTTGTTGTTCTTCTTCTGCACAGCTAAGGTGGAAGTGGCATTTGCGGCTCGCACTAGTGCAGAGTTATCTCAAAGAAAGGGGCCACGGTGTTTCTGTATCCCTATTATGTTGGTGCGGCTTCGGAACTTTTAAATATCTCGATATATCTCGAAAACTACGCTTCTGATCAAAAAATATCATAGAACATAAATTGTAGGAAACATAATTCTCTACAAAAAACGTCTCTTAACATTTTGCCATAGCTCGCTTCGTTTCCGAGATATTTGCAGATTTATCTCAAGGGAAGGGTCCTGACGGACATATTTCGAGATATTTCTTCTTCTTGTTGTTCTTCTTCTGCACAGCTAAACTGGAAGTGGCATTTCCAGCTCGCAATAGTGCAGAGTTATCTCAAAGAGAGGGGCCACGGTGTTTCTGTATCTCTATTATGTTGGTGCGGCTTCGGAACTTTTAAATATCTTGATATATCTCGAGAACTACGCATCTGATCAAAAAATATCATAGAACATAAAAAGTAGGAAACTTAATTCTCTACAAAAAAGGTCTCTCAACATTTTGCCATAGCTCGCTTCGTTTCCGAGATATTTGCAGATTTATCTCAAGGGAAGGGGCCTGACGGACATATTTCGAGATATTTCTTCTTCTTGTTGTTCTTCTTCTGCACAGCTAAGCTGGAAGTGGCATTTGCGGCTCGCACTAGTGCAGAGTTATCTCAACGAAAGGGGCCACGGTGTTTCTGTATCTCTATTATGTTGGTGCGGCTTCGGAACTTTTAAATATCTCGATATATCTCGAGAACTACGCATCTGATCAAAAAATATCATAGAACATAAAAAGTAGGAAACATAATTCTCTACAAAAAAGGTCTCCTAACATTTTGCCATAGCTCGCTTCGTTTCCGAGATATTTGCAGATATATCACAAGGGAAGGGGCCTGACGGACATATTTCGAGATATTTCTTCTTCTTGTTGTTCTTCTTCTGCACAGCTAAGCTGGAAGTGGCATTTGCGGCTCGCACTAGTGCAGAGTTATCTCAAAGAAAGGGGCCACGGTGTTTCTGTATCCCTATTATGTTGGTGCGGCTTCGGAACTTTTAAATATCTCGATATATCTCGAAAACTACGCTTCTGATCAAAAAATATCATAGAACATAAATTGTAGGAAACATAATTCTCTACACAAAACGTCTCTTAACATTTTGCCATAGCTCGCTTCGTTTCCGAGATATTTGCAGATTTATCTCAAGGGAAGGGGCCTGACGGACATATTTCGAGATATTTCTTCTTCTTGTTGTTCTTCTTCTGCACAGCTAAGCTGGAAGTGGCATTTGCGGCTCGCACTAGTGCAGAGTTATCTCAACGAAAGGGGCCACGGTGTTTCTGTATCTCTATTATGTTGGTGCGGCTTCGGAACTTTTAAATATCTCGATATATCTCGAAAACTACGCTTCTGATCAAAAAATATCATAGAACATAAATTGTAGGAAACATAATTCTCTACAAAAAAGGTCTCCTAACATTTTGCCATAGCTCGCTTCGTTTCCGAGATATTTGCAGATATATCACAAGGGAAGGGGCCTGACGGACATATTTCGAGATATTTCTTCTTCTTGTTGTTCTTCTTCTGCACAGCTAAACTGGAAGTGGCATTTCCAGCTCGCAATAGTGCAGAGTTATCTCAAAGAGAGGGGCCACGGTGTTTCTGTATCTCTATTATGTTGGTGCGGCTTCGGAACTTTTAAATATCTTGATATATCTCGAGAACTACGCATCTGATCAAAAAATATCATAGAACATAAAAAGTTGGAAACTTAATTCTCTACAAAAAAGGTCTCTCAACATTTTGCCATAGCTCGCTTCGTTTCCGAGATATTTGCAGATTTATCTCAAGGGAAGGGGCCTGACGGACATATTTCGAGATATTCCTTCTTCTTGTTGTTCTTCTTCTGCACAGCTAAGGTGGAAGTGGCATTTGCGGCTCGCACTAGTGCAGAGTTATCTCAAAGAAAGGGGCCACGGTGTTTCTGTATCCCTATTATGTTGGTGCGGCTTCGGAACTTTTAAATATCTCGATATATCTCGAAAACTACGCTTCTGATCAAAAAATATCATAGAACATAAATTGTAGGAAACATAATTCTCTACAAAAAACGTCTCTTAACATTTTGCCATAGCTCGCTTCGTTTCCGAGATATTTGCAGATTTATCTCAAGGTAAGGGGCCTGACGGACATATTTCGAGATATTTCTTCTTCTTGTTGTTCTTCTTCTGCACAGCTAAGCTGGAAGTGGCATTTACAGCTCGCAATAGTGCATAGTTATCTGAAAGAAAGGGGCCACGGTGTTTCTGTATCTCTATTATGTTGGTGCGGCTTCGGAACTTTTAAATATCTTGATATATCTCGAGAACTACGCATCTGATCAAAAAATATCATAGAACATAAAAAGCAGGAAACTCAATTCTCTACAAAAAAGGTCTCTTAACATTTTGCAATAGCTCGCTTCGTTTCCGAGATATTTGCAGATTTATCTCAAGGGAAGGAGCCTGACGGGCATATTTCGAGATATTTCTTCTTCTTGTTGTTCTTCTTCTGCACAGCTAAGCTGGAAGTGGCATTTGCGGCTCGCACTAGTGCAGAGTGATCTCAAAGAAAGGGGCCACGGTGTTTCTGTATCTCTATTATGTTGGTGCTGCTTCGGAACTTTTAAATATCTCGACATATCTCGAAAACTACGCTTCTGATCAAAGAATATCATAGAACATAAATTGTAGGAAACATAATTCTCTACAAAAAACGTCTCTCAACATTTTGCCATAGCTCGCTTCGTTTCCGAGATATTTGCAGATTTATCTCAAGGGAAGGGGCCTAACGGACATATTTCGAGATATTTCTTCTTCTTGTTGTTCTTCTTCTGCACAGCTAAACTGGAAGTGGCATTTCCAGCTCGCAATAGTACAGAGTTATCTCAAAGAAAGGGGCCACGGTGTTTCTGTATCTCTATTATGTTGGTGCGGCTTCGGAACTTTTAAATATCTTGATATATCTCGAGAACTACGCGTCTGATCAAAAAATATCATAGAACATAAAAAGTAGGAAACTTAATTCTCTACAAAAAAGGTCTCTTAACATTTTGCCATAGCTCTCTTCGTTTGCGAGATATTTGCAGATTTAGCTCCAGGTAAGGGGCCTGACGGACATATTTCGAGATATTTCTTCTTCTTGTTGTTCTTCTTCTGCACAGCTAAGCTGGAAGTGGCATTTACAGCTCGCAATAGTGCATAGTTATCTGAAAGAAAGGGGCCACGGTGTTTCTGTATCTCTATTATGTTGGTGCGGCTTCGGAACTTTTAAATACCTTGATATATCTCGAGAGCTACGCGTCTGATCAAAAAATATCATAGAACATAAAAAGTAGGAAACATAATTCTCTACAAAAAAGGTCTCTTAACATTTTGCCATAGCTCGCTTCGTTTCCAAGATATTTGCAGATTTATCTCAAGGGAAGGGGCCTGACGGACATATTTCGAGATATTTCTTCTTCTTGTTGTTCTTCTTCTGCACAGCTAAGCTGGAAGTGGCATTTGCGGCTCGCACTAGTGCAGAGTTATCTCAAAGAAAGGGGCCACGGTGTTTCTGTATCTCTATTATGTTGGTGCTGCTTCGGAACTTTTAAATATCTCGATATATCTCGAAAACTACGCTTCTGATCAAAAAATATCATAGAACATAAATTGTAGGAAACATAATTCTCTACAAAAAACGTCTCTTAACATTTTGCCATAGCTCGCTTCGTTTCCGAGATATTTGCAGATTTATCTCAAGGGAAGGGGCCTAACGGACATATTTCGAGATATTTCTTCTTCTTGTTGTTCTTCTTCTGCACAGCTAAACTGGAAGTGGCATTTCCAGCTCGCAATAGTACAGAGTTATCTCAAAGAAAGGGGCCACGGTGTTTCTGTATCTCTATTATGTTGGTGCGGCTTCGGAACTTTTAAATATCTTGATATATCTCGAGAACTACGCATCTGATCAAAAAATATCATAGAACATAAAAGGTAGGAAACTTAATTCTCTACAAAAAAGGTCTCTTAACATTTTGCCATAGCTCTCTTCGTTTCCGAGATATTTGCAGATTTATCTCAAGGGAAGGGGCCTGACGGACACATTTCGAGATATTTCTTCTTCTTGTTGTTCTTCTTCTGCACAGCTAAGCTGGAAGTGGCATTTGCAGCTCGCAATAGTGCAGAGTTATCTCAAAGAAAGGGGCCACGGTGTTTCTGTATCTCTATTATGTTGGTGCGGCTTCGGAACTTTTAAATATCTCGATATATCTCGAAAACTACGCTTCTGAGCAAAAAATATCATAGAACATAAATTGTAGGAAACATAATTCTCTACAAAAAACGTCTCTTAACATTTTGCCATAGCTCGCTTCGTTTCCGAGATATTTGCAGATTTATCTCAAGGGAAGGGGCCTAACGGACATATTTCGAGATATTTCTTCTTCTTGTTGTTCTTCTTCTGCACAGCTAAACTGGAAGTGGCATTTCCAGCTCGCAATAGTACAGACTTATCTCAAAGAAAGGGGCCACGGTGTTTCTGTATCTCTATTATGTTGGTGCGGCTTCGGAACTTTTAAATATCTTGATATATCTCGAGAACTACGCATGTGATCAAAAAATATCATAGAACATAAAAAGTAGGAAACTTAATTCTCTACAAAAAAGGTCTCTCAACATTTTGCCATAGCTCTCTTCGTTTCCGAGATATTTGCAGATTTATCTCAAGGGAAGGGGCCTGACGGACACATTTCGAGATATTTCTTCTTCTTGTTGTTCTTCTTCTGCACAGCTAAACTGGAAGTGGCATTTCCAGCTCGCAATAGTGCAGAGTTATCTCAAAGAGAGGGGCCACGGTGTTTCTGTATCTCTATTATGTTGGTGCTGCTTCGGAACTTTTAAATATCTCGATATATCTCGAAAACTACGCTTCTGATCAAAAAATATCATAGAACATAAATTGTAGGAAACATAATTCTCTACAAAAAACGTCTCTTAACATTTTGCCATAGCTCGCTTCGTTTCCGAGATATTTGGAGATTTATCTCAAGGGAAGGGGCCTAACGGACATATTTCGAGATATTTCTTCTTCTTGTTGTTCTTCTTCTGCACAGCTAAACTGGAAGTGGCATTTCCAGCTCGCAATAGTGCAGAGTTATCTCAAAGAGAGGGGCCACGGTGTTTCTGTATCTCTATTATGTTGGTGCTGCTTCGGAACTTTTAAATATCTCGATATATCTCGAAAACTACGCTTCTGAGCAAAAAATATCATAGAACATAAATTGTAGGAAACATCATTCTCTACAAAAAACGTCTCTTAACATTTTGCCATAGCTCGCTTCGTTTCCGAGATATTTGCAGATTTATCTCAAGGGAAGGGGCCTAACGGACATATTTCGAGATATTTCTTCTTCTTGTTGTTCTTCTTCTGCACAGCTAAACTGGAAGTGGCATTTCCAGCTCGCAATAGTACAGACTTATCTCAAAGAAAGGGGCCACGGTGTTTCTGTATCTCTATTATGTTGGTGCGGCTTCGGAACTTTTAAATATCTTGATATATCTCGAGAACTACGCATCTGATCAAAAAATATCATAGAACATAAAAAGTAGGAAACTCAATTCTCTACAAAAAAGGTCTGTTAACATTTTGCAATAGCTCGCTTCGTTTCCGAGATATTTGCAGATTTATCTCAAGGGAAGGGGCCTGACGGACATATTTCGAGATATTTCTTCTTCTTGTTGTTCTTCTTCTGCACAGCTAAGCTGGAAGTGGCATTTGCGGCTCGCACTAGTGCAGAGTTATCTCAAAGAAAGGGGCCACGGTGTTTCTGTATCTCTATTATGTTGGTGCTGCTTCGGAACTTTTAAATATCTCGATATATCTCGAAAACTACGCTTCTGATCAAAAAATATCATAGAACATAAATTGTAGGAAACATAATTCTCTACAAAAAACGTCTCTTAACATTTTGCCATAGCTCGCTTCGTTTCCGAGATATTTGCAGATTTATCTCAAGGGAAGGGGCCTAACGGACATATTTCGAGATATTTCTTCTTCTTGTTGTTCTTCTTCTGCACAGCTAAACTGGAAGTGGCATTTCCAGCTCGCAATAGTACAGAGTTATCTCAAAGAAAGGGGCCACGGTGTTTCTGTATCTCTATTATGTTGGTGCGGCTTCGGAACTTTTAAATATCTTGATATATCTCGAGAACTACGCATCTGATCAAAACATATCATAGAACATAAAAGGTAGGAAACTTAATTCTCTACAAAAAAGGTCTCTTAACATTTTGCCATAGCTCTCTTCGTTTCCGAGATATTTGCAGATTTATCTCAAGGGAAGGGGCCTGACGGACACATTTCGAGATATTTCTTCTTCTTGTTGTTCTTCTTCTGCACAGCTAAGCTGGAAGTGGCATTTGCAGCTCGCAATAGTGCAGAGTTATCTCAAAGAAAGGGGCCACGGTGTTTCTGTATCTCTATTATGTTGGTGCGGCTTCGGAACTTTTAAATATCTCGATATATCTCGAAAACTACGCTTCTGATCGAAAAATATCATAGAACATAAATTGTAGGAAACATAATTCTCTACAAAAAACGTCTCTTAACATTTTGCCATAGCTCGCTTCGTTTCCGAGATATTTGGAGATTTATCTCAAGGGAAGGGGCCTAACGGACATATTTCGAGATATTTCTTCTTCTTGTTGTTCTTCTTCTGCACAGCTAAACTGGAAGTGGCATTTCCAGCTCGCAATAGTGCAGAGTTATCTCAAAGAGAGGGGCCACGGTGTTTCTGTATCTCTATTATGTTGGTGCTGCTTCGGAACTTTTAAATATCTCGATATATCTCGAAAACTACGCTTCTGAGCAAAAAATATCATAGAACATAAATTGTAGGAAACATAATTCTCTACAAAAAACGTCTCTTAACATTTTGCCATAGCTCGCTTCGTTTCCGAGATATTTGCAGATTTATCTCAAGGGAAGGGGCCTAACGGACATATTTCGAGATATTTCTTCTTCTTGTTGTTCTTCTTCTGCACAGCTAAACTGGAAGTGGCATTTCCAGCTCGCAATAGTACAGACTTATCTCAAAGAAAGGGGCCACGGTGTTTCTGTATCTCTATTATGTTGGTGCGGCTTCGGAACTTTTAAATATCTTGATATATCTCGAGAACTACGCATCTGATCAAAAAATATCATAGAACATAAGAAGTAGGAAACTCAATTCTCTACAAAAAAGGTCTGTTAACATTTTGCAATAGCTCGCTTCGTTTCCGAGATATTTGCAGATTTATCTCAAGGGAAGGGGCCTGACGGACATATTTCGAGATATTTCTTCTTCTTGTTGTTCTTCTTCTGCACAGCTAAGCTGGAAGTGGCATTTGCGGCTCGCACTAGTGCAGAGTTATCTCAAAGAAAGGGGCCACGGTGTTTCTGTATCTCTATTATGTTGGTGCTGCTTCGGAACTTTTAAATATCTCGATATATCTCGAAAACTACGCTTCTGATCAAAAAATATCATAGAACATAAATTGTAGGAAACATAATTCTCTACAAAAAACGTCTCTTAACATTTTGCCATAGCTCGCTTCGTTTCCGAGATATTTGCAGATTTATCTCAAGGGAAGGGGCCTAACGGACATATTTCGAGATATTTCTTCTTCTTGTTGTTCTTCTTCTGCACAGCTAAACTGGAAGTGGCATTTCCAGCTCGCAATAGTGCAGAGTTATCTCAAAGAAAGGGGCTACGGTGTTTCTGTATCTCTATTATGTTGGTGCGGCTTCGGAACTTTTAAATATCTCGATATATCTCGAAAACTACGCTTCTGATCAAAAAATATCATAGAACATAAAAAGTAGGAAACATAATTCTCTACAAAAAAGGTCTCTTAACATTTTGCCATAGCTCGCTTCGTTTCCGAGATATTTGCAGATTTATCTCAAGGGAAGTGGCCTGACGGACATATTTCGAGATATTTCTTCTTCTTGTTGTTCTTCTTCTGCACAGCTAAGCTGGAAGTGGCATTTGCGGCTCGCACTAGTGCAGAGTTATCTCAAAGAAAGGGGCCACGGTGTTTCTGTATCTCTATTATGTTGGTGCGGCTTCGGAACTTTTAAATATCTTGATATATCTCGAGAACTACGCATCTGATCAAAAAATATCATAGAACATTAAAAGTAGGAAACTCAATTCTCTACAAAAAACGTCTCTTAACATTTTGCCATAGCTCGCTTCGTTTCCGAGATATTTGCAGATTTATCTCAAGGGAAGGGGCCTAACGGACATATTTCGAGATATTTCTTCTTCTTGTTGTTCTTCTTCTGCACAGCTAAACTGGAAGTGGCATTTCCAGCTCGCAATAGTACAGAGTTATCTCAAAGAAAGGGGCCACGGTGTTTCTGTATCTCTATTATGTTGGTGCGGCTTCGGAACTTTTAAATATCTTGATATATCTCGAGAACTACGCGTCTGATCAAAAAATATCATAGAACATAAAAAGTAGGAAACTTAATTCTCTACAAAAAAGGTCTCTTAACATTTTGCCATAGCTCTCTTCGTTTCCGAGATATTTGCAGATTTATCTCAAGGGAAGGGGCCTGACGGACACATTTCGAGATATTTCTTCTTCTTGTTGTTCTTCTTCTGCACAGCTAAGCTGGAAGTGGCATTTGCAGCTCGCAATAGTGCAGAGTTATCTCAAGGAAAGGGGCCACGGTGTTTCTGTATCTCTATTATGTTGGTGCTGCTTCGGAACTTTTAAATATCTCGATATATCTCGAAAACTACGCTTCTGATCAAAAAATATCATAGAACATAAATTGTAGGAAACATAATTCTCTACAAAAAACGTCTCTTAACATTTTGCCATAGCTCGCTTCGTGTCCGAGATATTTGCAGATTCATCTCAAGGGAAGGGGCCTAACGGACATATTTCGAGATATTTCTTCTTCTTGTTGTTCTTCTTCTGCACAGCTAAACCGGAAGTGGCATTTCCAGCTCGCAATAGTACAGAGTTATCTCAAAGAAAGGGGCCACGGTGTTTCTGTATCTCTATTATGTTGGTGCGGCTTCGGAACTTTTAAATATCTTGATATATCTCGAGAACTACGCATCTGATCAAAAAATATCATAGAACATAAAATGTAGGAAACTCAATTCTCTACAAAAAAGGTCTCTTAACATTTTGCAATAGCTCGCTTCGTTTCCGAGATATTTGCAGATTTATCTCAAGGGAAGGGGCCTGACGGACATATTTCGAGATATTTCTTCTTCTTGTTGTTCTTCTTCTGCACAGCTAAGCTGGAAGTGGCATTTGCGGCTCGCACTAGTGCAGAGTTATCTCAAAGAAAGGGGCCACGGTGTTTCTGTATCTCTATTATGTTGGTGCTGCTTCGGAACTTTTAAATATCTCGATATATCTCGAAAACTACGCTTCTGATCAAAAAATATCATAGAACATAAATTGTAGGAAACATAATTCTCTACAAAAAACGTCTCTTAACATTTTGCCATAGCTCGCTTCGTTTCCGAGATATTTGCAGATTTATCTCAAGGGAAGGGGCCTAACGGACATATTTCGAGATATTTCTTCTTCTTGTTGTTCTTCTTCTGCACAGCTAAACTGTAAGTGGCATTTCCAGCTCGCAATAGTACAGAGTTATCTCAAAGAAAGGGGCCACGGTGTTTCTGTATCTCTATTATGTTGGTGCGGCTTCGGAACTTTTAAATATCTTGATATATCTCGAGAACTACGCATCTGATCAAAAAATATCATAGAACATAAAAGGTAGGAAACTTAATTCTCTACAAAAAAGGTCTCTTAACATTTTGCCATAGCTCTCTTCGTTTCCGAGATATTTGCAGATTTATCTCAAGGGAAGGGGCCTGACGGACACATTTCGAGATATTTCTTCTTCTTGTTGTTCTTCTTCTGCACAGCTAAGCTGGAAGTGGCATTTGCAGCTCGCAATAGTGCAGAGTTATCTCAAAGAAAGGGGCCACGGTGTTTCTGTATCTCTATTATGTTGGTGCGGCTTCGGAACTTTTAAATATCTTGATATATCTCGAGAACTACGCATCTGATCAAAAAATATCATAGAACATAAAAAGTAGGAAACTTAATTCTCTACAAAAAAGTCTCGTAAGATTTTGCCATAGCTCGCTTCGTTTCCGAGATATTTGCAGCTTTATCTCAAGGGAAGGGGCCTAACGGACATATTTCGAGATATTTCTTCTTCTTGTTGTTCTTCTTCTGCACAGCTAAACTGGAAGTGGCATTTCCAGCTCGCAATAGTGCAGAGTTATCTCAAAGAGAGGGGCCACGGTGTTTCTGTATCTCTATTATGTTGGTGCTGCTTCGGAACTTTTAAATATCTCGATATATCTCGAGAACTACGCTTCTGAGCAAAAAATATCATAGAACATAAATTGTAGGAAACATAATTCTCTACAAAAAACGTCTCTTAACATTTTGCCATAGCTCGCTTCGTTTCCGAGATATTTGCAGATTTATCTCAAGGGAAGGGGCCTAACGGACATATTTCGAGATATTTCTTCTTCTTGTTGTTCTTCTTCTGCACAGCTAAACTGGAAGTGGCATTTCCAGCTCGCAATAGTACAGACTTATCTCAAAGAAAGGGGCCACGGTGTTTCTGTATCTCTATTATGTTGGTGCGGCTTCGGAACTTTTAAATATCTTGATATATCTCGAGAACTACGCATCTGATCAAAAAATATCATAGAACATAAAAAGTAGGAAACTTAATTCTCTACAAAAAAGGTCTCTTAACATTTTGCCATAGCTCTCTTCGTTTCCGAGATATTTGCAGATTTATCTCAAGGGAAGGGGCCTGACGGACACATTTCGAGATATTTCTTCTTCTTGTTGTTCTTCTTCTGCACAGCTAAACTGGAAGTGGCATTTCCAGCTCGCAATAGTACAGACTTATCTCAAAGAAAGGGGCCACGGTGTTTCTGTATCTCTATTATGTTGGTGCGGCTTCGGAACTTTTAAATATCTTGATATATCTCGAGAACTACGCATCTGATCAAAAAATATCATAGAACATAAAAAGTAGGAAACTTAATTCTCTACAAAAAAGGTCTCTTAACATTTTGCCATAGCTCTCTTCGTTTCCGAGATATTTGCAGATTTATCTCAAGGGAAGGGGCCTGCCGGACACATTTCGAGATATTTCTTCTTCTTGTTGTTCTTCTTCTGCACAGCTAAACTGGAAGTGGCATTTCCAGCTCGCAATAGTGCATAGTTATCTGAAAGAAAGGGGCCACGGTGTTTCTGTATCTCTATTATGTTGGTGCGGCTTCGGAACTTTTAAATATCTCGATATATCTCGAAAACTACGCTTCTGATCAAAAAATATCATAGAACATAAATTGTAGGAAACATAATTCTCTACAAAAAACGTCTCTCAACATTTTGCCATAGCTCGCTTCGTTTCCGAGATATTTGCAGATTTATCTCAAGGGAAGGGGCCTAACGGACATATTTCGAGATATTTCTTCTTCTTGTTGTTCTTCTTCTGCACAGCTAAACTGGAAGTGGCATTTCCAGCTCGCAATAGTACAGAGTTATCTCAAAGAAAGGGGCCACGGTGTTTCTGTATCTCTATTATGTTGGTGCGGCTTCGGAACTTTTAAATATCTTGATATATCTCGAGAACTACGCGTCTGATCAAAAAATATCATAGAACATAAAAAGTAGGAAACTTAATTCTCTACAAAAAAGGTCTCTTAACATTTTGCCATAGCTCTCTTCGTTTCCGAGATATTTGCAGATTTAGCTCCAGGTAAGGGGCCTGACGGACATATTTCGAGATATTTCTTCTTCTTGTTGTTCTTCTTCTGCACAGCTAAGCTGGAAGTGGCATTTACAGCTCGCAATAGTGCATAGTTATCTGAAAGAAAGGGGCCACGGTGTTTCTGTATCTCTATTATGTTGGTGCGGCTTCGGAACTTTTAAATATCTTGATATATCTCGAGAGCTACGCGTCTGATCAAAAAATATCATAGAACATAAAAAGTAGGAAACATAATTCTCTACAAAAAAGGTCTCTTAACATTTTGCCATAGCTCGCTTCGTTTCCAAGATATTTGCAGATTCATCTCAAGGGAAGGGGCCTAACGGACATATTTCGAGATATTTCTTCTTCTTGTTGTTCTTCTTCTGCACAGCTAAGCTGGAAGTGGCATTTGCGGCTCGCACTAGTGCAGAGTTATCTCAAAGAAAGGGGCCACGGTGTTTCTGTATCTCTATTATGTTGGTGCTGCTTCGGAACTTTTAAATATCTCGATATATCTCGAAAACTACGCTTCTGATCAAAAAATATCATAGAACATAAATTGTAGGAAACATAATTCTCTACAAAAAACGTCTCTTAACATTTTGCCATAGCTCGCTTCGTTTCCGAGATATTTGCAGATTTATCTCAAGGGAAGGGGCCTAACGGACATATTTCGAGATATTTCTTCTTCTTGTTGTTCTTCTTCTGCACAGCTAAACTGGAAGTGGCATTTCCAGCTCGCAATAGTACAGAGTTATCTCAAAGAAAGGGGCCACGGTGTTTCTGTATCTCTATTATGTTGGTGCGGCTTCGGAACTTTTAAATATCTTGATATATCTCGAGAACTACGCATCTGATCAAAAAATATCATAGAACATAAAAGGTAGGAAACTTAATTCTCTACAAAAAAGGTCTCTTAACATTTTGCCATAGCTCTCTTCGTTTCCGAGATATTTGCAGATTTATCTCAAGGGAAGGGGCCTGACGGACACATTTCGAGATATTTCTTCTTCTTGTTGTTCTTCTTCTGCACAGCTAAGCTGGAAGTGGCATTTGCAGCTCGCAATAGTGCAGAGTTATCTCAAAGAAAGGGGCCACGGTGTTTCTGTATCTCTATTATGTTGGTGCGGCTTCGGAACTTTTAAATATCTTGATATATCTCGAGAACTACGCATCTGATCAAAAAATATCATAGAACATAAAAAGTAGGAAACTTAATTCTCTACAAAAAAGTCTCGTAAGATTTTGCCATAGCTCGCTTCGTTTCCGAGATATTTGCAGATTTATCTCAAGGGAAGGGGCCTAACGGACACATTTCGAGATATTTCTTCTTCTTGTTGTTCTTCTTCTGCACAGCTAAACTGGAAGTGGCATTTCCAGCTCGCAATAGTGCAGAGTTATCTCAAAGAGAGGGGCCACGGTGTTTCTGTATCTCTATTATGTTGGTGCTGCTTCGGAACTTTTCAATATCTCGATATATCTCGAAAACTACGCTTCTGATCAAAAAATATCATAGAACATAAATTGTATGAAACATAATTCTCTACAAAAAACGTCTCTTAACATTTTGCCATAGCTCGCTTCGTTTCCGAGATATTTGGAGATTTATCTCAAGGGAAGGGGCCTAACGGACATATTTCGAGATATTTCTTCTTCTTGTTGTTCTTCTTCTGCACAGCTAAACTGGAAGTGGCATTTCCAGCTCGCAATAGTGCAGAGTTATCTCAAAGAGAGGGGCCACGGTGTTTCTGTATCTCTATTATGTTGGTGCTGCTTCGGAACTTTTAAATATCTCGATATATCTCGAAAACTACGCTTCTGAGCAAAAAATATCATAGAACATAAATTGTAGGAAACATAATTCTCTACAAAAAACGTCTCTTAACATTTTGCCATAGCTCGCTTCGTTTCCGAGATATTTGCAGATTTATCTCAAGGGAAGGGGCCTAACGGACATATTTCGAGATATTTCTTCTTCTTGTTGTTCTTCTTCTGCACAGCTAAACTGGAAGTGGCATTTCCAGCTCGCAATAGTACAGACTTATCTCAAAGAAAGGGGCCACGGTGTTTCTGTATCTCTATTATGTTGGTGCGGCTTCGGAACTTTTAAATATCTTGATATATCTCGAGAACTACGCATCTGATCAAAAAATATCATAGAACATAAAAAGTAGGAAACTTAATTCTCTACAAAAAAGGTCTCTTAACATTTTGCCATAGCTCTCTTCGTTTCCGAGATATTTGCAGATTTATCTCAAGGGAAGGGGCCTGACGGACACATTTCGAGATATTTCTTCTTCTTGTTGTTCTTCTTCTGCACAGCTAAACTGGAAGTGGCATTTGCGGCTCGCACTAGTGCAGAGTTATCTCAAAGAAAGGGGCCACGGTGTTTCTGTATCTCTATTATGTTGGTGCTGCTTCGGAACTTTTAAATATCTCGATATATCTCGAAAACTACGCTTCTGATCAAAAAATATCATAGAACATAAATTGTAGGAAACATAATTCTCTACAAAAAACGTCTCTTAACATTTTGCCATAGCTCGCTTCGTTTCCGAGATATTTGCAGATTTATCTCAAGGGAAGGGGCCTAACGGACATATTTCGAGATATTTCTTCTTCTTGTTGTTCTTCTTCTGCACAGCTAAACTGGAAGTGGCATTTCCAGCTCGCAATAGTACAGAGTTATCTCAAAGAAAGGGGCCACGGTGTTTCTGTATCTCTATTATGTTGGTGCGGCTTCGGAACTTTTAAATATCTTGATATATCTCGAGAACTACGCATCTGATCAAAAAATATCATAGAACATAAAAGGTAGGAAACTTAATTCTCTACAAAAAAGGTCTCTTAACATTTTGCCATAGCTCTCTTCGTTTCCGAGATATTTGCAGATTTATCTCAAGGGAAGGGGCCTGACGGACACATTTCGAGATATTTCTTCTTCTTGTTGTTCTTCTTCTGCACAGCTAAGCTGGAAGTGGCATTTGCAGCTCGCAATAGTGCAGAGTTATCTCAAAGAAAGGGGCCACGGTGTTTCTGTATCTCTATTATGTTGGTGCGGCTTCGGAACTTTTAAATATCTTGATATATCTCGAGAACTACGCATCTGATCAAAAAATATCATAGAACATAAAAAGTAGGAAACTTAATTCTCTACAAAAAAGTCTCGTAAGATTTTGCCATAGCTCGCTTCGTTTCCGAGATATTTGCAGATTTATCTCAAGGGAAGGGGCCTAACGGACATATTTCGAGATATTTCTTCTTCTTGTTGTTCTTCTTCTGCACAGCTAAACTGGAAGTGGCATTTCCAGCTCGCAATAGTGCAGAGTTATCTCAAAGAGAGGGGCCACGGTGTTTCTGTATCTCTATTATGTTGGTGCTGCTTCGGAACTTTTAAATATCTCGATATATCTCGAAAACTACGCTTCTGAGCAAAAAATATCATAGAACATAAATTGTAGGAAACATAATTCTCTACAAAAAACGTCTCTTAACATTTTGCCATAGCTCGCTTCGTTTCCGAGATATTTGCAGATTTATCTCAAGGGAAGGGGCCTAACGGACATATTTCGAGATATTTCTTCTTCTTGTTGTTCTTCTTCTGCACAGCTAAACTGGAAGTGGCATTTCCAGCTCGCAATAGTACAGACTTATCTCAAAGAAAGGGGCCACGGTGTTTCTGTATCTCTATTATGTTGGTGCGGCTTCGGAACTTTTAAATATCTTGATATATCTCGAGAACTACGCATCTGATCAAAAAATATCATAGAACATAAAAAGTAGGAAACTTAATTCTCTACAAAAAAGGTCTCTTAACATTTTGCCATAGCTCTCTTCGTTTCCGAGATATTTGCAGATTTATCTCAAGGGAAGGGGCCTGACGGACACATTTCGAGATATTTCTTCTTCTTGTTGTTCTTCTTCTGCACAGCTAAACTGGAAGTGGCATTTCCAGCTCGCAATAGTGCAGAGTTATCTCAAAGAGAGGGGCCACGGTGTTTCTGTATCTCTATTATGTTGGTGCTGCTTCGGAACTTTTAAATATCTCGATATATCTCGAAAACTATGCTTCTGATCAAAAAATATCATAGAACATAAATTGTAGGAAACATAATTCTCTACAAAAAACGTCTCTTAACATTTTGCCATAGCTCGCTTCGTTTCCGAGATATTTGGAGATTTATCTCAAGGGAAGGGGCCTAACGGACATATTTCGAGATATTTCTTCTTCTTGTTGTTCTTCTTCTGCACAGCTAAACTGGAAGTGGCATTTCCAGCTCGCAATAGTGCAGAGTTATCTCAAAGAAAGGGGCTACGGTGTTTCTGTATCTCTATTATGTTGGTGCGGCTTCGGAACTTTTAAATACCTCGATATATCTCGAAAACTACGCTTCTGATCAAAAAATATCATAGAACATAAAAAGTAGGAAACATAATTCTCTACAAAAAAGGTCTCTTAACATTTTGCCATAGCTCTCTTCGTTTCCGAGATATTTGCAGATTTATCTCAAGGGAAGGGGCCTGACGGACACATTTCGAGATATTTCTTCTTCTTGTTGTTCTTCTTCTGCACAGCTAAGCTGGAAGTGGCATTTGCAGCTCGCAATAGTGCAGAGTTATCTCAAGGAAAGGGGCCACGGTGTTTCTGTATCTCTATTATGTTGGTGCTGCTTCGGAACTTTTCAATATCTCGATATATCTCGAAAACTACGCTTCTGATCAAAAAATATCATAGAACATAAATTGTATGAAACATAATTCTCTACAAAAAACGTCTCTTAACATTTTGCCATAGCTCGCTTCGTTTCCGAGATATTTGGAGATTTATCTCAAGGGAAGGGGCCTAACGGACATATTTCGAGATATTTCTTCTTCTTGTTGTTCTTCTTCTGCACAGCTAAACTGGAAGTGGCATTTCCAGCTCGCAATAGTGCAGAGTTATCTCAAAGAGAGGGGCCACGGTGTTTCTGTATCTCTATTATGTTGGTGCTGCTTCGGAACTTTTAAATATCTCGATATATCTCGAAAACTACGCTTCTGAGCAAAAAATATCATAGAACATAAATTGTAGGAAACATAATTCTCTACAAAAAACGTCTCTTAACATTTTGCCATAGCTCGCTTCGTTTCCGAGATATTTGCAGATTTATCTCAAGGGAAGGGGCCTAACGGACATATTTCGAGATATTTCTTCTTCTTGTTGTTCTTCTTCTGCACAGCTAAACTGGAAGTGGCATTTCCAGCTCGCAATAGTACAGACTTATCTCAAAGAAAGGGGCCACGGTGTTTCTGTATCTCTATTATGTTGGTGCGGCTTCGGAACTTTTAAATATCTTGATATATCTCGAGAACTACGCATCTGATCAAAAAATATCATAGAACATAAAAAGTAGGAAACTTAATTCTCTACAAAAAAGGTCTCTTAACATTTTGCCATAGCTCTCTTCGTTTCCGAGATATTTGCAGATTTATCTCAAGGGAAGGGGCCTGACGGACACATTTCGAGATATTTCTTCTTCTTGTTGTTCTTCTTCTGCACAGCTAAACTGGAAGTGGCATTTGCGGCTCGCACTAGTGCAGAGTTATCTCAAAGAAAGGGGCCACGGTGTTTCTGTATCTCTATTATGTTGGTGCTGCTTCGGAACTTTTAAATATCTCGATATATCTCGAAAACTACGCTTCTGATCAAAAAATATCATAGAACATAAATTGTAGGAAACATAATTCTCTACAAAAAACGTCTCTTAACATTTTGCCATAGCTCGCTTCGTTTCCGAGATATTTGCAGATTTATCTCAAGGGAAGGGGCCTAACGGACATATTTCGAGATATTTCTTCTTCTTGTTGTTCTTCTTCTGCACAGCTAAACTGGAAGTGGCATTTCCAGCTCGCAATAGTACAGAGTTATCTCAAAGAAAGGGGCCACGGTGTTTCTGTATCTCTATTATGTTGGTGCGGCTTCGGAACTTTTAAATATCTTGATATATCTCGAGAACTACGCATCTGATCAAAAAATATCATAGAACATAAAAGGTAGGAAACTTAATTCTCTACAAAAAAGGTCTCTTAACATTTTGCCATAGCTCTCTTCGTTTCCGAGATATTTGCAGATTTATCTCAAGGGAAGGGGCCTGACGGACACATTTCGAGATATTTCTTCTTCTTGTTGTTCTTCTTCTGCACAGCTAAGCTGGAAGTGGCATTTGCAGCTCGCAATAGTGCAGAGTTATCTCAAAGAAAGGGGCCACGGTGTTTCTGTATCTCTATTATGTTGGTGCGGCTTCGGAACTTTTAAATATCTTGATATATCTCGAGAACTACGCATCTGATCAAAAAATATCATAGAACATAAAAAGTAGGAAACTTAATTCTCTACAAAAAAGTCTGGTAAGATTTTGCCATAGCTCGCTTCGTTTCCGAGATATTTGCAGATTTATCTCAAGGGAAGGGGCCTAACGGACATATTTCGAGATATTTCTTCTTCTTGTTGTTCTTCTTCTGCACAGCTAAACTGGAAGTGGCATTTCCAGCTCGCAATAGTGCAGAGTTATCTCAAAGAGAGGGGCCACGGTGTTTCTGTATCTCTATTATGTTGGTGCTGCTTCGGAACTTTTAAATATCTCGATATATCTCGAAAACTACGCTTCTGAGCAAAAAATATCATAGAACATAAATTGTAGGAAACATAATTCTCTACAAAAAACGTCTCTTAACATTTTGCCATAGCTCGCTTCGTTTCCGAGATATTTGCAGATTTATCTCAAGGGAAGGGGCCTAACGGACATATTTCGAGATATTTCTTCTTCTTGTTGTTCTTCTTCTGCACAGCTAAACTGGAAGTGGCATTTCCAGCTCGCAATAGTACAGACTTATCTCAAAGAAAGGGGCCACGGTGTTTCTGTATCTCTATTATGTTGGTGCGGCTTCGGAACTTTTAAATATCTTGATATATCTCGAGAACTACGCATCTGATCAAAAAATATCATAGAACATAAAAAGTAGGAAACTTAATTCTCTACAAAAAAGGTCTCTTAACATTTTGCCATAGCTCTCTTCGTTTCCGAGATATTTGCAGATTTATCTCAAGGGAAGGGGCCTGACGGACACATTTCGAGATATTTCTTCTTCTTGTTGTTCTTCTTCTGCACAGCTAAACTGGAAGTGGCATTTCCAGCTCGCAATAGTGCAGAGTTATCTCAAAGAGAGGGGCCACGGTGTTTCTGTATCTCTATTATGTTGGTGCTGCTTCGGAACTTTTAAATATCTCGATATATCTCGAAAACTATGCTTCTGATCAAAAAATATCATAGAACATAAATTGTAGGAAACATAATTCTCTACAAAAAACGTCTCTTAACATTTTGCCATAGCTCGCTTCGTTTCCGAGATATTTGGAGATTTATCTCAAGGGAAGGGGCCTAACGGACATATTTCGAGATATTTCTTCTTCTTGTTGTTCTTCTTCTGCACAGCTAAACTGGAAGTGGCATTTCCAGCTCGCAATAGTGCAGAGTTATCTCAAAGAAAGGGGCTACGGTGTTTCTGTATCTCTATTATGTTGGTGCGGCTTCGGAACTTTTAAATATCTCGATATATCTCGAAAACTACGCTTCTGATCAAAAAATATCCTAGAACATAAAAAGTAGGAAACATAATTCTCTACAAAAAAGGTCTCTTAACATTTTGCCATAGCTCTCTTCGTTTCCGAGATATTTGCAGATTTATCTCAAGGGAAGGGGCCTGACGGACACATTTCGAGATATTTCTTCTTCTTGTTGTTCTTCTTCTGCACAGCTAAGCTGGAAGTGGCATTTGCAGCTCGCAATAGTGCAGAGTTATCTCAAGGAAAGGGGCCACGGTGTTTCTGTATCTCTATTATGTTGGTGCTGCTTCGGAACTTTTAAATATCTCGATATATCTCGAAAACTACGCTTCTGATCAAAAAATATCATAGAACATAAATTGTAGGAAACATAATTCTCTACAAAAAACGTCTCTTAACATTTTGCCATAGCTCGCTTCGTTTCCGAGATATTTGCAGATTCATCTCAAGGGAAGGGGCCTAACGGACATATTTCGAGATATTTCTTCTTCTTGTTGTTCTTCTGCTGCACAGCTAAACTGGAAGTGGCATTTCCAGCTCGCAATAGTACAGAGTTATCTCAAAGAAAGGGGCCACGGTGTTTCTGTATCTCTATTATGTTGGTGCGGCTTCGGAACTTTTAAATATCTTGATATATCTCGAGAACTACGCATCTGATCAAAAAATATCATAGAACATAAAAAGTAGGAAACTCAATTCTCTACAAAAAAGGTCTCTTAACATTTTGCAATAGCTCGCTTCGTTTCCGAGATATTTGCAGATTTATCTCAAGGGAAGGGGCCTGACGGACATATTTCGAGATATTTCTTCTTCTTGTTGTTCTTCTTCTGCACAGCTAAGCTGGAAGTGGCATTTGCGGCTCGCACTAGTGCAGAGTTATCTCAAAGAAAGGGGCCACGGTGTTTCTGTATCTCTATTATGTTGGTGCTGCTTCGGAACTTTTAAATATCTCGATATATCTCGAAAACTACGCTTCTGATCAAAAAATATCATAGAACATAAATTGTAGGAAACATAATTCTCTACAAAAAAGGTCTCTTAACATTTTGCCATAGCTCTCTTCGTTTCCGAGATATTTGCAGATTGATCTCAAGGGAAGGGGCCTGACGGACATATTTCGAGATATTTCTTCTTCTTGTTGTTCTTCTTCTGCACAGCTAAGCTGGAAGTGGCATTTGCAGCTCGCAATAGTGCAGAGTTATCGCAAAGAAAGGGGCCACGGTGTTTCTGTATCTCTATTATGTTGGTGCGGCTTCGGAACTTTTAAATATCTTGATATATCTCGAGAACTACGCATCTGATCAAAAAATATCATAGAACATAAAAAGTAGGAAACCTAATTTTCTACAAAAAAGGTCTCTTAACATTTTGCCGTAGCTCGCTTCGTTTCCGAGATATTTGCAGATTTATCTCAAGGGAAGGGGTCTGACGGACATATTTCGAGATATTTCTTCTTCTTGTTGTTCTTCTTCTGCACAGCTAAGCTGGAGGTGGCATTTGCAGCTCGCAATAGTGCAGAGTTATCTCAAAGAAAGGGGCCACGGTGTTTCTGTATCTCTATTATGTTGGTGCGGCTTCGGAACTTTTAAATATCTTGATATATCTCGAGAACTACGCCTCTGATCGAAAAATATCATAGAACATAAAAAGTAGGAAACTTAATTCTCTACAAAACAGGTCTCTTAACATTTTGCCATAGCTCGCTTCGTTTCCGAGATATTTGCAGATTTATCTCAAGGGAAGGGGCCTGACGGACATATTTCGAGATATTTCTTCTTCTTGTTGTTCTTCTTCTGCACAGCTAAGCTGGAAGTGGCATTTGCAGCTCGCAATAGTGCAGAGTTATCTCAAAGAAAGGGGCCACGGTGTTTCTGTATCTCTATTATGTTGGTGCGGCTTCGGAACTTTTAAATATCTTGATATATCTCGAGAACTACGCATCCGATCAAAAAATATCATAGAACATAAAAAGTAGGAAACTTAATTCTCTACAGAAAAGGTCTCTTAACATTTTGCCATAGCTCGCTTCGTTTCCGAGATATTTGCAGATTTATCTCGAGGGAAGGGGCCTGACGGACATATTTCGAGATATTTCTTCTTCTTGTTGTTCTTCTTCTGCACAGCTAAGCTGGAAGCGGCATTTGCGGCTCGCACTAGTGCAGAGTTATCTCAAAGAAAGGGGCCACGGTGTTTCTGTATCTCTATTATGTTGGTGCAGCTTCGGATCTTTTAAATATCTCGATATATCTCGAAAACTACGCTTCTGATCAAAAAATATCATAGAACATAAATTGTAGGAAACATAATTCTCTACAAAAAAGGTCTCTTAACATTTTGCCATAGCTCGTTTCGTTTCTCAGATATTTGCAGATATATCTCAAGGGAAGGGGCCTGACGGACATATTTCGAGATATTTCCTCTTCTTGTTGTTCTTCTTCTGCACAGCTAAACTGGAAGTGGCATTTCCAGCTCGCAATAGCGCAGAGTTATCTCAAAGAAAGGGGCCACGGTGTTTCTGTATCTCTATTATGTTGGTGCGGCTTCGGAACTTTTAAATATCTTGATATATCTCGAGAACTACGCATCTGATCAAAAAATATCATAGAACATAAAAAGTAGGAAACTTAATTCTCTACAAATAAGGTCTCTTAACATTTTGCCATAGCTCGCTTCGTTTCCGAGATATTTGCAGATTTATCTCAAGGGAAGGGGCCTGACGGACATATTTCGAGATATTTCTTCTTCTTGTTGTTCTTCTTCTGCACAGCTAAGCTGGAAGTGGCATTTGCAGCTCGCAATAGTGCAGAGTTATCTCAAAGAAAGGGGCCACGGTGTTTCTGTATCTCTATTATGTTGGTGCGGCTTCGGAACTTTTAAATATCTTGATATATCTCGAGAACTACGCATCTGATCAAATAATATCATAGAACATAAAAAGTAGGAAACTTAATTGTCCACAAATAAGGTCTCTTAACATTTTGCCATAGCTCGCTTCGTTTCCGAGATATTTGCAGATATATCTTAAGGGAAGGGGAGTGACGGACATATTTCGAGATATTTCTTCTTCTTGTTGGTCTTCTTCTGCACAGCTAAGCTGGAAGTGGCATTTGCAGCTCGCAATAGTGCAGAGTTATCTCGAAGAAAGGGGCCACGGTGTTTCTGTATCTCTATTATGTTGGTGCGGCTTCGGATCTTTTAAATATCTCGATATATCTCGAAAACTACGCTTCTGATCAAAAAATATCATAGAACGTAAATTGTGGGAAACATAATTCTCTACAAAAAAGGTCTCTTAACATTTTGCCATAGCTCGCTTCGTTTCCGAGATATTTGCAGATTTATCTCAAGGGAAGGGGTCTGACGGACATATTTCGAGATATTTCCTCTTCTTGTTGTTCTTCTTCTGCACAGCTAAACTGGAAGTGGCATTTCCAGCTCGCAATAGCGCAGAGTTATCTCGAAGAAAGGGGCCACGGTGTTTCTGTATCTCTATTATGTTGGTGCGGCTTCGGATCTTTTAAATATCTCGATATATCTCGAAAACTACGCTTCTGATCAAAAAATATCATAGAACGTAAATTGTGGGAAACATAATTCTCTACAAAAAAGGTCTCTTAACATTTTGCCATAGCTCGCTTCGTTTCCGAGATATTTGCAGATCTATCTCAAGGGAAGGGGTCTGACGGACATATTTCGAGATATTTCTTCTTCTTGTTGTTCTTCTTCTGCACAGCTAAGCTGGAAGTGGCATTTGCAGCTCGCCATAGTGCAGAGTTATCTCAAAGAAAGGGGCCACGGTGTTTCTGTATCTCTATTATGTTGGTGCGGCTTCGGAACTTTTAAATATCTTGATATATCTCGAGAGCTACGCATCCGATCAAAAAATATCATAGAACATAAAAAGTAGGAAACATAATTCCATACAAAAAAGGTCTCTTAACATTTTGCCATAGCTCGCTTCGTTTCCGAGATATTTGCAGATTTATCTCAAGGGAAGGTGCCTGACGGACATATTTCGAGATATTTCTTCTTCTTGTTGTTCTTCTTCTGCACAGCTAAGCTGGAAGTGGCATTTGCAGCTCGCAATAGTGCAGAGTTATCTCAAAGAGAGGGGCCACGGTGTTTCTGTATCTCTATTATGTTGGTGCGGCTTCGGAACTTTTAAATATCTTGATATATCTCGAGAACTACGAATCTGATCAGAAAATATCATAGAAGATAAAAAGTAGGAAACTTAATTCTCTACAAAAAAGGTCTCTTAGCATTTTGCCATAGCTCGCTTCGTTTCCGAGATATTTGCAGATTTATCTCAAGGGAAGGGGCCTGACGGACATATTTCGAGATATTTCTTCTTCTTGTTGTTCTTCTTCTGCACAGCTAAGCTGGAAGCGGCATTTGCGGCTCGCACTAGTGCAGAGTTATCTCAAAGAAAGGGGCCACGGTGTTTCTGTATCTCTATTATGTTGGTGCAGCTTCGGATCTTTTAAATATCTCTATATATCTCGAAAACTACGCTTCTGATCAAAAAATATCATAGAACATAAATTGTAGGAAACATAATTCTCTACAAAAAAGGTCTCTTAACATTTTGCCATAGCTCGTTTCGTTTCCGAGATATTTGCAGATATATCTCAAGGGAAGGGGCCTGACGGACATATTTCGAGATATTTCCTCTTCTTGTTGTTCTTCTTCTGCACAGCTAAACTGGAAGTGGCATTTCCAGCTCGCAATAGCGCAGAGTTATCTCAAAGAAAGGGGCCACGGTGTTTCTGTATCTCTATTATGTTGGTGCGGCTTCGGAACTTTTAAATATCTTGATATATCTCGAGAACTACGCATCTGATCAAAAAATATCATAGAACATAAAAAGTAGGAAACTTAATTCTCTACAGAAAAGGTCTCTTAACATTTTGCCATAGCTCGCTTCGTTTCCGAGATATTTGCAGATTTATCTCGAGGGAAGGGGCCTGACGGACATATTTCGAGATATTTCTTCTTCTTGTTGTTCTTCTTCTGCACAGCTAAGCTGGAAGCGGCATTTGCGGCTCGCACTAGTGCAGAGTTATCTCAAAGAAAGGGGCCACGGTGTTTCTGTATCTCTATTATGTTGGTGCAGCTTCGGATCTTTTAAATATCTCGATATATCTCGAAAACTACGCTTCTGATCAAAAAATATCATAGAACATAAATTGTAGGAAACATAATTCTCTACAAAAAAGGTCTCTTAACATTTTGCCATAGCTCGTTTCGTTTCCGAGATATTTGCAGATATATCTCAAGGGAAGGGGCCTGACGGACATATTTCGAGATATTTCCTCTTCTTGTTGTTCTTCTTCTGCACAGCTAAACTGGAAGTGGCATTTCCAGCTCGCAATAGCGCAGAGTTATCTCAAAGAAAGGGGCCACGGTGTTTCTGTATCTCTATTATGTTGGTGCGGCTTCGGAACTTTTAAATATCTTGATATATCTCGAGAACTACGCATCTGATCAAAAAATATCATAGAACATAAAAAGTAGGAAACTTAATTCTCTACAAATAAGGTCTCTTAACATTTTGCCATAGCTCGCTTCGTTTCCGAGATATTTGCAGATTTATCTCAAGGGAAGGGGCCTGACGGACATATTTCGAGATATTTCTTCTTCTTGTTGTTCTTCTTCTGCACAGCTAAGCTGGAAGTGGCATTTGCAGCTCGCAATAGTGCAGAGTTATCTCAAAGAAAGGGGCCACGGTGTTTCTGTATCTCTATTATGTTGGTGCGGCTTCGGAACTTTTAAATATCTTGATATATCTCGAGAACTACGCATCTGATCAAATAATATCATAGAACATAAAAAGTAGGAAACTTAATTCTCCACAAATAAGGTCTCTTAACATTTTGCCATAGCTCGCTTCGTTTCCGAGATATTTGCAGATATATCTTAAGGGAAGGGGAGTGACGGACATATTTCGAGATATTTCTTCTTCTTGTTGGTCTTCTTCTGCACAGCTAAGCTGGAAGTGGCATTTGCAGCTCGCAATAGTGCAGAGTTATCTCGAAGAAAGGGGCCACGGTGTTTCTGTATCTCTATTATGTTGGTGCGGCTTCGGATCTTTTAAATATCTCGATATATCTCGAAAACTACGCTTCTGATCAAAAAATATCATAGAACGTAAATTGTGGGAAACATAATTCTCTACAAAAAAGGTCTCTTAACATTTTGCCATAGCTCGCTTCGTTTCCGAGATATTTGCAGATTTATCTCAAGGGAAGGGGTCTGACGGACATATTTCGAGATATTTCCTCTTCTTGTTGTTCTTCTTCTGCACAGCTAAACTGGAAGTGGCATTTCCAGCTCGCAATAGCGCAGAGTTATCTCAAAGAAAGGGGCACGGTGTTTCTGTATCTCTATTATGTTGGTGCGGCTTCGGAACTTTTAAATATCTTGATATATCTCGAGAACTACGCATCTGATCAAAAAATATCATAGAACATAAAAAGTAGGAAACTTAATTCTCTACAAATAAGGTCTCTTAACATTTTGCCATAGCTCGCTTCGTTTCCGAGATATTTGCAGATTTATCTCAAGGGAAGGGGCCTGACGGACATATTTCGAGATATTTCTTCTTCTTGTTGTTCTTCTTCTGCACAGCTAAGCTGGAAGTGGCATTTGCAGCTCGCAATAGTGCAGAGTTATCTCAAAGAAAGGGGCCACGGTGTTTCTGTATCTCTATTATGTTGGTGCGGCTTCGGAACTTTTAAATATCTTGATATATCTCGAGAACTACGCATCTGATCAAATAATATCATAGAACATAAAAAGTAGGAAACTTAATTCTCCACAAATAAGGTCTCTTAACATTTTGCCATAGCTCGCTTCGTTTCCGAGATATTTGCAGATTTATCTTAAGGGAAGGGGCCTGACGGACATATTTCGAGATATTTCTTCTTCTTGTTGGTCTTCTTCTGCACAGCTAAGCTGGAAGTGGCATTTGCAGCTCGCAATAGTGCAGAGTTATCTCGAAGAAAGGGGCCACGGTGTTTCTGTATCTCTATTATGTTGGTGCGGCTTCGGATCTTTTAAATATCTCGATATATCTCGAAAACTACGCTTCTGATCAAAAAATATCATAGAACGTAAATTGTGGGAAACATAATTCTCTACAAAAAAGGTCTCTTAACATTTTGCCATAGCTCGCTTCGTTTCCGAGATATTTGCAGATCTATCTCAAGGGAAGGGGTCTGACGGACATATTTCGAGATATTTCTTCTTCTTGTTGTTCTTCTTCTGCACAGCTAAGCTGGAAGTGGCATTTGCAGCTCGCCATAGTGCAGAGTTATCTCAAAGAAAGGGGCCACGGTGTTTCTGTATCTCTATTATGTTGGTGCGGCTTCGGAACTTTTAAATATCTTGATATATCTCGAGAGCTACGCATCCGATCAAAAAATATCATAGAACATAAAAAGTAGGAAACATAATTCCATACAAAAAAGGTCTCTTAACATTTTGCCATAGCTCGCTTCGTTTCCGAGATATTTGCAGATTTATCTCAAGGGAAGGTGCCTGACGGACATATTTCGAGATATTTCTTCTTCTTGTTGTTCTTCTTCTGCACAGCTAAGCTGGAAGTGGCATTTGCAGCTCGCAATAGTGCAGAGTTATCTCAAAGAGAGGGGCCACGGTGTTTCTGTATCTCTATTATGTTGGTGCGGCTTCGGAACTTTTAAATATCTTGATATATCTCGAGAACTACGAATCTGATCAGAAAATATCATAGAAGATAAAAAGTAGGAAACTTAATTCTCTACAAAAAAGGTCTCTTAACATTTTGCCATAGCTCGCTTCGTTTCCGAGATATTTGCAGATTTATCTCAAGGGAAGGGGCCTGACGGACATATTTCGAGATATTTCTTCTTCTTGTTGTTCTTCTTCTGCACAGCTAAGCTGGAAGTGGCATTTGCGGCTCGCACTAGTGCAGAGTTATCTCAAAGAAAGGGGCCACGGTGTTTCTGTATCTCTATTATGTTGGTGCGGCTTCGGAACTTTTAAATATCTTGATATATCTCGAGAACTACGCATCTGATCAAAAAATATCATAGAACATAAAAAGTAGGAAACTTAATTCGCTACAAAAAGGTGTCTTAACATTTTGCCATAGCTCGCTTCGTTTCCGAGATATTTGCAGATTTATCTCAAGGGAAGGGGCCTAACGGACATATTTCGTGATACTTCTTCTTCTTGTTGTTCTTCTTCTGCACAGCTAAGCTGGAAGTGGCATTTGCAGCTCGCATTAGTGCAGAGTTATCTCAAAGAAAGGGGCCACGGTGTTTCTGTATCTCTATTATGTTGGTGCGGCTTCGGAACTTTTAAATATCTTGATATATCTCGAGAACTACGCATCCGATCAAAAAATATCATAGAACATAAAAAGTAGGAAACTTAATTCTCTACAGAAAAGGTCTCTTAACATTTTGCCATAGCTCGCTTCGTTTCCGAGATATTTGCAGATTTATCTCGAGGGAAGGGGCCTGACGGACATATTTCGAGATATTTCTTCTTCTTGTTGTTCTTCTTCTGCACAGCTAAGCTGGAAGCGGCATTTGCGGCTCGCACTAGTGCAGAGTTATCTCAAAGAAAGGGGCCACGGTGTTTCTGTATCTCTATTATGTTGGTGCAGCTTCGGATCTTTTAAATATCTCTATATATCTCGAAAACTACGCTTCTGATCAAAAAATATCATAGAACATAAATTGTAGGAAACATAATTCTCTACAAAAAAGGTCTCTTAACATTTTGCCATAGCTCGTTTCGTTTCCGAGATATTTGCAGATATATCTCAAGGGAAGGGGCCTGACGGACATATTTCGAGATATTTCCTCTTCTTGTTGTTCTTCTTCTGCACAGCTAAACTGGAAGTGGCATTTCCAGCTCGCAATAGCGCAGAGTTATCTCAAAGAAAGGGGCCACGGTGTTTCTGTATCTCTATTATGTTGGTGCGGCTTCGGAACTTTTAAATATCTTGATATATCTCGAGAACTACGCATCTGATCAAAAAATATCATAGAACATAAAAAGTAGGAAACTTAATTCTCTACAAATAAGGTCTCTTAACATTTTGCCATAGCTCGCTTCGTTTCCGAGATATTTGCAGATTTATCTCAAGGGAAGGGGCCTGACGGACATATTTCGAGATATTTCTTCTTCTTGTTGTTCTTCTTCTGCACAGCTAAGCTGGAAGTGGCATTTGCAGCTCGCAATAGTGCAGAGTTATCTCAAAGAAAGGGGCCACGGTGTTTCTGTATCACTATTATGTTGGTGCGGCTTCGGAACTTTTAAATATCTTGATATATCTCGAGAACTACGCATCTGATCAAATAATATCATAGAACATAAAAAGTAGGAAACTTAATTCTCCACAAATAAGGTCTCTTAACATTTTGCCATAGCTCGCTTCGTTTCCGAGATATTTGCAGATTTATCTCGAGGGAAGGGGCCTGACGGACATATTTCGAGGTATTTCTTCTTCTTGTTGTTCTTCTTCTGCACAGCTAAGCTGGAAGCGGCATTAGCGGCTCGCACTAGTGCAGAGTTATCTCAAAGAAAGGGGCCACGGTGTTTCTGTATCTCTATTATGTTGGTGCAGCTTCGGATCTTTTAAATATCTCGATATATCTCGAAAACTACGCTTCTGATCAAAAAATATCACAGAACATAAATTGTAGGAAACATAATTCTCTACAAAAAAGGTCTCTTAACATTTTGCCATAGCTCGTTTCGTTTCCGAGATATTTGCAGATATATCTCAAGGGAAGGGGCCTGACGGACATATTTCGAGATATTTCCTCTTCTTGTTGTTCTTCTTCTGCACAGCTAAACTGGAAGTGGCATTTCCAGCTCGCAATAGCGCAGATTTATCTCAAAGAAAGGGGCCACGGTGTTTCTGTATCTCTATTATGTTGGTGCGGCTTCGGAACTTTTAAATATCTTGATATATCTCGAGAACTACGCATCTGATCAAAAAATATCGTAGAACATAAAAAGTAGGAAACTTAATTCTCTACAAATAAGGTCTCTTAACATTTTGCCATAGCTCGCTTCGTTTCCGAGATATTTGCAGATTTATCTCAAGGGAAGGGGCCTGACGGACATATTTCGAGATATTTCTTCTTCTTGTTGTTCTTCTTCTGCACAGCTAAGCTGGAAGTGGCATTTGCAGCTCGCAATAGTGCAGAGTTAACTCAAAGAAAGGGGCCACGGTGTTTCTGTATCTCTATTATGTTGGTGCGGCTTCGGAACTTTTAAATATCTTGATATATCTCGAGAACTACGCATCTGATCAAATAATATCATAGAACATAAAAAGTAGGAAACTTAATTCTCCACAAATAAGGTCTCTTAACATTTTGCCATAGCTCGCTTCGTTTCCGAGATATTTGCAGATTTATCTCAAGGGAAGGGGCCTGACGGACATATTTCGAGATATTTCTTCTTCTTGTTGGTCTTCTTCTGCACAGCTAAGCTGGAAGTGGCATTTGCAGCTCGCAATAGTGCAGAGTTATCTCGAAGAAAGGGGCCACGGTGTTTCTGTATCTCTATTATGTTGGTGCGGCTTCGGATCTTTTAAATATCTTGATATATCTCGAAAACTACGCTTCTGATCAAAAAATATCATAGAACGTAAATTATGGGAAACATAATTCTCTACAAAAAAGGTCTCTTAACATTTTGCCATAGCTCGCTTCGTTTCCGAGATATTTGCAGATTTATCTCAAGGGAAGGGGTCTGACGGACATATTTCGAGATATTTCTTCTTCTTGTTGTTCTTCTTCTGCACAGCTAAGCTGGAAGTGGCATTTGCAGCTCGCAATAGTGCAGAGTTATCTCAAAGAAAGGGGCCACGGTGTTTCTGTATCTCTATTATGTTGGTGCGGCTTCGGAACTTTTAAATATCTTGATATATCTCGAGAACTACGCATCCGATCAAAAAATATCATACAACATAAAAAGTAGGAAACTTAATTCTCTACAAAAAAGGTCTCTTAACATTTTGCCATAGCTCGCTTCGTTTCCGAGATATTTGCAGATTTATCTCGAGGGAAGGGGCCTGACGGACATATTTCGAGATATTTCTTCTTCTTGTTGTTCTTCTTCTGCACAGCTAAGCTGGACGTGGCATTTACAGCTCGCAATAGTGCAGAGTTATCTCAAAGAAAGGGGCCACGGTGTTTCTGTATCTCTATTATGTTGGTGCGGCTTCGGAACTTTTAAATATCTTGATATATCTCGAGAACTACGCATCTGATCAAAAAATATCATAGAACATAAAAAGTAGGAAACTTAATTCTCTACAAATAAGGTCTCTTAACATTTTGCCATAGCTCGCTTCGTTTCCGAGATATTTGCAGATTTATCTCAAGGGAAGGGGCCTGACGGACATTTTTCGAGATATTTCTTCTTCTTGTTGTTCTTCTTCTGCACAGCTAAGCTGGAAGTGGCATTTGCAGCTCGCAATAGTGCAGAGTTATCTCAAAGAAAGGGGCCACGGTGTTTCTGTATCTCTATTATGTTGGTGCGGCTTCGGAACTTTTAAATATCTTGATATATCTCGAGAACTACGCATCCGATCAAAAAATATCATAGAACATAAAAAGTAGGAAACTTAATTCTCTACAAAAAAGGTCTCTTAACATTTTGCCATAGCTCGCTTCGTTTCCGAGATATTTGCAGATTTATCTCGAGGGAAGGGGCCTGACGGACATATTTCGAGATATTTCTTCTTCTTGTTGTTCTTCTTCTGCACAGCTAAGCTGGACGTGGCATTTACAGCTCGCAATAGTGCAGAGTTATCTCATAGAAAGGGGCCACGGTGTTTCTGTATCTCTATTATGTTGGTGCGGCTTCGGAACTTTATATACCTTGATATATCTCGAGAACTACGCATCTGATCAAAAAATATCATGGAACATAAAAAGTAGGAAACTTAATTCTCAACAAAAAAGGTCTCTTAACATTTTGCCATAGCTCGCTTCGTTTCCGAGATATTTGCAGATTTATCTCAAGGGAAGGGGCCTGACGGACATATTTCGAGATATTTCTTCTTCTTGTTGTTCTTCTTCTGCACAGCTAAACTGGAAGTGGCATTTCCAGCTCGCAGTAGTGCAGAGTTATCTCAAAGAATGGGGCCACGGTGTTTCTGTATCTCTATTATGTTGGTGCGGCTTCGGAACTTTAAAATATCTTGATATATCTCGAGAACTACGCATCTGATCAAAAAATATCATAGAACGTAAAAAGTAGGAAACTTAATTCTCTACAAATAAAGTCGCTTAACATTTTGCCATAGCTCGCTTCGTTTCCGAGATATTTGCAGATTTATCTCAAGGGAAGGGGCCTGACGGACATATTTCGAGATATTTCTTCTTCTTGTTGTTCTTCTTCTGCACAGCTAAGCTGGAAGTGGCATTTGCAGCTCGCAATAGTGCAGAGTTATCTCAAAGAAAGGGGCCACGGTGTTTCTGTATCTCTATTATGTTGGTGCGGCTTCGGAACTTTTAAATATCTTGATATATCTCGAGAACTACGCATCTGATCAAAAAATATCATAGAACATAAAAAGTAGGAAACTTCATTCTCTACCAAAAAGGTCTCTTAACATTTTGCCATAGCTCGCTTCGTTTCCGAGGTATATGCAGATTTATCTCAAGGGAAGGGGCCTGACGGACATATTTCGGGATATTTCTTCTTCTTGTTGTTCTTCTTCTGCACAGCTAAACAGGAAGTGGCATTTCCAGCTCGCAATAGTGCAGAGTTATCTGAAAGAAAGGGGCCACGGTGTTTCTGTATCTCTATTATGTTGGTGCGGCTTCGGAACTTTTAAATATCTTGATATATCTCGAGAACTACGCATCTGATCAAATAATATCATAGAACATAAAAAGTAGGAAACTTAATTCTCTACAAATAAGGTCTCTTAACATTTTGCCATAGCTCGCTTCGTTTCCGAGATATTTGCAGATTTATCTCAAGGGAAGGGGCCTGACGGACATATTTCGAGATATTTCTTCTTCTTGTTGGTCTTCTTCTGCACAGCTAAGCTGGAAGTGGCATTTGCAGCTCGCAATAGTGCAGAGTTATCTCAAAGAAAGGGGCCACGGTGTTTCTGTATCTCTATTATGTTGGTGCGGCTTCGGAACTTTTAAATATCTTGATATATCTCGAGAACTACGCATCTGATCAAAAAATATCATAGAAGATAAAAAGTAGGAAACTTCATTCTCTACCAAAAAGGTCTCTTAACATTTTGCCATAGCTCGCTTCGTTTCCGAGATATATGCAGATTTATCTCAAGGGAAGGGGCCTGGCGGACATATTTCGGGACATTTCTTCTTCTTGTTGTTCTTCTTCTGCACAGCTAAACAGGAAGTGGCATTTCCAGCTCGCAATAGTGCAGAGTTATCTCAAAGAAAGGGGCCACGGTGTTTCTGTATCTCTATTATGTTGGTGCGGCTTCGGAACTTTTAAATATCTTGATATATCTCGAGAACTACGCATCTGATCAAATAATATCATAGAACATAAAAAGTAGGAAACTTAATTCTCTACAAATAAGGTCTCTTAACATTTTGCCATAGCTCGCTTCGTTTCCGAGATATTTGCAGATTTATCTCAAGGGAAGGGGCCTGACGGACATATTTCGAGATATTTCTTCTTCTTGTTGGTCTTCTTCTGCACAGCTAAGCTGGAAGTGGCATTTGCAGCTCGCAATGGTGCAGAGTTATCTCAAAGAAAGGGGCCACGGTGTTTCTGTATCTCTATTATGTTGGTGCGGCTTCGGATCTTTTAAATATCTCGATATATCTCGAAAACTACGCTTCTGATCAAAAAATATCATAGAACCTAAATTGTGGGAAACTTAATTCTCTACAAAAAAGGTCTCTTAACATTTTGCCATAGCTCGCTTTGTTTCCGAGATATTTGCAGATTTATCTCGAGGGAAGGGGCCTGACGGACATAATTCGAGATATTTCTTCTTCTTGTTGTTCTTCTTCTGCACAGCTAAGCTGGAAGCGGCATTTGCGGCTCGCACTAGTGCAGAGTTATCTCAAAGAAAGGGGCCACGGTGTTTCTGTATCTCTATTATGTTGGTGCGGCTTCGGAACTTTTAAATATCTTGATATATCTCGAGAACTACGCATCTGATCAAAAAATATCATAGAACATAAAAAGTAGGAAACTTCATTCTCTACCAAAAAGGTCTCTTAACATTTTGCCATAGCTCGCTTCGTTTCCGAGGTATATGCAGATTTATCTCAAGGGAAGGGGCCTGACGGACATATTTCGGGATATTTCTTCTTCTTGTTGTTCTTCTTCTGCACAGCTAAACAGGAAGTGGCATTTCCAGCTCGCAATAGTGCAGAGTTATCTGAAAGAAAGGGGCCACGGTGTTTCTGTATCTCTATTATGTTGGTGCGGCTTCGGAACTTTTAAATATCTTGATATATCTCGAGAACTACGCATCTGATCAAATAATATCATAGAACATAAAAAGTAGGAAACTTAATTCTCTACAAATAAGGTCTCTTAACATTTTGCCATAGCTCGCTTCGTTTCCGAGATATTTGCAGATTTATCTCAAGGGAAGGGGCCTGACGGACATATTTCGAGATATTTCTTCTTCTTGTTGGTCTTCTTCTGCACAGCTAAGCTGGAAGTGGCATTTGCAGCTCGCAATAGTGCAGAGTTATCTCAAAGAAAGGGGCCACGGTGTTTCTGTATCTCTATTATGTTGGTGCGGCTTCGGAACTTTTAAATATCTTGATATATCTCGAGAACTACGCATCTGATCAAAAAATATCATAGAAGATAAAAAGTAGGAAACTTCATTCTCTACCAAAAAGGTCTCTTAACATTTTGCCATAGCTCGCTTCGTTTCCGAGATATATGCAGATTTATCTCAAGGGAAGGGGCCTGGCGGACATATTTCGGGACATTTCTTCTTCTTGTTGTTCTTCTTCTGCACAGCTAAACAGGAAGTGGCATTTCCAGCTCGCAATAGTGCAGAGTTATCTCAAAGAAAGGGGCCACGGTGTTTCTGTATCTCTATTATGTTGGTGCGGCTTCGGAACTTTTAAATATCTTGATATATCTCGAGAACTACGCATCTGATCAAATAATATCATAGAACATAAAAAGTAGGAAACTTAATTCTCTACAAATAAGGTCTCTTAACATTTTGCCATAGCTCGCTTCGTTTCCGAGATATTTGCAGATTTATCTCAAGGGAAGGGGCCTGACGGACATATTTCGAGATATTTCTTCTTCTTGTTGGTCTTCTTCTGCACAGCTAAGCTGGAAGTGGCATTTGCAGCTCGCAATGGTGCAGAGTTATCTCAAAGAAAGGGGCCACGGTGTTTCTGTATCTCTATTATGTTGGTGCGGCTTCGGATCTTTTAAATATCTCGATATATCTCGAAAACTACGCTTCTGATCAAAAAATATCATAGAACCTAAATTGTGGGAAACTTAATTCTCTACAAAAAAGGTCTCTTAACATTTTGCCATAGCTCGCTTTGTTTCCGAGATATTTGCAGATTTATCTCGAGGGAAGGGGCCTGACGGACATAATTCGAGATATTTCTTCTTCTTGTTGTTCTTCTTCTGCACAGCTAAGCTGGAAGCGGCATTTGCGGCTCGCACTAGTGCAGAGTTATCTCAAAGAAAGGGGCCACGGTGTTTCTGTATCTCTATTATGTTGGTGCAGCTTCGGATCTTTTAAATATCTCGATATATCTCGAAAACTACGCTTCTGATCAAAAAATATGATAGAACATAAATTGTAGGAAACATAATTCTCTACAAAAAAGGTCTCTTAACATTTTGCCATAGCTCGTTTCGTTCCCGAGATATTTGCAGATATATCTCAAGGGAAGGGGCCTGACGGACATATTTCGAGATATTTCCTCTTCTTGTTGTTCTTCTTCTGCACAGCTAAACTGGAAGTGGCATTTGCAGCTCGCAATAGTGCAGAGTTATCTCAAAGAAAGGGGCCACGGTGTTTCTGTATCTCTATTATGTTGGTGCGGCTTCGGAACTTTTAAATATCTTGATATATCTCGAGAACTACGCATCCGATCAAAAAATATCATAGAACATAAAAAGTAGGAACCTTAATTCTCTACAAAAAAGGTCTCTCAACATTTTGCCATAGCTCGCTTCGTTTCCGAGATATTTGCAGATTTATCTCGAGGGAAGGGGCCTGACGGACATATTTCGAGATATTTCTTCTTCTTGTTGTTCTTCTTCTGCACAGCTAAGCTGGACGTGGCATTTACAGCTCGCAATAGTGCAGAGTTATCTCAAAGAAAGGGGCCACGGTGTTTCTGTATCTCTATTATGTTGGTGCGGCTTCGGAACTTTTAAATATCTTGATATATCTCGAGAACTACGCATCTGATCAAAAAATATCATGGAACATAAAAAGTAGGAAACTTAATTCTCAACAAAAAAGGTCTCTTAACATTTTGCCATAGCTCGCTTCGTTTCCGAGATATTTGCAGATTTATCTCAAGGGAAGGGGCCTAACGGACATATTTCGTGATACTTCTTCTTCTTGTTGTTCTTCTTCTGCACAGCTAAGCTGGAAGTGGCATTTGCAGCTCGCATTAGTGCAGAGTTATCTCAAAGAAAGGGGCCACGGTGTTTCTGTATCTCTATTATGTTGGTGCGGCTTCTTAACTTTTGAATATCTTGATATATCTCGAGAACTACGCCTCTGATCGAAAAATATCATAGAACATAAAAAGTAGGAAACTTAATTCTCTACAAAAAAGGTCTCTTAACATTTTGCCATAGCTCGCTTCGTTTCCGAGATATTTGTAGATTTATCTCAAGGGAAGGGGTCTGACGGACATATTTCGAGATATTTCTTCTTCTTGTTGTTCTTCTTCTGCACAGCTAAGCTGGAGGTGGCATTTGCAGCTCGCAATAGTGCAGAGTTATCTCAAAGAAAGGGGCCACGGTGTTTCTGTATCTCTATTATGTTGGTGCGGCTTCGGAACTTTTAAATATCTTGATATATCTCGAGAACTACGCCTCTGATCGAAAAATATCATAGAACATAAAAAGTAGGAAGCTTAATTCTCTACAAAACAGGTCTCTTAACATTTTGCCATAGCTCGCTTCGTTTCCGAGATATTTGCAGATTTATCTCAAGGGAAGGGGCCTGACGGACATATTTCGAGATATTTCTTCTTCTTGTTGTTCTTCTTCTGCACAGCTAAACTGGAAGTGGCATTTGCAGCTCGCAATAGTGCAGAGTTATCTCAAAGAAAGGGGCCACGGTGTGTCTGTATCTCTATTATGTTGGTGCGGCTTCGGAACTTTTAAATATCTTGATATATCTCGAGAACTACGCATCTGATCGAAAAATATCATAGAACATAGAAAGTAGGAAACTTAATTCTCTACAAAAAAGGTCTCTTAACATTTTGCCATAGCTCGCTTCGTTTCCGAGATATTTGCAGATTTATCTCGAGGGAAGGGGCCTGACGGACATATTTCGAGATATTTCTTCTTCTTGTTGTTCTTCTTCTGCACAGCTAAGCTGGACGTGGCATTTACAGCTCGCAATAGTGCAGAGTTATCTCAAAGAAAGGGGCCACGGTGTTTCTGTATCTCTATTATGTTGGTGCGGCTTCGGAACTTTATATATCTTGATATATCTCGAGAACTACGCATCTGATCAAAAAATATCATGGAACATAAAAAGTAGGAAACTTGATTCTCAACAAAAAAGGTCTCTTAACATTTTGCCATAGCTCGCTTCGTTTCCGAGATATTTGCAGATTTATCTCAAGGGAAGGGGCCTGACGGACATATTTCGAGATATTTCTTCTTCTTGTTGTTCTTCTTCTGCACAGCTAAGCTGGAAGTGGCATTTGCAGCTCGCAATAGTGCAGAGTTATCTCAAAGAAAGGGGCCACGGTGTTTCTGTATCTCTATTATGTTGGTGCGGCTTCGGAACTTTTAAATATCTTGATATATCTCGAGAACTACGCATCTGATCAAAAAATATCATAGAACATAAAAAGTAGGAAACTTCATTCTCTACCAAAAAGGTCTCTTAACATTTTGCCATAGCTCGCTTCGTTTCCGAGATATTTGCAGATTTATCTCAAGGGAAGGGGCCTGACGGACATATTTCGAGATATTTCTTCTTCTTGTTGGTCTTCTTCTGCACAGCTAAGCTGGAAGTGGCATTTGCAGCTCGCAATGGTGCAGAGTTATCTCAAAGAAAGGGGCCACGGTGTTTCTGTATCTCTATTATGTTGGTGCGGCTTCGGATCTTTTAAATATCTCGATATATCTCGAAAACTACGCTTCTGATCAAAAAATATCATAGAACCTAAATTGTGGGAAACTTAATTCTCTACAAAAAAGGTCTCTTAACATTTTGCCATAGCTCGCTTTGTTTCCGAGATGTTTGCAGATTTATCTCGAGGGAAGGGGCCTGACTGACATAATTCGAGATATTTCTTCTTCTTGTTGTTCTTCTTCTGCACAGCTAAGCTGGAAGCGGCATTTGCGGCTCGCACTAGTGCAGAGTTATCTCAAAGAAAGGGGCCACGGTGTTTCTGTATCTCTATTATGTTGGTGCAGCTTCGGATCTTTTAAATATCTCGATATATCTCGAAAACTACGCTTCTGATCAAAAAATATGATAGAACATAAATTGTAGGAAACATAATTATCTACAAAAAAGGTCTCTTAACATTTTGCCATAGCTCGTTTCGTTCCCGAGATATTTGCAGATATATCTCAAGGGAAGGGGCCTGACGGACATATTTCGAGATATTTCCTCTTCTTGTTGTTCTTCTTCTGCACAGCTAAACTGGAAGTGGCATTTGCAGCTCGCAATAGTGCAGAGTTATCTCAAAGAAAGGGGCCACGGTGTTTCTGTATCTCTATTATGTTGGTGCGGCTTCGGAACTTTTAAATATCTTGATATATCTCGAGAACTACGCATCCGATCAAAAAATATCATAGAACATAAAAAGTAGGAACCTTAATTCTCTACAAAAAAGGTCTCTCAACATTTTGCCATAGCTCGCTTCGTTTCCGAGATATTTGCAGATTTATCTCGAGGGAAGGGGCCTGACGGACATATTTCGAGATATTTCTTCTTCTTGTTGTTCTTCTTCTGCACAGCTAAGCTGGACGTGGCATTTACAGCTCGCAATAGTGCAGAGTTATCTCAAAGAAAGGGGCCACGGTGTTTCTGTATCTCTATTATGTTGGTGCGGCTTCGGAACTTTTAAATATCTTGATATATCTCGAGAACTACGCATCTGATCAAAAAATATCATGGAACATAAAAAGTAGGAAACTTAATTCTCAACAAAAAAGGTCTCTTAACATTTTGCCATAGCTCGCTTCGTTTCCGAGATATTTGCAGATTTATCTCAAGGGAAGGGGCCTAACGGACATATTTCGTGATACTTCTTCTTCTTGTTGTTCTTCTTCTGCACAGCTAAGCTGGAAGTGGCATTTGCAGCTCGCATTAGTGCAGAGTTATCTCAAAGAAAGGGGCCACGGTGTTTCTGTATCTCTATTATGTTGGTGCGGCTTCTTAACTTTTGAATATCTTGATATATCTCGAGAACTACGCCTCTGATCGAAAAATATCATAGAACATAAAAAGTAGGAAACTTAATTCTCTACAAAAAAGGTCTCTTAACATTTTGCCATAGCTCGCTTCGTTTCCGAGATATTTGTAGATTTATCTCAAGGGAAGGGGTCTGACGGACATATTTCGAGATATTTCTTCTTCTTGTTGTTCTTCTTCTGCACAGCTAAGCTGGAGGTGGCATTTGCAGCTCGCAATAGTGCAGAGTTATCTCAAAGAAAGGGGCCACGGTGTTTCTGTATCTCTATTATGTTGGTGCGGCTTCGGAACTTTTAAGTATCTTGATATATCTCGAGAACTACGCCTCTGATCGAAAAATATCATAGAACATAAAAAGTAGGAAGCTTAATTCTCTACAAAACAGGTCTCTTAACATTTTGCCATAGCTCGCTTCGTTTCCGAGATATTTGCAGATTTATCTCAAGGGAAGGGGCCTGACGGACATATTTCGAGATATTTCTTCTTCTTGTTGTTCTTCTTCTGCACAGCTAAACTGGAAGTGGCATTTGCAGCTCGCAATAGTGCAGAGTTATCTCAAAGAAAGGGGCCACGGTGTGTCTGTATCTCTATTATGTTGGTGCGGCTTCGGAACTTTTAAATATCTTGATATATCTCGAGAACTACGCATCTGATCGAAAAATATCATAGAACATAGAAAGTAGGAAACTTAATTCTCTACAAAAAAGGTCTCTTAACATTTTGCCATAGCTCGCTTCGTTTCCGAGATATTTGCAGATTTATCTCGAGGGAAGGGGCCTGACGGACATATTTCGAGATATTTCTTCTTCTTGTTGTTCTTCTTCTGCACAGCTAAGCTGGACGTGGCATTTACAGCTCGCAATAGTGCAGAGTTATCTCAAAGAAAGGGGCCACGGTGTTTCTGTATCTCTATTATGTTGGTGCGGCTTCGGAACTTTATATATCTTGATATATCTCGAGAACTACGCATCTGATCAAAAAATATCATGGAACATAAAAAGTAGGAAACTTGATTCTCAACAAAAAAGGTCTCTTAACATTTTGCCATAGCTCGCTTCGTTTCCGAGATATTTGCAGATTTATCTCAAGGGAAGGGGCCTGACGGACATATTTCGAGATATTTCTTCTTCTTGTTGTTCTTCTTCTGCACAGCTAAACTGGAAGTGGCATTTCCAGCTCGCAGTAGTGCAGAGTTATCTCAAAGAATGGGGCCACGGTGTTTCTGTATCTCTATTATGTTGGTGCGGCTTCGGAACTTTAAAATATCTTGATATATCTCGAGAACTACGCATCTGATCAAAAAATATCATAGAACGTAAAAAGTAGGAAACTTAATTCTCTACAAATAAAGTCGCTTAACATTTTGCCATAGCTCGCTTCGTTTCCGAGATATTTGCAGATTTATCTCAAGGGAAGGGGCCTGACGGACATATTTCGAGATATTTCTTCTTCTTGTTGTTCTTCTTCTGCACAGCTAAGCTGGAAGTGGCATTTGCAGCTCGCAATAGTGCAGAGTTATCTCAAAGAAAGGGGCCACGGTGTTTCTGTATCTCTATTATGTTGGTGCGGCTTCGGAACTTTTAAATATCTTGATATATCTCGAGAACTACGCATCTGATCAAAAAATATCATAGAACATAAAAAGTAGGAAACTTCATTCTCTACCAAAAAGGTCTCTTAACATTTTGCCATAGCTCGCTTCGTTTCCGAGATATATCCAGATTTATCTCAAGGGAAGGGGCCTGACGGACATATTTCGGGATATTTCTTCTTCTTGTTGTTCTTCTTCTGCACAGCTAAACAGGAAGTGGCATTTCCAGCTCGCAATAGTGCAGAGTTATCTGAAAGAAAGGGGCCACGGTGTTTCTGTATCTCTATTATGTTGGTGCGGCTTCGGAACTTTTAAATATCTTGATATATCTCGAGAACTACGCATCTGATCAAATAATATCATAGAACATAAAAAGTAGAAAACTTAATTCTCTACAAATAAGGTCTCTTAACATTTTGCCATAGCTCGCTTCGTTTCCGAGATATTTGCAGATTTATCTCAAGGGAAGGGGCCTGACGGACATATTTCGAGATATTTCTTCTTCTTGTTGGTCTTCTTCTGCACAGCTAAGCTGGAAGTGGCATTTGCAGCTCGCAATAGTGCAGAGTTATCTCAAAGAAAGGGGCCACGGTGTTTCTGTATCTCTATTATGTTGGTGCGGCTTCGGAACTTTTAAATATCTTGATATATCTCGAGAACTACGCATCTGATCAAAAAATATCATAGAAGATAAAAAGTAGGAAACTTCATTCTCTACCAAAAAGGTCTCTTAACATTTTGCCATAGCTCGCTTCGTTTCCGAGATATATGCAGATTTATCTCAAGGGAAGGGGCCTGGCGGACATATTTCGGGACATTTCTTCTTCTTGTTGTTCTTCTTCTGCACAGCTAAACAGGAAGTGGCATTTCCAGCTCGCAATAGTGCAGAGTTATCTGAAAGAAAGGGGCCACGGTGTTTCTGTATCTCTATTATGTTGGTGCGGCTTCGGAACTTTTAAATATCTTGATATATCTCGAGAACTACGCATCTGATCAAATAATATCATAGAACATAAAAAGTAGGAAACTTAATTCTCTACAAATAAGGTCTCTTAACATTTTGCCATAGCTCGCTTCGTTTCCGAGATATTTGCAGATTTATCTCAAGGGAAGGGGCCTGACGGACATATTTCGAGATATTTCTTCTTCTTGTTGGTCTTCTTCTGCACAGCTAAGCTGGAAGTGGCATTTGCAGCTCGCAATGGTGCAGAGTTATCTCAAAGAAAGGGGCCACGGTGTTTCTGTATCTCTATTATGTTGGTGCGGCTTCGGATCTTTTAAATATCTCGATATATCTCGAAAACTACGCTTCTGATCAAAAAATATCATAGAACCTAAATTGTGGGAAACTTAATTCTCTACAAAAAAGGTCTCTTAACATTTTGCCATAGCTCGCTTTGTTTCCGAGATATTTGCAGATTTATCTCGAGGGAAGGGGCCTGACGGACATATTTCGAGATATTTCTTCTTCTTGTTGTTCTTCTTCTGCACAGCTAAGCTGGAAGCGGCATTTGCGGCTCGCACTAGTGCAGAGTTATCTCAAAGAAAGGGGCCACGGTGTTTCTGTATCTCTATTATGTTGGTGCAGCTTCGGATCTTTTAAATATCTCGATATATCTCGAAAACTACGCTTCTGATCAAAAAATATGATAGAACATAAATTGTAGGAAACATAATTCTCTACAAAAAAGGTCTCTTAACATTTTGCCATAGCTCGTTTCGTTCTCGAGATATTTGCAGATATATCTCAAGGGAAGGGGCCTGACGGACATATTTCGAGATATTTCCTCTTCTTGTTGTTCTTCTTCTGCACAGCTAAACTGGAAGTGGCATTTGCAGCTCGCAATAGTGCAGAGTTATCTCAAAGAAAGGGGCCACGGTGTTTCTGTATCTCTATTATGTTGGTGCGGCTTCGGAACTTTTAAATATCTTGATATATCTCGAGAACTACGCATCCGATCAAAAAATATCATAGAACATAAAAAGTAGAAACCTTAATTCTCTACAAAAAAGGTCTCTCAACATTTTGCCATAGCTCGCTTCGTTTCCGAGATATTTGCAGATTTATCTCGAGGGAAGGGGCCTGACGGACATATTTCGAGATATTTCTTCTTCTTGTTGTTCTTCTTCTGCACAGCTAAGCTGGACGTGGCATTTACAGCTCGCAATAGTGCAGAGTTATCTCAAAGAAAGGGGCCACGGTGTTTCTGTATCTCTATTATGTTGGTGCGGCTTCGGAACTTTTAAATATCTTGATATATCTCGAGAACTACGCATCTGATCAAAAAATATCATGGAACATAAAAAGTAGGAAACTTAATTCTCAACAAAAAAGGTCTCTTAACATTTTGCCATAGCTCGCTTCGTTTCCGAGATATTTGCAGATTTATCTCAAGGGAAGGGGCCTAACGGACATATTTCGTGATACTTCTTCTTCTTGTTGTTCTTCTTCTGCACAGCTAAGCTGGAAGTGGCATTTGCAGCTCGCATTAGTGCAGAGTTATCTCAAAGAAAGGGGCCACGGTGTTTCTGTATCTCTATTATGTTGGTGCGGCTTCTTAACTTTTGAATATCTTGATATATCTCGAGAACTACGCCTCTGATCGAAAAATATCATAGAACATAAAAAGTAGGAAACTTAATTCTCTACAAAAAAGGTCTCTTAACATTTTGCCATAGCTCGCTTCGTTTCCGAGATATTTGCAGATTTATCTCAAGGGAAGGGGTCTGACGGACATATTTCGAGATATTTCTTCTTCTTGTTGTTCTTCTTCTGCACAGCTAAGCTGGAGGTGGCATTTGCAGCTCGCAATAGTGCAGAGTTATCTCAAAGAAAGGGGCCACGGTGTTTCTGTATCTCTATTATGTTGGTGCGGCTTCGGAACTTTTAAATATCTTGATATATCTCGAGAACTACGCCTCTGATCGAAAAATATCATAGAACATAAAAAGTAGGAAGCTTAATTCTCTACAAAACAGGTCTCTTAACATTTTGCCATAGCTCGCTTCGTTTCCGAGATATTTGCAGATTTATCTCAAGGGAAGGGGCCTGACGGACATATTTCGAGATATTTCTTCTTCTTGTTGTTCTTCTTCTGCACAGCTAAGCTGGAAGTGGCATTTGCAGCTCGCAATAGTGCAGAGTTATCTCAAAGAAAGGGGCCACGGTGTTTCTGTATCTCTATTATGTTGGTGCGGCTTCGGAACTTTTAAATATCTTGATATATCTCGAGAACTACGCATCTGATCAAAAAATATCATAGAACATAAAAAGTAGGAAACTTCATTCTCTACCAAAAAGGTCTCTTAACATTTTGCCATAGCTCGCTTCGTTTCCGAGATATATGCAGATTTATCTCAAGGGAAGGGGCCTGACGGACATATTTCGGGATATTTCTTCTTCTTGTTGTTCTTCTTCTGCACAGCTAAACAGGAAGTGGCATTTCCAGCTCGCAATAGTGCAGAGTTATCTGAAAGAAAGGGGCCACGGTGTTTCTGTATCTCTATTATGTTGGTGCGGCTTCGGAACTTTTAAATATCTTGATATATCTCGAGAACTACGCATCTGATCAAATAATATCATAGAACATAAAAAGTAGGAAACTTAATTCTCTACAAATAAGGTCTCTTAACATTTTGCCATAGCTCGCTTCGTTTCCGAGATATTTGCAGATTTATCTCAAGGGAAGGGGCCTGACGGACATATTTCGAGATATTTCTTCTTCTTGTTGGTCTTCTTCTGCACAGCTAAGCTGGAAGTGGCATTTGCAGCTCGCAATAGTGCAGAGTTATCTCAAAGAAAGGGGCCACGGTGTTTCTGTATCTCTATTATGTTGGTGCGGCTTCGGAACTTTTAAATATCTTGATATATCTCGAGAACTACGCATCTGATCAAAAAATATCATAGAAGATAAAAAGTAGGAAACTTCATTCTCTACCAAAAAGGTCTCTTAACATTTTGCCATAGCTCGCTTCGTTTCCGAGATATATGCAGATGTATCTCAAGGGAAGGGGCCTGGCGGACATATTTCGGGACATTTCTTCTTCTTGTTGTTCTTCTTCTGCACAGCTAAACAGGAAGTGGCATTTCCAGCTCGCAATAGTGCAGAGTTATCTGAAAGAAAGGGGCCACGGTGTTTCTGTATCTCTATTATGTTGGTGCGGCTTCGGATCTTTTAAATATCTCGATATATCTCGAAAACTACGCTTCTGATCAAAAAATATCATAGAACCTAAATTGTGGGAAACTTAATTCTCTACAAAAAAGGTCTCTTAACATTTTGCCATAGCTCGCTTTGTTTCCGAGATATTTGCAGATTTATCTCGAGGGAAGGGGCCTGACGGACATATTTCGAGATATTTCTTCTTCTTGTTGTTCTTCTTCTGCACAGCTAAGCTGGAAGCGGCATTTGCGGCTCGCACTAGTGCAGAGTTATCTCAAAGAAAGGGGCCACGGTGTTTCTGTATCTTTATTATGTTGGTGCAGCTTCGGATCTTTTAAATATCTCGATATATCTCGAAAACTACGCTTCTGATCAAAAAATATCATAGAACATAAATTGTAGAAAACATAATTCTCTACAAAAAAGGTCTCTTAACATTTTGCCATAGCTCGTTTCGTTCCCGAGATATTTGCAGATATATCTCAAGGGAAGGGGCCTGACGGACATATTTCGAGATATTTCCTCTTCTTGTTGTTCTTCTTCTGCACAGCTAAACTGGAAGTGGCATTTGCAGCTCGCAATAGTGCAGAGTTATCTCAAAGAAAGGGGCCACGGTGTTTCTGTATCTCTATTATGTTGGTGCGGCTTCGGAACTTTTAAATATCTTGATATATCTCGAGAACTACGCATCCGATCAAAAAATATCATAGAACATAAAAAGTAGGAAACTTAATTCTCTACAAAAAAGGTCTCTCAACATTTTGCCATAGCTCGCTTCGTTTCCGAGATATTTGCAGATTTATCTCAAGGGAAGGGGCCTGACGGACATATTTCGAGATATTTCTTCTTCTTGTTGTTCTTCTTCTGCACAGCTAAACTGGAAGTGGCATTTCCAGCTCGCAGTAGTGCAGAGTTATCTCAAAGAAAGGGGCCACGGTGTTTCTGTATCTCTATTATGTTGGTGCGGCTTCGGAACTTTAAAATATCTTGATATATCTCGAGAACTACGCATCTGATCAAAAAATATCATAGAACGTAAAAAGTAGGAAACTTAATTCTCTACAAATAAAGTCGCTTAACATTTTGCCATAGCTCGCTTCGTTTCCGAGATATTTGCAGATTTATCTCAAGGGAAGGGGCCTGACGGACATATTTCGAGATATTTCTTCTTCTTGTTGGTCTTCTTCTGCACAGCTAAGCTGGAAGTGGCATTTGCAGCTCGCAATAGTGCAGAGTTATCTCAAAGAAAGGGGCCACGGTGTTTCTGTATCTCTATTATGTTGGTGCGGCTTCGGAACTTTTAAATATCTTGATATATCTCGAGAACTACGCATCTGATCAAAAAATATCATAGAAGATAAAAAGTAGGAAACTTCATTCTCTACCAAAAAGGACTCTTAACATTTTGCCATAGCTCGCTTCGTTTCCGAGATATATGCAGATGTATCTCAAGGGAAGGGGCCTGGCGGACATATTTCGGGACATTTCTTCTTCTTGTTGTTCTTCTTCTGCACAGCTAAACAGGTAGTGGCATTTCCAGCTCGCAATAGTGCAGAGTTATCTGAAAGAAAGGGGCCACGGTGTTTCTGTATCTCTATTATGTTGGTGCGGCTTCGGAACTTTTAAATATCTTGATATATCTCGAGAACTACGCATCTGATCAAATAATATCATAGAACATAAAAAGTAGGAAACTTAATTCTCTACAAATAAGGTCTCTTAACATTTTGCCATAGCTCGCTTCGTTTCCGAGATATTTGCAGATTTATCTCAAGGGAAGGGGCCTGACGGACATATTTCGAGATATTTCTTCTTCTTGTTGGTCTTCTTCTGCACAGCTAAGCTGGAAGTGGCATTTGCAGCTCGCAATGGTGCAGAGTTATCTCAAAGAAAGGGGCCACGGTGTTTCTGTATCTCTATTATGTTGGTGCGGCTTCGGATCTTTTAAATATCTCGATATATCTCGAAAACTACGCTTCTGATCAAAAAATATCATAGAACCTAAATTGTGGGAAACTTAATTCTCTACAAAAAAGGTCTCTTAACATTTTGCCATAGCTCGCTTTGTTTCCGAGATATTTGCAGATTTATCTCGAGGGAAGGGGCCTGACGGACATATTTCGAGATATTTCTTCTTCTTGTTGTTCTTCTTCTGCACAGCTAAGCTGGAAGCGGCATTTGCGGCTCGCACTAGTGCAGAGTTATCTCAAAGAAAGGGGCCACGGTGTTTCTGTAACTCTATTATGTTGGTGCGGCTTCGGAACTTTTAAATATCTTGATATATCTCGAGAACTACGCATCTGATCAAAAAATATCATAGAACATAAAAAGTAGGAAACTTCATTCTCTACCAAAAAGGTCTCTTAACATTTTGCCATAGCTCGCTTCGTTTCCGAGATATATGCAGATTTATCTCAAGGGAAGGGGCCTGACGGACATATTTCGGGATATTTCTTCTTCTTGTTGTTCTTCTTCTGCACAGCTAAACTGGAAGTGGCATTTCCAGCTCGCAATAGTGCAGAGTTATCTGAAAGAAAGGGGCCACGGTGTTTCTGTATCTCTATTATGTTGGTGCGGCTTCGGAACTTTTAAATATCTTGATATATCTCGCGAACTACGCATCTGATCAAATAATATCATAGAACATAAAAAGTAGGAAACTTAATTCTCTACAAATAAGGTCTCTTAACATTTTGCCATAGCTCGCTTCGTTTCCGAGATATTTGCAGATTTATCTCAAGGGAAGGGGCCTGACGGACATATTTCGAGATATTTCTTCTTCTTGTTGGTCTTCTTCTGCACAGCTAAGCTGGAAGTGGCATTTGCAGCTCGCAATAGTGCAGAGTTATCTCAAAGAAAGGGGCCACGGTGTTTCTGTATCTCTATTATGTTGGTGCGGCTTCGGAACTTTTAAATATCTTGATATATCTCGAGAACTACGCATCTGATCAAAAAATATCATAGAACATAGAAAGTAGGAAACTTCATTCTCTACCAAAAAGGTCTCTTAACATTTTGCCATAGCTCGCTTCGTTTCCGAGATATATGCAGATTTATCTCAAGGGAAGGGGCCTGACGGACATATTTCGGGATATTTCTTCTTCTTGTTGTTCTTCTTCTGCACAGCTAAACTGGAAGTGGCATTTCCAGCTCGCAATAGTGCAGAGTTATCTGAAAGAAAGGGGCCACGGTGTTTCTGTATCTCTATTATGTTGGTGCGGCTTCGGAACTTTTAAATATCTTGATATATCTCGCGAACTACGCATCTGATCAAATAATATCATAGAACATAAAAAGTAGGAAACTTAATTCTCTACAAATAAGGTCTCTTAACATTTTGCCATAGCTCGCTTCGTTTCCGAGATATTTGCAGATTTATCTCAAGGGAAGGGGCCTGACGGACATATTTCGAGATATTTCTTCTTCTTGTTGGTCTTCTTCTGCACAGCTAAGCTGGAAGTGGCATTTGCAGCTCGCAATAGTGCAGAGTTATCTCAAAGAAAGGGGCCACGGTGTTTCTGTATCTCTATTATGTTGGTGCGGCTTCGGAACTTTTAAATATCTTGATATATCTCGAGAACTACGCATCTGATCAAAAAATATCATAGAACATAAAAAGTAGGAAACTTCATTCTCTACCAAAAAGGTCTCTTAACATTTTGCCATAGCTCGCTTCGTTTCCGAGATATATGCAGATTTATCTCAAGGGAAGGCGCCTGACGGACATATTTCGGGATATTTCTTCTTCTTGTTGTTCTTCTTCTGCACAGCTAAACAGGAAGTGGCATTTCCAGCTCCCAATAGTGCAGAGTTATCTGAAAGAAAGGGGCCACGGTGTTTCTGTATCTCTATTATGTTGGTGCGGCTTCGGAACTTTTAAATATCTTGATATATCTCGAGAACTACGCATCTGATCAAATAATATCATAGAACATAAAAAGTAGGAAACTTAATTCTCTACAAATAAGGTCTCTTAACATTTTGACATAGCTCGCTTCGTTTCCGAGATATTTGCAGATTTATCTCAAGGGAAGGGGCCTGACGGACATATTTCGAGATATTTCTTCTTCTTGTTGTTCTTCTTCTGCACAGCTAAACTGGAAGTGGCATTTCCAGCTCGCAGTAGTGCAGAGTTATCTCAAAGAAAGGGGCCACGGTGTTTCTGTATCTCTATTATGTTGGTGCGGCTTCGGAACTTTAAAATATCTTGATATATCTCGAGAACTACGCATCTGATCAAAAAATATCATAGAACGTAAAAAGTAGGAAACTTAATTCTCTACAAATAAAGTCGCTTAACATTTTGCCATAGCTCGCTTCGTTTCCGAGATATTTGCAGATTTATCTCAAGGGAAGGGGCCTGACGGACATATTTCGAGATATTTCTTCTTCTTGTTGGTCTTCTTCTGCACAGCTAAGCTGGAAGTGGCATTTGCAGCTCGCAATAGTGCAGAGTTATCTCAAAGAAAGGGGCCACGGTGTTTCTGTATCTCTATTATGTTGGTGCGGCTTCGGAACTTTTAAATATCTTGATATATCTCGAGAACTACGCATCTGATCAAAAAATATCATAGAAGATAAAAAGTAGGAAACTTCATTCTCTACCAAAAAGGTCTCTTAACATTTTGCCATAGCTCGCTTCGTTTCCGAGATATATGCAGATGTATCTCAAGGGAAGGGGCCTGGCGGACATATTTCGGGACATTTCTTCTTCTTGTTGTTCTTCTTCTGCACAGCTAAACAGGTAGTGGCATTTCCAGCTCGCAATAGTGCAGAGTTATCTGAAAGAAAGGGGCCACGGTGTTTCTGTATCTCTATTATGTTGGTGCGGCTTCGGAACTTTTAAATATCTTGATATATCTCGAGAACTACGCATCTGATCAAATAATATCATAGAACATAAAAAGTAGGAAACTTAATTCTCTACAAATAAGGTCTCTTAACATTTTGCCATAGCTCGCTTCGTTTCCGAGATATTTGCAGATTTATCTCAAGGGAAGGGGCCTGACGGACATATTTCGAGATATTTCTTCTTCTTGTTGGTCTTCTTCTGCACAGCTAAGCTGGAAGTGGCATTTGCAGCTCGCAATGGTGCAGAGTTATCTCAAAGAAAGGGGCCACGGTGTTTCTGTATCTCTATTATGTTGGTGCGGCTTCGGATCTTTTAAATATCTCGATATATCTCGAAAACTACGCTTCTGATCAAAAAATATCATAGAACCTAAATTGTGGGAAACTTAATTCTCTACAAAAAAGGTCTCTTAACATTTTGCCATAGCTCGCTTTGTTTCCGAGATATTTGCAGATTTATCTCGAGGGAAGGGGCCTGACGGACATATTTCGAGATATTTCTTCTTCTTGTTGTTCTTCTTCTGCACAGCTAAGCTGGAAGCGGCATTTGCGGCTCGCACTAGTGCAGAGTTATCTCAAAGAAAGGGGCCACGGTGTTTCTGTAACTCTATTATGTTGGTGCGGCTTCGGAACTTTTAAATATCTTGATATATCTCGAGAACTACGCATCTGATCAAAAAATATCATAGAACATAAAAAGTAGGAAACTTCATTCTCTACCAAAAAGGTCTCTTAACATTTTGCCATAGCTCGCTTCGTTTCCGAGATATATGCAGATTTATCTCAAGGGAAGGGGCCTGACGGACATATTTCGGGATATTTCTTCTTCTTGTTGTTCTTCTTCTGCACAGCTAAACTGGAAGTGGCATTTCCAGCTCGCAATAGTGCAGAGTTATCTGAAAGAAAGGGGCCACGGTGTTTCTGTATCTCTATTATGTTGGTGCGGCTTCGGAACTTTTAAATATCTTGATATATCTCGCGAACTACGCATCTGATCAAATAATATCATAGAACATAAAAAGTAGGAAACTTAATTCTCTACAAATAAGGTCTCTTAACATTTTGCCATAGCTCGCTTCGTTTCCGAGATATTTGCAGATTTATCTCAAGGGAAGGGGCCTGACGGACATATTTCGAGATATTTCTTCTTCTTGTTGGTCTTCTTCTGCACAGCTAAGCTGGAAGTGGCATTTGCAGCTCGCAATAGTGCAGAGTTATCTCAAAGAAAGGGGCCACGGTGTTTCTGTATCTCTATTATGTTGGTGCGGCTTCGGAACTTTTAAATATCTTGATATATCTCGAGAACTACGCATCTGATCAAAAAATATCATAGAACATAGAAAGTAGGAAACTTCATTCTCTACCAAAAAGGTCTCTTAACATTTTGCCATAGCTCGCTTCGTTTCCGAGATATATGCAGATTTATCTCAAGGGAAGGGGCCTGACGGACATATTTCGGGATATTTCTTCTTCTTGTTGTTCTTCTTCTGCACAGCTAAACTGGAAGTGGCATTTCCAGCTCGCAATAGTGCAGAGTTATCTGAAAGAAAGGGGCCACGGTGTTTCTGTATCTCTATTATGTTGGTGCGGCTTCGGAACTTTTAAATATCTTGATATATCTCGCGAACTACGCATCTGATCAAATAATATCATAGAACATAAAAAGTAGGAAACTTAATTCTCTACAAATAAGGTCTCTTAACATTTTGCCATAGCTCGCTTCGTTTCCGAGATATTTGCAGATTTATCTCAAGGGAAGGGGCCTGACGGACATATTTCGAGATATTTCTTCTTCTTGTTGGTCTTCTTCTGCACAGCTAAGCTGGAAGTGGCATTTGCAGCTCGCAATAGTGCAGAGTTATCTCAAAGAAAGGGGCCACGGTGTTTCTGTATCTCTATTATGTTGGTGCGGCTTCGGAACTTTTAAATATCTTGATATATCTCGAGAACTACGCATCTGATCAAAAAATATCATAGAACATAAAAAGTAGGAAACTTCATTCTCTACCAAAAAGGTCTCTTAACATTTTGCCATAGCTCGCTTCGTTTCCGAGATATATGCAGATTTATCTCAAGGGAAGGCGCCTGACGGACATATTTCGGGATATTTCTTCTTCTTGTTGTTCTTCTTCTGCACAGCTAAACAGGAAGTGGCATTTCCAGCTCCCAATAGTGCAGAGTTATCTGAAAGAAAGGGGCCACGGTGTTTCTGTATCTCTATTATGTTGGTGCGGCTTCGGAACTTTTAAATATCTTGATATATCTCGAGAACTACGCATCTGATCAAATAATATCATAGAACATAAAAAGTAGGAAACTTAATTCTCTACAAATAAGGTCTCTTAACATTTTGCCATAGCTCGCTTCGTTTCCGAGATATTTGCAGATTTATCTCAAGGGAAGGGGCCTGACGGACATATTTCGAGATATTTCTTCTTCTTGTTGGTCTTCTTCTGCACAGCTAAGCTGGAAGTGGCATTTGCAGCTCGCAATGGTGCAGAGTTATCTCAAAGAAAGGGGCCACGGTGTTTCTGTATCTCTATTATGTTGGTGCGGCTTCGGATCTTTTAAATATCTCGATATATCTCGAAAACTACGCTTCTGATCAAAAAATATCATAGAACATAAAAAGTAGGAAACTTAATTCTCTACAAAAAAGGTCTCTTAACATTTTGCCATAGCTCGCTTCGTTTCCGAGATATTTGCAGATTTATCTCGAGGGAAGGGGCCTGACGGACATATTTCGAGATATTTCTTCTTCTTGTTGTTCTTCTTCTGCACAGCTAAGCTGGAAGCGGCATTTGCGGCTCGCACTAGTGCAGAGTTATCTCAAAGAAAGGGGCCACGGTGTTTCTGTATCTCTATTATGTTGGTGCAGCTTCGGATCTTTTAAATATCTCGATATATCTCGAAAACTACGCTTCTGATCAAAAAATATCATAGAACATAAATTGTAGGAAACATAATTCTCTACAAAAAAGGTCTCTTAACATTTTGCCATAGCTCGTTTCGTTTCCGAGATATTTGCAGATATATCTCAAGGGAAGGGGCCTGACGGACATATTTCGAGATATTTCCTCTTCTTGTTGTTCTTCTTCTGCACAGCTAAACTGGAAGTGGCATTTCCAGCTCGCAATAGCGCAGAGTTATCTCAAAGAAAGGGGCCACGGTGTTTCTGTATATCTATTATGTTGGTGCGGCTTCGGAACTTTTAAATATCTTGATATATCTCGAGAACTACGCATCTGATCAAAAAATATCATAGAACATAAAAAGTAGGAAACTTAATTCTCTACAAATAAGGTCTCTTAACATTTTGCCATAGCTCGCTTCGTTTCCGAGATATATGCAGATTTATCTCAAGGGAAGGGGCCTGACGGACATATTTCGGGATATTTCTTCTTCTTGTTGTTCTTCTTCTGCACAGCTAAACTGGAAGTGGCATTTCCAGCTCGCAATAGTGCAGAGTTATCTGAAAGAAAGGGGCCACGGTGTTTCTGTATCTCTATTATGTTGGTGCGGCTTCGGAACTTTTAAATATCTTGATATATCTCGCGAACTACGCATCTGATCAAATAATATCATAGAACATAAAAAGTAGGAAACTTAATTCTCTACAAATAAGGTCTCTTAACATTTTGCCATAGCTCGCTTCGTTTCCGAGATATTTGCAGATTTATCTCAAGGGAAGGGGCCTGACGGACATATTTCGAGATATTTCTTCTTCTTGTTGGTCTTCTTCTGCACAGCTAAGCTGGAAGTGGCATTTGCAGCTCGCAATAGTGCAGAGTTATCTCAAAGAAAGGGGCCACGGTGTTTCTGTATCTCTATTATGTTGGTGCGGCTTCGGAACTTTTAAATATCTTGATATATCTCGAGAACTACGCATCTGATCAAAAAATATCATAGAACATAGAAAGTAGGAAACTTCATTCTCTACCAAAAAGGTCTCTTAACATTTTGCCATAGCTCGCTTCGTTTCCGAGATATATGCAGATTTATCTCAAGGGAAGGGGCCTGACGGACATATTTCGGGATATTTCTTCTTCTTGTTGTTCTTCTTCTGCACAGCTAAACTGGAAGTGGCATTTCCAGCTCGCAATAGTGCAGAGTTATCTGAAAGAAAGGGGCCACGGTGTTTCTGTATCTCTATTATGTTGGTGCGGCTTCGGAACTTTTAAATATCTTGATATATCTCGCGAACTACGCATCTGATCAAATAATATCATAGAACATAAAAAGTAGGAAACTTAATTCTCTACAAATAAGGTCTCTTAACATTTTGCCATAGCTCGCTTCGTTTCCGAGATATTTGCAGATTTATCTCAAGGGAAGGGGCCTGACGGACATATTTCGAGATATTTCTTCTTCTTGTTGGTCTTCTTCTGCACAGCTAAGCTGGAAGTGGCATTTGCAGCTCGCAATAGTGCAGAGTTATCTCAAAGAAAGGGGCCACGGTGTTTCTGTATCTCTATTATGTTGGTGCGGCTTCGGAACTTTTAAATATCTTGATATATCTCGAGAACTACGCATCTGATCAAAAAATATCATAGAACATAAAAAGTAGGAAACTTCATTCTCTACCAAAAAGGTCTCTTAACATTTTGCCATAGCTCGCTTCGTTTCCGAGATATATGCAGATTTATCTCAAGGGAAGGCGCCTGACGGACATATTTCGGGATATTTCTTCTTCTTGTTGTTCTTCTTCTGCACAGCTAAACAGGAAGTGGCATTTCCAGCTCCCAATAGTGCAGAGTTATCTGAAAGAAAGGGGCCACGGTGTTTCTGTATCTCTATTATGTTGGTGCGGCTTCGGAACTTTTAAATATCTTGATATATCTCGAGAACTACGCATCTGATCAAATAATATCATAGAACATAAAAAGTAGGAAACTTAATTCTCTACAAATAAGGTCTCTTAACATTTTGCCATAGCTCGCTTCGTTTCCGAGATATTTGCAGATTTATCTCAAGGGAAGGGGCCTGACGGACATATTTCGAGATATTTCTTCTTCTTGTTGGTCTTCTTCTGCACAGCTAAGCTGGAAGTGGCATTTGCAGCTCGCAATGGTGCAGAGTTATCTCAAAGAAAGGGGCCACGGTGTTTCTGTATCTCTATTATGTTGGTGCGGCTTCGGATCTTTTAAATATCTCGATATATCTCGAAAACTACGCTTCTGATCAAAAAATATCATAGAACATAAAAAGTAGGAAACTTAATTCTCTACAAAAAAGGTCTCTTAACATTTTGCCATAGCTCGCTTCGTTTCCGAGATATTTGCAGATTTATCTCGAGGGAAGGGGCCTGACGGACATATTTCGAGATATTTCTTCTTCTTGTTGTTCTTCTTCTGCACAGCTAAGCTGGAAGCGGCATTTGCGGCTCGCACTAGTGCAGAGTTATCTCAAAGAAAGGGGCCACGGTGTTTCTGTATCTCTATTATGTTGGTGCAGCTTCGGATCTTTTAAATATCTCGATATATCTCGAAAACTACGCTTCTGATCAAAAAATATCATAGAACATAAATTGTAGGAAACATAATTCTCTACAAAAAAGGTCTCTTAACATTTTGCCATAGCTCGTTTCGTTTCCGAGATATTTGCAGATATATCTCAAGGGAAGGGGCCTGACGGACATATTTCGAGATATTTCCTCTTCTTGTTGTTCTTCTTCTGCACAGCTAAACTGGAAGTGGCATTTCCAGCTCGCAATAGCGCAGAGTTATCTCAAAGAAAGGGGCCACGGTGTTTCTGTATATCTATTATGTTGGTGCGGCTTCGGAACTTTTAAATATCTTGATATATCTCGAGAACTACGCATCTGATCAAAAAATATCATAGAACATAAAAAGTAGGAAACTTAATTCTCTACAAATAAGGTCTCTTAACATTTTGCCATAGCTCGCTTCGTTTCCGAGATATTTGCAGATTTATCTCAAGGGAAGGGGCCTGACGGACATTTTTCGAGATATTTCTTCTTCTTGTTGTTCTTCTTCTGCACAGCTAAGCTGGAAGTGGCATTTGCAGCTCGCAATGGTGCAGAGTTATCTCAAAGAAAGGGGCCACGGTGTTTCTGTATCTCTATTATGTTGGTGCGTCTTCGGAACTTTTAAATATCTTGATATATCTCGAGAACTACGCTTCTGATCAAAAAATATCATAGAACGTAAATTGTAGGAAACATTATTCTCTACAAAAAAGGTCTCTTAACATTTTGCCATAGTTCGCTTCGTTTCCGAGATATTTGCAGATTCATCTCAAGGGAAGGGGTCTGACGGACATATTTCGAGATATTTCTTCTTCTTGTTGTTCTTCTTCTGCACAGCTGAGCTCGAAGTGGCATTTGCAGCTCGCAATAGTGCAGAGTTATCTCAAAGAAAGAGGCCACGGTGTTTCTGTACCTCTATTATGTTGGTGCAGCTTCGGATCTTTTAAATATCTCGATATATCTCGAAAACTACGCTTCTGATCAAAAAATATCATAGAACCTAAATTGTGGGAAATATAATTCTCTACAAAAAAGGTCTCTTAACATTTTGCCATAGCTCGCTTCGTTTCCGAGATATTTGCAGATTTATCTCAAGGGAAGGGTCCTGATGGACATATTTCGAGATATTTCTTCTTCTTGTTGTTCTTCTTCTGCACAGCTAAACTGGAAGTGGCATTTCCAGCTCGCAATCGTGCAGAGTTATCTCAAAGAAAGGGGCCACGGTGTTTCTGTATCTCTATTATGTTGGTGCGGCTTCGGAACTTTTAAATATCTCGATATATCTCGAAAACTACGCTTCTGATCAAAAAATATCATAGAACATAAATTGTAGGAAACATAATTCTCTACAAAAAACGTCTCTCAACATTTTGCCATAGCTCGCTTCGTTTCCGAGATATTTGCAGATTCAGCTCAAAGGAACGGGCCTGACGGACATATTTCGAGATACTTCTTCTTCTTGTTGTTCTTCTTCTGCACAGCTAAGCTGGAAGTGGCATTTGCTGCTCGCACTAGTGCAGAGTTATCTCAAAGAAAGGGGCCACGGTGTTTCTGTATCTCTATTATGTTGGTGCGGCTTCGGAACTTTTAAATATCTCGATATATCTCGAAAACTACGCTTCTGATCAAAAAATATCATAGAACATAAATTGTAGGAAACAGAATTCTCTACAAAAAAGGTCTCTTAACATTTTGCCATAGCTCACTTCGTTTCCGAGATATTTGCAGATATATCTCAAGGGAAGGGGCCTGACGGACATATATCGAGATATTTCTTCTTCTTGTTGTTCTTCTTCTGCACAGCTAAGCTGGAAGTGGCATTTACAGCTCGTAATAGTGCAGAGTTATCTCAAAGAAAGGGGCCACGGTGTTTCTGTATCTCTATTATGTTGGTGCGGCTTCGGAACTTTTAAATATCTTGATATATCTCGAGAACTACGCATCTGATCAAAAAATATCATAGAACATGAAAAGTAGGAAACTTAATTCTCTACAAAAAAGGTCTCTCAACATTTTGCCATAGCTCTCTTCGTTTCCGAGATATTTGCAGATTTATCTCAAGGGAAGGGGCCTGACGGACATATTTCGAGATATTTCTTCTTCTTGTTGTTCTTCTTCTGCACAGCTAAACTGGAAGTGGCATTTCCAGCTCGCAATAGTGCTGAGTTATCTCAAAGAGAGGGGCCACGGTGTTTCTGTATCTCTATTATGTTGGTGCGGCTTCGGAACTTTTAAATATCTTGATATATCTCGAGAACTACGCATCTGATCAAAAAATATCATAGAAGATAAAAAGTAGGAAACTTAATTCTCTACACAAAAGGTCTCTTCACATTTTGCCATAGCTCGCTTCGTTTCCGAGATATGTGCAGATTTATCTCAAGGGAAGGGGCCTGACGGACATATTTCGAGATATTTCTTCTTCTTGTTGTTCTTCTTCTGCACAGCTAAGCTGGAAGTGGCATTTGCGGCTCGCACTAGTGCAGAGTTATCTCAAAGAAAGGGGCCACGGTGTTTCTGTATCTCTATTATGTTGGTGCGGCTTCGGAACTTTTAAATATCTTGATATATCTCGAGAACTACGCATCTGATCAAAAAATATCATAGAAGATAAAAAGTAGGAAACTTCATTCTCTACCAAAAAGGTCTCTTAACATTTTGCCATAGCTCGCTTCGTTTCCGAGATATTTGCAGATTTATCTCAAGGGAAGGGGCCTGACGGACATATTTCGAGATATTTCTTCTTCTTGTTGTTCTTCTTCTGCACAGCTAAGCTGGAAGTGGCATTTGCAGCTCGCAATAGTGCAGAGTTATCTCAAAGAAAGGGGCCACGGTGTTTCTGTATCTCTATTATGTTGGTGCGGCTTCGGATCTTTTAAATATCTCGATTTATCTCGAAAACTACGCTTCTGATCAAAAAATATCATAGAACCTAAATTGTGGGAAATATAATTCGCTACAAAAAAGGTCTCTTAACATTTTGCCGTAGCTCGCTTCGTTTCCGAGATATTTGCAGATTTATCTCAAGGGAGGGGCCGGACGGACATATTTCCAGATATTTCTTCTTCTTGTTGTTCTTCTTCTGCACAGCTAAGCTGGAAGTGGCATTTGCAGCTCGCAATAGTGCAGAGTTATCTCAAAGAAAGGGGCCACGGTGTTTCTGTATCTCTATTATGTTGGTGCGGCTTCGGAACTTTTGAATATCTTGATATATCTCGAGAACTACGCCTCTGATCGAAAAATATCGTAGAACATAAAAAGTAGGAAACTTAATTCTCTACAAAAAAGGTCTCTTAACATTTTGCCATAGCTCGCTTCGTTTCCGAGATATTTGCAGATTTATCTCAAGGGAAGGGGCCTGACGGACATATTTCGAGATATTTCTTCTTCTTGTTGTTCTTCTTCTGCACAGCTAAGCTGGAAGTGGCATTTGCAGCTCGCAATAGTGCAGAGTTATCGCAAAGAAAGGGGCTACGGTGTTTCTGTATCTCTATTATGTTGGTGCGGCTTCGGAACTTTTAAATATCTTGATATATCTCGAGAACTACGCATCTGATCAAAAAATATCATAGAACATAAAAAGTAGGAAACTTAATTCTCTACAAAAAAGGTCTCTTAACGTTTTGCAATAGCTCGCTTCGTTTCCGAGATATTTGCAGATTTATCTCAAGGGAAGGGTCCTGACGGACATATTTCGAGATATTTCTTCTTCTTGTTGTTCTTCTTCTGCACAGCTAAGCTGGAAGTGGCATTTGCAGCTCGCAATAGTGCAGAGTTATCTCGAAGAAAGGGGCCACGGTGTTTCTGTATCTCTATTATGTTGGTGCGGCTTCGGAACTTTAAATTATCTTTATATATCTCGAGAACTACGCATCTGATTAAAAAATATCATAGAACGTAAAAAGTAGGAAACTTAATTCTCTACAAATAAAGTCGCTTAACATTTTGCCATAGCTCGCTTCGTTTCCGAGATATTTGCAGATTTATCTCAAGGGAAGGGGCCTGACGGACATATTTCGAGATATTTCTTCTTCTTGTTGTTCTTCTTCTGCACAGCTAAGCTGGAAGTGGCATTTGCAGCTCGCAATAGTGCAGAGTTATCTCAAAGAAAGGGGCCACGGTGTTTCTGTATCTCTATTATGTTGGTGCGGCTTCGGAACTTTTAAATATCTTGATATATCTCGAGAACTACGCATCTGATCAAAAAATATCATGGAACATAAAAAGTAGGAAACTTAATTCTCTACAAAAAAGGTCTCTTAACATTTTGCCATAGCTCATTTCGTTTCCGAGATATTTGCAGATTTATCTCAAGGGAAGGAGCCTGACGGACATATTTCGAGATATTTCTTCTTCTTGTTGTTCTTCTTCTGCACAGCTAAGCTGGAAGTGGCATTTGCAGCTCGCAATAGTGCAGAGTTATCTCAAAGAAAGGGGCCACGGTGTTTCTGTATCTCTATTATGTTGGTGCGGCTTCGGAACTTTTAAATATCTCGATATATCTCGAAAACTACGCTTCTGATCAAAAAATATCATAGAACATAAATTGTAGGAAACATAATTCTCTACAAAAACCGTCTCTCAACATTTTGCCATAGCTCGCTTCGTTTCCGAGATATTTGCAGATTCAGCTCAAAGGAACGGGCCTGACGGACATATTTCGAGATACTTCTTCTTCTTGTTGTTCTTCTTCTGCACAGCTAAGCTGGAAGTGGCATTTGCGGCTCGCACTAGTGCAGAGTTATCTCAAAGAAAGGGGCCACGGTGTTTCTGTATCTGTATTATGTTGGTGCGGCTTCGGAACTTTTAAATATCTCGATATATCTCGAAAACTACGCTTCTGATCAAAAAATATCATAGAACATAAATTGTAGGAAACATAATTCTCTACAAAAAAGGTCTCTTAACATTTTGCCATAGCTCTCTTCGTTTCCGAGATATTTGCAGATTTATCTCAAGGGAAGGGGCCTGACGGACATATTTCGAGATATTTCTTCTTCTTGTTGTTCTTCTTCTGCACAGCTAAACTGGAAGTGGCATTTCCAGCTCGCAATAGTGCAGAGTTATCTCAAAGAGAGGGGCCACGGTGTTTCTGTATCTCTATTATGTTGGTGCGGCTTCGGAACTTTTAAATATCTTGATATATCTCGAGAACTACGCATCTGATCAAAAAATATCATAGAAGATAAAAAGTAGGAAACTTAATTCTCTACACAAAAGGTCTCTTCACATTTTGCCATAGCTCGCTTCGTTTCCGAGATATGTGCAGATTTATCTCAAGGGAAGGGGCCTGACGGACATATTTCGAGATATTTCTTCTTCTTGTTGTTCTTCTTCTGCACAGCTAAGCTGGAAGTGGCATTTGCGGCTCGCACTAGTGCAGAGTTATCTCAAAGAAAGGGGCCACGGTGTTTCTGTATCTCTATTATGTTGGTGCGGCTTCGGAACTTTTAAATATCTCGATATATCTCGAAAACTACGCTTCTGATCAAAAAATATCATAGAACATAAATTGTAGGAAACATAATTCTCTACAAAAAAGGTCTCTTAACATTTTGTCATAGCTCGCTTCGTTTCCGAGATATTTGCAGATTCAACTCAAAGGAACTGGCCTGACGGACATATTTCGAGACATTTCTTCTTCTTGTTGTTCTTCCTCTGCACAGCTAAGCTGGAAGTGGCATTTGCAGCTCGCAATAGTGCAGAGTTATCTCAAAGAAAGGGGCCACGGTGTTTCTGTATCTCTATTATGTTGGTGCGGCTTCGGAACTTTTAAATATCTTGATATATCTCGAGAACTATGCATCTGATCAAAAAATATCATAGAACATAAAAAGTAGGAAACTTAATTCTCTACAAAAAAGGTCTCTTAACATTTTGCCATAGCTCGCTTCGTTTCCGAGATATTTGCAGATTTATCTCAAGGGAAGGGGCCTGACGGACATTTTTCGAGATATTTCTTCTTCTTGTTGTTCTTCTTCTGCACAGCTAAGCTGGAAGTGGCATTTGCAGCTCGCAATAGTGCAGAGTTATCTCGAAGAAAGGGGCCACGGTGTTTCTGTATCTCTATTATGTTGGTGCGGCTTCGGAACTTTAAATTATCTTTATATATCTCGAGAACTACGCATCTGATTAAAAAATATCATAGAACGTAATAAGTAGGAAACTTAATTCTCTACAAATAAAGTCGCTTAACATTTTGCCATAGCTCGCTTCGTTTCCGAGATATTTGCAGATTTATCTCAAGGGAAGGGGCCTGACGGACATATTTCGAGATATTTCTTCTTCTTGTTGTTCTTCTTCTGCACAGCTAAGCTGGAAGTGGCATTTGCAGCTCGCAATAGTGCAGAGTTATCTCAAAGAAAGGGGCCACGGTGTTTCTGTATCTCTATTATGTTGGTGCGGCTTCGGAACTTTTAAATATCTTGATATATCTCGAGAACTACGCATCTGATCAAAAAATATCATGGAACATAAAAAGTAGGAAACTTAATTCTCTACAAAAAAGGTCTCTTAACATTTTGCCATAGCTCATTTCGTTTCCGAGATATTTGCAGATTTATCTCAAGGGAAGGAGCCTGACGGACATGTTTCGAGATATTTCTTCTTCTTGTTGTTCTTCTTCTGCACAGCTAAGCTGGAAGTGGCATTTGCAGCTCGCAATAGTGCAGAGTTATCTCAAAGAAAGGGGCCACGGTGTTTCTGTATCTCTATTATGTTGGTGCGGCTTCGGAACTTTTAAATATCTTGATATATCTCGAGAACTACGCCTCTGATCGAAAAATATCATAGAACATAAAGAGTTGGAAACTTAATTCTCTACAAAAAAGGTCTCTTAACATTTTCCCATAGCTGGCATCGTTTCCGAGATATTTGCAGATTTAGCTCAAGGGAAGGGGCCTGACGGACATATTCCGAGATATTTCTTCTTCTTGTTGTTCCTCTTCTGCACAGCTAAGCTGGAAGTGGCATTTGCAGGTCGCAATAGTGCAGAGTTATCTCAAAGAAAGGGGCCACGGTGTTTCTGTATCTCTATTATGTTGGTGCGGCTTCGGAACTTTTAAATATCTTGATATATCTCGAGAACTACGCATCTGATCAAAAAATATCATAGAACATAAAAAGTAGGAAACTTAATTCTCTACAAAAAAGGTCTCTTAACATTTTGCCATAGCTCGCTTCGTTTCCGAGATATTTGCAGATTTCTCTCAAGGGAAGGGGCCTGACGGACATATTTCGAGATATTTCTTCTTCTTGTTGTTCTTCTTCTGCACAGCTAAGCTGGAAGTGGCATTTGCAGCGCGCAATAGTGCAGAGTTATCTCAAAGAAAGGGGCCACGGTGTTTCTGTATCTCTATTATGTTGGTGCGGCTTCGGAACTTTTAAATATCTTGATATATCTCGAGAACTACGCATCTGTTCAAAAAATATCATAGAACATAAAAAGTAGGAATCCTAATTTTCTACAAAAAAGGTCTCTTAACATTTTGCCGTAGCTCGCTTCGGTTCCGAGATATTTGCAGATTTATCTCAAGGGAAGGGGCCTGACGGACATATTTCCAGATATTTCTTCTTCTTGTTGTTCTTCTTCTGCACAGCTAAGCTGGAAGTGGCATTTGCAGCTCGCAATAGTGCAGAGTTATCTCAAAGAAAGGGGCCACGGTGTTTCTGTATCTCTATTATGTTGGTGCGGCTTCGGATCTTTTAAATATCTCGATATATCTCGAAAACTACGCTTCTGATCAAAAAATATCATAGAACATAAATTGTAGAAAACTTAATTCTCTATAAAAAAGGTCTCTTAACATTTTGCCATAGCTCTCTTCGTTTCCGAGATATTTCCAGATTTATCTCAAGGGAAGGGGCCTGACGGACATATTTCGAGATACTTCTTCTTCTTGTTGTTCTTCTTCTGCACAGCTAAGCTGGAAGTGGCATTTGCAGCTCGCAATAGTGCAGAGTTATCTCAAAGAAAGGGGCCACGGTGTTTCTGTATCTCTATTATGTTGGTGCGGCTTCGGAACTTTTAAGTATCTCGATATATCTCGAAAACTACGCTTCTGATCAAAAAATATCATAGAACATAAATTGTAGGAAACATAATTGTCTACAAAAAACGTCTCTTAACATTTTGCCATAGTTCGCTTCGTTTCCGAGAGATTTGCAGATTCAGCTCAAAGGAACTGGCCTGACGGACATATTTCGAGATATTTCTTCTTCTTGTTGTTCTTCCTCTGCACAGCTAAGCTGGAAGTGGCATTTGCAGCTCGCAATAGTGCAGAGTTATCTCAAAGAAAGGGGCCACGGTGTTTCTGTATCTCTATTATGTTGGTGCGGCTTCGGAACTTTTAAATATCTCGATATATCTCGAAAACTACGCTTCTGATCAAAAAATATCATAGAACATAAATTGTAGGAAACATAATTCTCTACAAAAAAGGTCTCTTAACATTTTGCCATAGCTCGCTTCGTTTCCGAGATATTTGCAGATATATCTCAAGGGCAGGGGCCTGACGGACATATTTCGAGATATTTCTTCTTCTTGTTGTTCTTCTTCTGCACAGCTAAGCTGGAAGTGGCATTTGCAGCTCGCAATAGTGCAGAGTTACCTCAAAGAAAGGGGCCACGGTGTTTCTGTATCTCTATTATGTTGGTGCCGCTTCGGAACTTTTAAATATCAGGATATATCTCGAGAACTACGCATCTGATCAAAAAATATCAGAGAACGTAAATTGTAGGGCACATAATTCTCTACAAAAAAGGTCTCTTAACATTTTGCCATAGCTCGCTTCGTTTCCGAGATATTTGCAGATTTATCTCAAGGGAAGGGGCCTGACGGACATATTTCGAGATATTTCTTCTTCTTGTTGTTCTTCTTCTGCACAGCTAAGCTGGAAGTGGCATTTGCAGCTCGCAATAGTGCAGAGTTATCTCAAAGAAAGGGGCCACGGTGTTTCTGTATCTCTATTATGTTGGTGCGGCTTCGGAACTTTTAAATATCTTGATATATCTCGAGAACTACGCATCTGATCAAAAAATATCGTAGAACATAAAAAGTAGGAAACTTAATTCTCTACAAATAAGGTCTCTAAACACTTTTGCCATAGCTCGCTTGGTTTCCGAGATATTTGCAGATTTATCTCAAGGGAAGGGGCCTGACGGACATATTTCGAGATATTCCTTCTTCTTGTTGTTCTTCTTCTGCACAGCTAAGCTGGAAGTGGCATTTGCAGCTCGCAGTAGTGCAGAGTTATCTCAAAGAAAGGGGCCACGGTGTTTCTGTATCTCTATTATGTTGGTGCGGCTTCGGAACTTTTAAATATCTTGATATATCTCGAGAACTACGCATCTGATCAGAAAATATCATAGAACATAAAAAGTAGGAAACTTAATTCTCTACAAAAAAGGTCTCTTAACATTTTGCCATAGCTCGCTTCGTTTCCGAGATATTTGCAGATTTATCTCAAGGGAAGGGGCCTGACGGACATATTTCGAGATATTTCTTCTTCTTGTTGTTCTTCTTCTGCACAGCTAAGCTGGAAGTGGCATTTGCAGCTCGCAATAGTGCAGAGTTACCTCAAAGAAAGGGGCCACGGTGTTTCTGTATCTCTATTATGTTGGTGCGGCTTCGGAACTTTTAAATATCTTGATATATCTCGAGAACTACGCATCTGATCAAAAAATATCGTAGAACATAAAAAGTAGGAAACTTAATTCTCTACAAATAAGGTCTCTTAACATTTTGCCATAGCTCGCTTCGTTTCCGAGATATTTGCAGATTTATCTCAAGGGAAGGGGCCTGACGGACATATTTCGAGATATTTCTTCTTCTTGTTGTTCTTCTTCTGCACAGCTAAGCTGGAAGTGGCATTTGCAGCGCGCAATAGTGCAGAGTTATCTCAAAGAAAGGGGCCACGGTGTTTCTGTATCTCTATTATGTTGGTGCGGCTTCGGAACTTTTAAATATCTTGATATATCTCGAGAACTACGCATCTGTTCAAAAAATATCATAGAACATAAAAAGTAGGAATCCTAATTTTCTACAAAAAAGGTCTCTTAACATTTTGCCGTAGCTCGCTTCGTTTCCGAGATATTTGCAGATTTATCTCAAGGGAAGGGGCCTGACGGACATATTTCCAGATATTTCTTCTTCTTGTTGTTCTTCTTCTGCACAGCTAAGCTGGAAGTGGCATTTGCAGCGCGCAATAGTGCAGAGTTATCTCAAAGAAAGGGGCCACGGTGTTTCTGTATCTCTATTATGTTGGTGCGGCTTCGGAACTTTTAAATATCTTGATATATCTCGAGAACTACGCATCTGATCAAAAAATATCGTAGAACATAAAAAGTAGGAAACTTAATTCTCTACAAATAAGGTCTCTAAACACTTTTGCCATAGCTCGCTTGGTTTCCGAGATATTTGCAGATTTATCTCAAGGGAAGGGGCCTGACGGACATATTTCGAGATATTCCTTCTTCTTGTTGTTCTTCTTCTGCACAGCTAAGCTGGAAGTGGCATTTGCAGCTCGCAGTAGTGCAGAGTTATCTCAAAGAAAGGGGCCACGGTGTTTCTGTATCTCTATTATGTTGGTGCGGCTTCGGAACTTTTAAATATCTTGATATATCTCGAGAACTACGCATCTGATCAGAAAATATCATAGAACATAAAAAGTAGGAAACTTAATTCTCTACAAAAAAGGTCTCTTAACATTTTGCCATAGCTCGCTTCGTTTCCGAGATATTTGCAGATTTATCTCAAGGGAAGGGGCCTGACGGACATATTTCGAGATATTTCTTCTTCTTGTTGTTCTTCTTCTGCACAGCTAAGCTGGAAGTGGCATTTGCAGCGCGCAATAGTGCAGAGTTATCTCAAAGAAAGGGGCCACGGTGTTTCTGTATCTCTATTATGTTGGTGCGGCTTCGGAACTTTTAAATATCTTGATATATCTCGAGAACTACGCATCTGTTCAAAAAATATCATAGAACATAAAAAGTAGGAATCCTAATTTTCTACAAAAAAGGTCTCTTAACATTTTGCCGTAGCTCGCTTCGTTTCCGAGATATTTGCAGATTTATCTCAAGGGAAGGGGCCTGACGGACATATTTCCAGATATTTCTTCTTCTTGTTGTTCTTCTTCTGCACAGCTAAGCTGGAAGTGGCATTTGCAGCTCGCAATAGTGCAGAGTTATCGCAAAGAAAGTGGCCACGGTGTTTCTGTATCTCTATTATGTTGGTGCGGCTTCGGAACTTTTAAATATCTTGATATATCTCGAGAACTACGCATCTGATCAAAAAATATCATAGAACATAAAAAGTAGCAAACCTAATTTTCTACAAAAAAGGTCTCTTAACATTTTGCCGTAGCTCGCTTCGTTTCCGAGATATTTGCAGATTTATCTCAAGGGAAGGGGCCTGACGGACATATTTCGAAATATTTCTTATTCTTGTTGTTCTTCTTCTGCACAGCTAAGCTGGAAGTGGCATTTGCAGCTCGCAATAGTGCAGAGTTATCTCAAAGAAAGGGGCCACGGTGTTTCTGTACCTCTATTATGTTGGTGCAGCTTCGGAGCTTTTAAATATCTTGATATATCTCGAGAACTACGCATCTGATCAAAAAATATCATAGAACATAAAAAGTAGGAAACTTAATTCTCTACAAAAAAGGTCTCTTAACATTTTGCCATAGCTCGCTTCGTTTCCGAGATATTTGCAGATTTATCTCAAGGGAAGGGGCCTGACGGACATATTTCGAGATATTTCTTCTTCTTGTTGTTCTTCTTCTGCACAGCTAAGCTGGAAGTGGCATCTACAGCGCCCAATAGTGCAGAGTTATCTCAAAGAAAGGGGCCACGGTGTTTCTGTATCTCTATTATGTTGGTGCGGCTTCGGAACTTTTAAATATCTTGATATATCTCGAGAACTACGCATCTGATCAAAAAATATCATAGAACATAAAAAGTAGGAAGCTTAATTCTCTACAAAAGAGGTCTCTTAACATTTTGCCATAGCTCGCTTCGTTTCCGAGATATTTGCAGATTTATCTCAAGGGAAGGGGCCTAACGGACATATATCGAGATATTTCTTCTTCTTGTTGTTCTTCTTCTGCACAGCTAAACTGGAAGTGGCATTTCCAGCTCGCAGTAGTGCAGAGTTATCTCAAAGAGAGGGGCCACGGTGTTTCTGTATCTCTATTATGTTGGTGCGGCTTCGGAACTTTTAAATATCTCGATATATCTCGAAAACTACGCTTCTGATCAAAAAATATCATACAACATAAATTGTAGGAAACATAATTCTCTACAAAAAAGGTCTCTTAACATTTTGCCATAGCTCGCTTCGTTTCCGAGATATTTGCAGATATATCTCAAGGGAAGGGGCCTGACGGACATATTTCGAGATATTTCTTCTTCTTGTTGTTCTTCCTCTGCACAGCTAAGCTGGAAGTGGCATTTTCAGCTCGCAATAGTGCAGAGTTATCTCAAAGAAAGGGGCCACGGTGTTTCTGTATCTCTATTATGTTGGTGCGGCTTCGGAACTTTTAAATATCTTGATATATCTCGAGAACTACGCATCAGATCAAAAAATATTATAGAACGTAATAAGTAGGAAACTTAATTCTCTACAAAAAAGGTCTCTTAACATTTTGCCATAGCTCTCTTCGTTTCCGAGATATTTGCAGATTTATCTCAAGGGAAGGGGCCTGACGGACATATTTCGAGATATTTCTTCTTCTTGTTGTTCTTCTTCTGCACAGCTAAGCTGGAAGTGGCATTTACCGCTCGCAATACTGCAGAGTTATCTCAAAGAAAGAGGCCACGGTGTTTCTGTATCCCTATTATGTTGGTGCGGCTTCGGAACTTTTAAATATCTCGATACATCTCGAAAACTACGCTTCTGATCAAAAAATATCATAGAACATAAATTGTAGGAAACATAATTCTCTACAAAAAACGTCTCTTAACATTTTGCCATAGCTCGCTTCGTTTCCGAGATATTTGCAGATTCAGCTCAAAGGAACTGGCCTGACGGACATATTTCGAGATATTTCTTCTTCTTGTTGTTCTTCTTCTGCACAGCTAAGCTGGAAGTGGCATTTGCGGCTCGCACTAGTGCAGAGTTATCTCAAAGAAAGGGGCCACGGTGTTTCTGTATCCCTATTATGTTGGTGCGGCTTCGGAACTTTTAAATATCTCGATATATCTCGAAAACTACGCTTCTGATCAAAAAATATCATAGAACATAAATTGTAGGAAACATAATTCTCTACAAAAAACGTCTCTTAACATTTTGCCATAGCTCGCTTCGTTTCCGAGATATTTGCAGATTTATCTCAAGGGAAGGGGCCTGACGGACATATTTCGAGATATTTCTTCTTCTTGTTGTTCTTCTTCTGCACAGCTAAGCTGGAAGTGGCATTTGCGGCTCGCACTAGTGCAGAGTTATCTCAACGAAAGGGGCCACGGTGTTTCTGTATCTCTATTATGTTGGTGCGGCTTCGGAACTTTTAAATATCTCGATATATCTCGAAAACTACGCTTCTGATCAAAAAATATCATAGAACATAAATTGTAGGAAACATAATTCTCTACAAAAAAGGTCTCTTAACATTTTGCCATAGCTCGCTTCGTTTCCGAGATATTTGCAGATATATCTCAAGGGAAGGGGCCTGACGGACATATTTCGAGATATGTCTTCTTCTTGTTGTTCTTCTTCTGCACAGCTAAGCTGGAAGTGGCATTTACAGCTCGCAATAGTGCAGAGTTATCTCAAAGAAAGGGGCCACGGTGTTTCTGTATCTCTATTATGTTGGTGCGGCTTTGGAACTTTTAAATATCTCGATATATCTCGAAAACTACGCTTCTCACCAAAAAATATCATAGAACATAAATTGTACGAAACATAATTCTCAACAAAAAAGGTCTCTCAACATTTTGCCATAGCTCGCTTCGTTTCCGAGATATTTGCAGATTTATCTCAAGGGAAGGGGCCTGACGGACATATTTCGAGATATTCCTTCTTCTTGTTGTTCTTCTTCTGCACAGCTAAGGTGGAAGTGGCATTTGCGGCTCGCACTAGTGCAGAGTTATCTCAAAGAAAGGGGCCACGGTGTTTCTGTATCCCTATTATGTTGGTGCGGCTTCGGAACTTTTAAATATCTCGATATATCTCGAAAACTACGCTTCTGATCAAAAAATATCATAGAACATAAATTGTAGGAAACATAATTCTCTACAAAAAAGGTCTCTTAACATTTTGCCATAGCTCTCTTCGTTTCCGAGATATTTGCAGATTTATCTCAAGGGAAGGGGCCTGACGGACATATTTCGAGATATTTCTTCTTCTTGTTGTTCTTCTTCTGCACAGCTAAGCTGGAAGTGGCATTTACAGCTCGCAATACTGCATAGTTATCTCAAAGAAAGGGGCCACGGTGTTTCTGTATCCCTATTATGTTGGTGCGGCTTCGGAACTTTTAAATATCTCGATATATCTCGAAAACTACGCTTCTGATCAAAAAATATCATAGAACATAAATTGTAGGAAACATAATTCTCTACAAAAAACGTCTCTTAACATTTTGCCATAGCTCGCTTCGTTTCCGAGATATTTGCAGATTCAGCTCAAAGGAACTGGCCTGACGGACATATTTCGAGATATTTCTTCTTCTTGTTGTTCTTCCTCTGCACAGCTAAGCTGGAAGTGGCATTTGCAGCTCGCAATAGTGCAGAGTTATCTCAAAGAAAGGGGCCACGGTGTTTCTGTATCTCTATTATGTTGGTGCGGCTTTGGAACTTTTAAATATCTCGATATATCTCGAAAACTACGCTTCTGATCAAAAAATATCATAGAACATAAATTGTAGGAAACATAATTCTCTACAAAAAAGGTCTCTTAACATTTTGCCATAGCTCGCTTCGTTTCCGAGATATTTGCAGATATATCTCAAGGGAAGGGGCCTGACGGACATATTTCGAGATATTTCTTCTTCTTGTTGTTCTTCTTCTGCACAGCTAAGCTGGAAGTGGCATTTACAGCTCGCAATACTGCATAGTTATCTCAAAGAAAGGGGCCACGGTGTTTCTGTATCCCTATTATGTTGGTGCGGCTTCGGAACTTTTAAATATCTCGATATATCTCGAAAACTACGCTTCTGATCAAAAAATATCATAGAACATAAATTGTAGGAAACATAATTCTCTACAAAAAACGTCTCTTAACATTTTGCCATAGCTCGCTTCGTTTCCGAGATATTTGCAGATTCAGCTCAAAGGAACTGGCCTGACGGACATATTTCGAGATATTTCTTCTTCTTGTTGTTCTTCCTCTGCACAGCTAAGCTGGAAGTGGCATTTGCAGCTCGCAATAGTGCAGAGTTATCTCAAAGAAAGGGGCCACGGTGTTTCTGTATCTCTATTATGTTGGTGCGGCTTTGGAACTTTTAAATATCTCGATGTATCTCGAAAACTACGCTTCTGATCAAAAAATATCATAGAACATAAATTGTAGGAAACATAATTCTCTACAAAAAAGGTCTCTTAACATTTTGCCATAGCTCGCTTCGTTTCCGAGATATTTGCAGATATATCTCAAGGGAAGGGGCCTGACGGACATATTTCGAGATATGTCTTCTTCTTGTTGTTCTTCTTCAGCACAGCTAAGCTGGAAGTGGCATTTACAGCTCGCAATAGTGCAGAGTTATCTCAAAGAAAGGGGCCACGGTGTTTCTGTATCTCTATTATGTTGGTGCGGCTTTGGAACTTTTAAATATCTCGATATATCTCGAAAACTACGCTTCTCACCAAAAAATATCATAGAACATAAAAAGTAGGAAACTTAATTCTCTACAAAAAAGGTCTCTTAACATTTTGCCATAGCTCGCTTCGTTTCCGAGATATTTGCAGATATATCTCAAGGGAAGGGGCCTGACGGACATATTTCGAGATATTTCTTCTTCTTGTTGTTCTTCTTCTGCACAGCTAAGCTGGAAGTGGCATTTGCGGCTCGCACTAGTGCAGAGTTATCTCAAAGAAAGGGGCCACGGTGTTTCTGTATCCCTATTATGTTGGTGCGGCTTCGGAACTTTTAAATATCTTGATATATCTCGAGAACTACGCATCTGATCAAAAAATATCATACAACATAAAAAGTAGGAAACTTAATTCTCTACAAAAAAGGTCTCTTAACAATTGGCCATAGCTCGCTTCGTTTCCGAGATATTTGCAGATTTATCTCAAGGGAAGGGGCCTGGCGGACATATTTCGAGATATTTCTTCTTCTTGTTGTTCTTCTTCTGCACAGCTAAGCTGGAAGTGGCATTTGCGGCTCGCACTAGTGCAGAGTTATCTCAAAGAAAGGGGCCACGGTGTTTCTGTATCCCTATTATGTTGGTGCGGCTTCGGAACTTTTAAATATCTCGATATATCTCGAAAACTACGCTTCTGATCAAAAAATATCATAGAACATAAATTGTAGGAAACATAATTCTCTACAAAAAACGTCTCTTAACATTTTGCCATAGCTCGCTTCGTTTCCGAGATATTTGCAGATTCAGCTCAAAGGAACTGGCCTGACGGACATATTTCGAGATATTTCTTCTTCTTGTTGTTCTTCCTCTGCACAGCTAAGCTGGAAGTGGCATTTGCAGCTCGCAATAGTGCAGAGTTATCTCAAAGAAAGGGGCCACGGTGTTTCTGTATCTCTATTATGTTGGTGCGGCTTTGGAACTTTTAAATATCTCGATATATCTCGAAAACTACGCTTCTGATCAAAAAATATCATAGAACATAAATTGTAGGAAACATAATTCTCTACAAAAAAGGTCTCTTAACATTTTGCCATAGCTCGCTTCGTTTCCGAGATATTTGCAGATATATCTCAAGGGAAGGGGCCTGACGGACATATTTCGAGATATGTCTTCTTCTTGTTGTTCTTCTTCTGCACAGCTAAGCTGGAAGTGGCATTTACAGCTCGCAATAGTGCAGAGTTATCTCAAAGAGAGGGGCCACGGTGTTTCTGTATCTCTATTATGTTGGTGCGGCTTCGGAACTTTTAAATATCTTCATATATCTCGAGAACTACGCATCTGATCAAAAAATATCATAGAACATAAAAAGTAGGAAACTTAATTCTCTACAAAAAAGGTCTCCTAACATTTTGCCATAGCTCGCTTCGTTTCCGAGATATTTGCAGATTTATCTCAAGGGAAGGGGCCTGACGGACATATTTCGAGATATTTCTTCTTCTTGTTGTTCTTCTTCTGCACAGCTAAACTGGAAGTGGCATTTCCAGCTCGCAATAGTGCAGAGTTATCTCAAAGAAAGGGGCCACGGTGTTTCTGTATCCCTATTATGTTGGTGCGGCTTCGGAACTTTTAAATATCTCGATATATCTCGAAAACTACGCTTCTGATCAAAAAATATCATAGAACATAAATTGTAGGAAACATAATTCTCTACAAAAAACGTCTCTTAACATTTTGCCATAGCTCGCTTCGTTTCCGAGATATTTGCAGATTTATCTCAAGGGAAGGGGCCTGACGGACATATTTCGAGATATTTCTTCTTCTTGTTGTTCTTCTTCTGCACAGCTAAACTGGAAGTGGCATTTCCAGCTCGCAATAGTGCAGAGTTATCTCAAAGAGAGGGGCCACGGTGTTTCTGTATCTCTATTATGTTGGTGCGGCTTCGGAACTTTTAAATATCTTGATATATCTCGAAAACTACGCATCTGATCAAAAAATATCATAGAACATAAATTGTACGAAACATAATTCTCTACAAAAAAGGTCTCTTAACATTTTCCCATAGCTCGCTTCGTTTCCGAGATATTTGCAGATATATCTCAAGGGAAGGGGCCTGACGGACATATTTCGAGATATTTCTTCTTCTTGTTGTTCTTTTTCTGCACAGCTAAGCTGGAAGTGGCATTTACAGCTCGCAATAGTGCAGAGTTATCTCAAAGAAAGGGGCCACGGTGTTTCTGTATCTCTATTATGTTGGTGCGGCTTCGGAACTTTTAAATATCTTGATGTATCTCGAGAACTACGCATCTGATCAAAAAATATCATAGAACATAAAAAGTAGGAAACTTAATTCTCTACAAAAAAGGTCTCTTAACATTTTGCCATAGCTCGCTTCGTTTCCGAGATATTTGCAGATATATCTCAAGGGAAGGGGCCTGACGGACATATTTCGAGATACTTCTTCTTCTTGTTGTTCTTCTTCTGCACAGCTAAGCTGGAAGTGGCATTTGCGGCTCGCACTAGTGCAGAGTTATCTCAAAGAAAGGGGCCACGGTGTTTCTGTATCCCTATTATGTTGGTGCGGCTTCGGAACTTTTAAATATCTCGATATATCTCGAAAACTACGCTTCTGATCAAAAAATATCATAGAACATAAATTGTAGGAAACATAATTCTCTACAAAAAACGTCTCTTAACATTTTGCCATAGCTCGCTTCGTTTCCGAGATATTTGCAGATTTATCTCAAGGGAAGGGGCCTGACGGACATATTTCGAGATATTTCTTCTTCTTGTTGTTCTTCTTCTGCACAGCTAAACTGGAAGTGGCATTTCCAGCTCGCAATAGTGCAGAGTTATCTCAAAGAGAGGGGCCACGGTGTTTCTGTATCTCTACTATGTTGGTGCGGCTTCGGAACTTTTAAATATCTTGATATATCTCGAGAACTACGCATCTGATCAAAAAATATCATAGAACATAAAAAGTTGGAAACTTAATTCTCTACAAAAAAGGTCTCTCAACATTTTGCCATAGCTCGCTTCGTTTCCGAGATATTTGCAGATTTATCTCAAGGGAAGGGGCCTGACGGACATATTTCGAGATATTTCTTCTTCTTGTTGTTCTTCTTCTGCACAGCTAAGCTGGAAGTGGCATTTGCGGCTCGCACTAGTGCAGAGTTATCTCAACGAAAGGGGCCACGGTGTTTCTGTATCTCTATTATGTTGGTGCGGCTTCGGAACTTTTAAATATCTCGATATATCTCGAAAACTACGCTTCTGATCAAAAAATATCATAGAACATAAATTGTAGGAAACATAATTCTCTACAAAAAAGGTCTCTTAACATTTTGCCATAGCTCGCTTCGTTTCCGAGATATTTGCAGATTCAGCTCAAAGGAACTGGCCTGACGGACATATTTCGAGATATTTCTTCTTCTTGTTGTTCTTCCTCTGCACAGCTAAGCTGGAAGTGGCATTTGCCGCTCGCAATAGTGCAGAGTTATCTCAAAGAAAGGGGCCACGGTGTTTCTGTATCTCTATTATGTTGGTGCGGCTTTGGAACTTTTAAATATCTCGATATATCTCGAAAACTACGCTTCTGATCAAAAAATATCATAGAACATAAATTGTAGGAAACATAATTCTCTACAAAAAAGGTCTCTTAACATTTTGCCATAGCTCGCTTCGTTTCCGAGATATTTGCAGATATATCTCAAGGGAAGGGGCCTGACGGACATATTTCGAGATATGTCTTCTTCTTGTTGTTCTTCTTCTGCACAGCTAAGCTGGAAGTGGCATTTACAGCTCGCAATAGTGCAGAGTTATCTCAAAGAGAGGGGCCACGGTGTTTCTGTATCTCTATTATGTTGGTGCGGCTTCGGAACTTTTAAATATCTTGATATATCTCGAGAACTACGCATCTGATCAAAAAATATCATAGAACATAAAAAGTAGGAAACTTAATTCTCTACAAAAAAGGTCTCCTAACATTTTGCCATAGCTCGCTTCGTTTCCGAGATATTTGCAGATTTATCTCAAGGGAAGGAGCCTGACGGACATATTTCGAGATATTTCTTCTTCTTGTTGTTCTTCTTCTGCACAGCTAAACTGGAAGTGGCATTTCCAGCTCGCAATAGTGCAGAGTTATCTCAAAGAGAGGGGCCACGGTGTTTCTGTATCTCTATTATTTTGGTGCGGCTTCGGAACTTTTAAATATCTTGATATATCTCGAGAACTACGCATCTGATCAAAAAATATCATACAACATGAAAAGTAGGAAACTTAATTCTCTACAAAAAAGGTCTCTCAACATTTTGCCATAGCTCGCTTCGTTTCCGAGATATTTGCAGATTTATCTCAAGGGAAGGGGCCTGACGGACATATTTCGAGATATTCCTTCTTCTTGTTGTTCTTCTTCTGCACAGCTAAGGTGGAAGTGGCATTTGCGGCTCGCACTAGTGCAGAGTTATCTCAAAGAAAGGGGCCACGGTGTTTCTGTATCCCTATTATGTTGGTGCGGCTTCGGAACTTTTAAATATCTCGATATATCTCGAAAACTACGCTTCTGATCAAAAAATATCATAGAACATAAATTGTAGGAAACATAATTCTCTACAAAAAACGTCTCTTAACATTTTGCCATAGCTCGCTTCGTTTCCGAGATATTTGCAGATTTATCTCAAGGGAAGGGTCCTGACGGACATATTTCGAGATATTTCTTCTTCTTGTTGTTCTTCTTCTGCACAGCTAAACTGGAAGTGGCATTTCCAGCTCGCAATAGTGCAGAGTTATCTCAAAGAGAGGGGCCACGGTGTTTCTGTATCTCTATTATGTTGGTGCGGCTTCGGAACTTTTAAATATCTTGATATATCTCGAGAACTACGCATCTGATCAAAAAATATCATAGAACATAAAAAGTAGGAAACTTAATTCTCTACAAAAAAGGTCTCTCAACATTTTGCCATAGCTCGCTTCGTTTCCGAGATATTTGCAGATTTATCTCAAGGGAAGGGGCCTGACGGACATATTTCGAGATATTTCTTCTTCTTGTTGTTCTTCTTCTGCACAGCTAAGCTGGAAGTGGCATTTGCGGCTCGCACTAGTGCAGAGTTATCTCAACGAAAGGGGCCACGGTGTTTCTGTATCTCTATTATGTTGGTGCGGCTTCGGAACTTTTAAATATCTCGATATATCTCGAGAACTACGCATCTGATCAAAAAATATCATAGAACATAAAAAGTAGGAAACATAATTCTCTACAAAAAAGGTCTCCTAACATTTTGCCATAGCTCGCTTCGTTTCCGAGATATTTGCAGATATATCACAAGGGAAGGGGCCTGACGGACATATTTCGAGATATTTCTTCTTCTTGTTGTTCTTCTTCTGCACAGCTAAGCTGGAAGTGGCATTTGCGGCTCGCACTAGTGCAGAGTTATCTCAAAGAAAGGGGCCACGGTGTTTCTGTATCCCTATTATGTTGGTGCGGCTTCGGAACTTTTAAATATCTCGATATATCTCGAAAACTACGCTTCTGATCAAAAAATATCATAGAACATAAATTGTAGGAAACATAATTCTCTACACAAAACGTCTCTTAACATTTTGCCATAGCTCGCTTCGTTTCCGAGATATTTGCAGATTTATCTCAAGGGAAGGGGCCTGACGGACATATTTCGAGATATTTCTTCTTCTTGTTGTTCTTCTTCTGCACAGCTAAGCTGGAAGTGGCATTTGCGGCTCGCACTAGTGCAGAGTTATCTCAACGAAAGGGGCCACGGTGTTTCTGTATCTCTATTATGTTGGTGCGGCTTCGGAACTTTTAAATATCTCGATATATCTCGAAAACTACGCTTCTGATCAAAAAATATCATAGAACATAAATTGTAGGAAACATAATTCTCTACAAAAAAGGTCTCCTAACATTTTGCCATAGCTCGCTTCGTTTCCGAGATATTTGCAGATATATCACAAGGGAAGGGGCCTGACGGACATATTTCGAGATATTTCTTCTTCTTGTTGTTCTTCTTCTGCACAGCTAAACTGGAAGTGGCATTTCCAGCTCGCAATAGTGCAGAGTTATCTCAAAGAGAGGGGCCACGGTGTTTCTGTATCTCTATTATGTTGGTGCGGCTTCGGAACTTTTAAATATCTTGATATATCTCGAGAACTACGCATCTGATCAAAAAATATCATAGAACATAAAAAGTTGGAAACTTAATTCTCTACAAAAAAGGTCTCTCAACATTTTGCCATAGCTCGCTTCGTTTCCGAGATATTTGCAGATTTATCTCAAGGGAAGGGGCCTGACGGACATATTTCGAGATATTCCTTCTTCTTGTTGTTCTTCTTCTGCACAGCTAAGGTGGAAGTGGCATTTGCGGCTCGCACTAGTGCAGAGTTATCTCAAAGAAAGGGGCCACGGTGTTTCTGTATCCCTATTATGTTGGTGCGGCTTCGGAACTTTTAAATATCTCGATATATCTCGAAAACTACGCTTCTGATCAAAAAATATCATAGAACATAAATTGTAGGAAACATAATTCTCTACAAAAAACGTCTCTTAACATTTTGCCATAGCTCGCTTCGTTTCCGAGATATTTGCAGATTTATCTCAAGGTAAGGGGCCTGACGGACATATTTCGAGATATTTCTTCTTCTTGTTGTTCTTCTTCTGCACAGCTAAGCTGGAAGTGGCATTTACAGCTCGCAATAGTGCATAGTTATCTGAAAGAAAGGGGCCACGGTGTTTCTGTATCTCTATTATGTTGGTGCGGCTTCGGAACTTTTAAATATCTTGATATATCTCGAGAACTACGCATCTGATCAAAAAATATCATAGAACATAAAAAGCAGGAAACTCAATTCTCTACAAAAAAGGTCTCTTAACATTTTGCAATAGCTCGCTTCGTTTCCGAGATATTTGCAGATTTATCTCAAGGGAAGGAGCCTGACGGGCATATTTCGAGATATTTCTTCTTCTTGTTGTTCTTCTTCTGCACAGCTAAGCTGGAAGTGGCATTTGCGGCTCGCACTAGTGCAGAGTGATCTCAAAGAAAGGGGCCACGGTGTTTCTGTATCTCTATTATGTTGGTGCTGCTTCGGAACTTTTAAATATCTCGACATATCTCGAAAACTACGCTTCTGATCAAAGAATATCATAGAACATAAATTGTAGGAAACATAATTCTCTACAAAAAACGTCTCTCAACATTTTGCCATAGCTCGCTTCGTTTCCGAGATATTTGCAGATTTATCTCAAGGGAAGGGGCCTAACGGACATATTTCGAGATATTTCTTCTTCTTGTTGTTCTTCTTCTGCACAGCTAAACTGGAAGTGGCATTTCCAGCTCGCAATAGTACAGAGTTATCTCAAAGAAAGGGGCCACGGTGTTTCTGTATCTCTATTATGTTGGTGCGGCTTCGGAACTTTTAAATATCTTGATATATCTCGAGAACTACGCGTCTGATCAAAAAATATCATAGAACATAAAAAGTAGGAAACTTAATTCTCTACAAAAAAGGTCTCTTAACATTTTGCCATAGCTCTCTTCGTTTGCGAGATATTTGCAGATTTAGCTCCAGGTAAGGGGCCTGACGGACATATTTCGAGATATTTCTTCTTCTTGTTGTTCTTCTTCTGCACAGCTAAGCTGGAAGTGGCATTTACAGCTCGCAATAGTGCATAGTTATCTGAAAGAAAGGGGCCACGGTGTTTCTGTATCTCTATTATGTTGGTGCGGCTTCGGAACTTTTAAATACCTTGATATATCTCGAGAGCTACGCGTCTGATCAAAAAATATCATAGAACATAAAAAGTAGGAAACATAATTCTCTACAAAAAAGGTCTCTTAACATTTTGCCATAGCTCGCTTCGTTTCCAAGATATTTGCAGATTTATCTCAAGGGAAGGGGCCTGACGGACATATTTCGAGATATTTCTTCTTCTTGTTGTTCTTCTTCTGCACAGCTAAGCTGGAAGTGGCATTTGCGGCTCGCACTAGTGCAGAGTTATCTCAAAGAAAGGGGCCACGGTGTTTCTGTATCTCTATTATGTTGGTGCTGCTTCGGAACTTTTAAATATCTCGATATATCTCGAAAACTACGCTTCTGATCAAAAAATATCATAGAACATAAATTGTAGGAAACATAATTCTCTACAAAAAACGTCTCTTAACATTTTGCCATAGCTCGCTTCGTTTCCGAGATATTTGCAGATTTATCTCAAGGGAAGGGGCCTAACGGACATATTTCGAGATATTTCTTCTTCTTGTTGTTCTTCTTCTGCACAGCTAAACTGGAAGTGGCATTTCCAGCTCGCAATAGTACAGAGTTATCTCAAAGAAAGGGGCCACGGTGTTTCTGTATCTCTATTATGTTGGTGCGGCTTCGGAACTTTTAAATATCTTGATATATCTCGAGAACTACGCATCTGATCAAAAAATATCATAGAACATAAAAGGTAGGAAACTTAATTCTCTACAAAAAAGGTCTCTTAACATTTTGCCATAGCTCTCTTCGTTTCCGAGATATTTGCAGATTTATCTCAAGGGAAGGGGCCTGACGGACACATTTCGAGATATTTCTTCTTCTTGTTGTTCTTCTTCTGCACAGCTAAGCTGGAAGTGGCATTTGCAGCTCGCAATAGTGCAGAGTTATCTCAAAGAAAGGGGCCACGGTGTTTCTGTATCTCTATTATGTTGGTGCGGCTTCGGAACTTTTAAATATCTCGATATATCTCGAAAACTACGCTTCTGAGCAAAAAATATCATAGAACATAAATTGTAGGAAACATAATTCTCTACAAAAAACGTCTCTTAACATTTTGCCATAGCTCGCTTCGTTTCCGAGATATTTGCAGATTTATCTCAAGGGAAGGGGCCTAACGGACATATTTCGAGATATTTCTTCTTCTTGTTGTTCTTCTTCTGCACAGCTAAACTGGAAGTGGCATTTCCAGCTCGCAATAGTACAGACTTATCTCAAAGAAAGGGGCCACGGTGTTTCTGTATCTCTATTATGTTGGTGCGGCTTCGGAACTTTTAAATATCTTGATATATCTCGAGAACTACGCATGTGATCAAAAAATATCATAGAACATAAAAAGTAGGAAACTTAATTCTCTACAAAAAAGGTCTCTCAACATTTTGCCATAGCTCTCTTCGTTTCCGAGATATTTGCAGATTTATCTCAAGGGAAGGGGCCTGACGGACACATTTCGAGATATTTCTTCTTCTTGTTGTTCTTCTTCTGCACAGCTAAACTGGAAGTGGCATTTCCAGCTCGCAATAGTGCAGAGTTATCTCAAAGAGAGGGGCCACGGTGTTTCTGTATCTCTATTATGTTGGTGCTGCTTCGGAACTTTTAAATATCTCGATATATCTCGAAAACTACGCTTCTGATCAAAAAATATCATAGAACATAAATTGTAGGAAACATAATTCTCTACAAAAAACGTCTCTTAACATTTTGCCATAGCTCGCTTCGTTTCCGAGATATTTGGAGATTTATCTCAAGGGAAGGGGCCTAACGGACATATTTCGAGATATTTCTTCTTCTTGTTGTTCTTCTTCTGCACAGCTAAACTGGAAGTGGCATTTCCAGCTCGCAATAGTGCAGAGTTATCTCAAAGAGAGGGGCCACGGTGTTTCTGTATCTCTATTATGTTGGTGCTGCTTCGGAACTTTTAAATATCTCGATATATCTCGAAAACTACGCTTCTGAGCAAAAAATATCATAGAACATAAATTGTAGGAAACATCATTCTCTACAAAAAACGTCTCTTAACATTTTGCCATAGCTCGCTTCGTTTCCGAGATATTTGCAGATTTATCTCAAGGGAAGGGGCCTAACGGACATATTTCGAGATATTTCTTCTTCTTGTTGTTCTTCTTCTGCACAGCTAAACTGGAAGTGGCATTTCCAGCTCGCAATAGTACAGACTTATCTCAAAGAAAGGGGCCACGGTGTTTCTGTATCTCTATTATGTTGGTGCGGCTTCGGAACTTTTAAATATCTTGATATATCTCGAGAACTACGCATCTGATCAAAAAATATCATAGAACATAAAAAGTAGGAAACTCAATTCTCTACAAAAAAGGTCTGTTAACATTTTGCAATAGCTCGCTTCGTTTCCGAGATATTTGCAGATTTATCTCAAGGGAAGGGGCCTGACGGACATATTTCGAGATATTTCTTCTTCTTGTTGTTCTTCTTCTGCACAGCTAAGCTGGAAGTGGCATTTGCGGCTCGCACTAGTGCAGAGTTATCTCAAAGAAAGGGGCCACGGTGTTTCTGTATCTCTATTATGTTGGTGCTGCTTCGGAACTTTTAAATATCTCGATATATCTCGAAAACTACGCTTCTGATCAAAAAATATCATAGAACATAAATTGTAGGAAACATAATTCTCTACAAAAAACGTCTCTTAACATTTTGCCATAGCTCGCTTCGTTTCCGAGATATTTGCAGATTTATCTCAAGGGAAGGGGCCTAACGGACATATTTCGAGATATTTCTTCTTCTTGTTGTTCTTCTTCTGCACAGCTAAACTGGAAGTGGCATTTCCAGCTCGCAATAGTACAGAGTTATCTCAAAGAAAGGGGCCACGGTGTTTCTGTATCTCTATTATGTTGGTGCGGCTTCGGAACTTTTAAATATCTTGATATATCTCGAGAACTACGCATCTGATCAAAACATATCATAGAACATAAAAGGTAGGAAACTTAATTCTCTACAAAAAAGGTCTCTTAACATTTTGCCATAGCTCTCTTCGTTTCCGAGATATTTGCAGATTTATCTCAAGGGAAGGGGCCTGACGGACACATTTCGAGATATTTCTTCTTCTTGTTGTTCTTCTTCTGCACAGCTAAGCTGGAAGTGGCATTTGCAGCTCGCAATAGTGCAGAGTTATCTCAAAGAAAGGGGCCACGGTGTTTCTGTATCTCTATTATGTTGGTGCGGCTTCGGAACTTTTAAATATCTCGATATATCTCGAAAACTACGCTTCTGATCGAAAAATATCATAGAACATAAATTGTAGGAAACATAATTCTCTACAAAAAACGTCTCTTAACATTTTGCCATAGCTCGCTTCGTTTCCGAGATATTTGGAGATTTATCTCAAGGGAAGGGGCCTAACGGACATATTTCGAGATATTTCTTCTTCTTGTTGTTCTTCTTCTGCACAGCTAAACTGGAAGTGGCATTTCCAGCTCGCAATAGTGCAGAGTTATCTCAAAGAGAGGGGCCACGGTGTTTCTGTATCTCTATTATGTTGGTGCTGCTTCGGAACTTTTAAATATCTCGATATATCTCGAAAACTACGCTTCTGAGCAAAAAATATCATAGAACATAAATTGTAGGAAACATAATTCTCTACAAAAAACGTCTCTTAACATTTTGCCATAGCTCGCTTCGTTTCCGAGATATTTGCAGATTTATCTCAAGGGAAGGGGCCTAACGGACATATTTCGAGATATTTCTTCTTCTTGTTGTTCTTCTTCTGCACAGCTAAACTGGAAGTGGCATTTCCAGCTCGCAATAGTACAGACTTATCTCAAAGAAAGGGGCCACGGTGTTTCTGTATCTCTATTATGTTGGTGCGGCTTCGGAACTTTTAAATATCTTGATATATCTCGAGAACTACGCATCTGATCAAAAAATATCATAGAACATAAGAAGTAGGAAACTCAATTCTCTACAAAAAAGGTCTGTTAACATTTTGCAATAGCTCGCTTCGTTTCCGAGATATTTGCAGATTTATCTCAAGGGAAGGGGCCTGACGGACATATTTCGAGATATTTCTTCTTCTTGTTGTTCTTCTTCTGCACAGCTAAGCTGGAAGTGGCATTTGCGGCTCGCACTAGTGCAGAGTTATCTCAAAGAAAGGGGCCACGGTGTTTCTGTATCTCTATTATGTTGGTGCTGCTTCGGAACTTTTAAATATCTCGATATATCTCGAAAACTACGCTTCTGATCAAAAAATATCATAGAACATAAATTGTAGGAAACATAATTCTCTACAAAAAACGTCTCTTAACATTTTGCCATAGCTCGCTTCGTTTCCGAGATATTTGCAGATTTATCTCAAGGGAAGGGGCCTAACGGACATATTTCGAGATATTTCTTCTTCTTGTTGTTCTTCTTCTGCACAGCTAAACTGGAAGTGGCATTTCCAGCTCGCAATAGTGCAGAGTTATCTCAAAGAAAGGGGCTACGGTGTTTCTGTATCTCTATTATGTTGGTGCGGCTTCGGAACTTTTAAATATCTCGATATATCTCGAAAACTACGCTTCTGATCAAAAAATATCATAGAACATAAAAAGTAGGAAACATAATTCTCTACAAAAAAGGTCTCTTAACATTTTGCCATAGCTCGCTTCGTTTCCGAGATATTTGCAGATTTATCTCAAGGGAAGTGGCCTGACGGACATATTTCGAGATATTTCTTCTTCTTGTTGTTCTTCTTCTGCACAGCTAAGCTGGAAGTGGCATTTGCGGCTCGCACTAGTGCAGAGTTATCTCAAAGAAAGGGGCCACGGTGTTTCTGTATCTCTATTATGTTGGTGCGGCTTCGGAACTTTTAAATATCTTGATATATCTCGAGAACTACGCATCTGATCAAAAAATATCATAGAACATTAAAAGTAGGAAACTCAATTCTCTACAAAAAACGTCTCTTAACATTTTGCCATAGCTCGCTTCGTTTCCGAGATATTTGCAGATTTATCTCAAGGGAAGGGGCCTAACGGACATATTTCGAGATATTTCTTCTTCTTGTTGTTCTTCTTCTGCACAGCTAAACTGGAAGTGGCATTTCCAGCTCGCAATAGTACAGAGTTATCTCAAAGAAAGGGGCCACGGTGTTTCTGTATCTCTATTATGTTGGTGCGGCTTCGGAACTTTTAAATATCTTGATATATCTCGAGAACTACGCGTCTGATCAAAAAATATCATAGAACATAAAAAGTAGGAAACTTAATTCTCTACAAAAAAGGTCTCTTAACATTTTGCCATAGCTCTCTTCGTTTCCGAGATATTTGCAGATTTATCTCAAGGGAAGGGGCCTGACGGACACATTTCGAGATATTTCTTCTTCTTGTTGTTCTTCTTCTGCACAGCTAAGCTGGAAGTGGCATTTGCAGCTCGCAATAGTGCAGAGTTATCTCAAGGAAAGGGGCCACGGTGTTTCTGTATCTCTATTATGTTGGTGCTGCTTCGGAACTTTTAAATATCTCGATATATCTCGAAAACTACGCTTCTGATCAAAAAATATCATAGAACATAAATTGTAGGAAACATAATTCTCTACAAAAAACGTCTCTTAACATTTTGCCATAGCTCGCTTCGTGTCCGAGATATTTGCAGATTCATCTCAAGGGAAGGGGCCTAACGGACATATTTCGAGATATTTCTTCTTCTTGTTGTTCTTCTTCTGCACAGCTAAACTGGAAGTGGCATTTCCAGCTCGCAATAGTACAGAGTTATCTCAAAGAAAGGGGCCACGGTGTTTCTGTATCTCTATTATGTTGGTGCGGCTTCGGAACTTTTAAATATCTTGATATATCTCGAGAACTACGCATCTGATCAAAAAATATCATAGAACATAAAATGTAGGAAACTCAATTCTCTACAAAAAAGGTCTCTTAACATTTTGCAATAGCTCGCTTCGTTTCCGAGATATTTGCAGATTTATCTCAAGGGAAGGGGCCTGACGGACATATTTCGAGATATTTCTTCTTCTTGTTGTTCTTCTTCTGCACAGCTAAGCTGGAAGTGGCATTTGCGGCTCGCACTAGTGCAGAGTTATCTCAAAGAAAGGGGCCACGGTGTTTCTGTATCTCTATTATGTTGGTGCTGCTTCGGAACTTTTAAATATCTCGATATATCTCGAAAACTACGCTTCTGATCAAAAAATATCATAGAACATAAATTGTAGGAAACATAATTCTCTACAAAAAACGTCTCTTAACATTTTGCCATAGCTCGCTTCGTTTCCGAGATATTTGCAGATTTATCTCAAGGGAAGGGGCCTAACGGACATATTTCGAGATATTTCTTCTTCTTGTTGTTCTTCTTCTGCACAGCTAAACTGTAAGTGGCATTTCCAGCTCGCAATAGTACAGAGTTATCTCAAAGAAAGGGGCCACGGTGTTTCTGTATCTCTATTATGTTGGTGCGGCTTCGGAACTTTTAAATATCTTGATATATCTCGAGAACTACGCATCTGATCAAAAAATATCATAGAACATAAAAGGTAGGAAACTTAATTCTCTACAAAAAAGGTCTCTTAACATTTTGCCATAGCTCTCTTCGTTTCCGAGATATTTGCAGATTTATCTCAAGGGAAGGGGCCTGACGGACACATTTCGAGATATTTCTTCTTCTTGTTGTTCTTCTTCTGCACAGCTAAGCTGGAAGTGGCATTTGCAGCTCGCAATAGTGCAGAGTTATCTCAAAGAAAGGGGCCACGGTGTTTCTGTATCTCTATTATGTTGGTGCGGCTTCGGAACTTTTAAATATCTTGATATATCTCGAGAACTACGCATCTGATCAAAAAATATCATAGAACATAAAAAGTAGGAAACTTAATTCTCTACAAAAAAGTCTCGTAAGATTTTGCCATAGCTCGCTTCGTTTCCGAGATATTTGCAGCTTTATCTCAAGGGAAGGGGCCTAACGGACATATTTCGAGATATTTCTTCTTCTTGTTGTTCTTCTTCTGCACAGCTAAACTGGAAGTGGCATTTCCAGCTCGCAATAGTGCAGAGTTATCTCAAAGAGAGGGGCCACGGTGTTTCTGTATCTCTATTATGTTGGTGCTGCTTCGGAACTTTTAAATATCTCGATATATCTCGAGAACTACGCTTCTGAGCAAAAAATATCATACAACATAAATTGTAGGAAACATAATTCTCTACAAAAAACGTCTCTTAACATTTTGCCATAGCTCGCTTCGTTTCCGAGATATTTGCAGATTTATCTCAAGGGAAGGGGCCTAACGGACATATTTCGAGATATTTCTTCTTCTTGTTGTTCTTCTTCTGCACAGCTAAACTGGAAGTGGCATTTCCAGCTCGCAATAGTACAGACTTATCTCAAAGAAAGGGGCCACGGTGTTTCTGTATCTCTATTATGTTGGTGCGGCTTCGGAACTTTTAAATATCTTGATATATCTCGAGAACTACGCATCTGATCAAAAAATATCATAGAACATAAAAAGTAGGAAACTTAATTCTCTACAAAAAAGGTCTCTTAACATTTTGCCATAGCTCTCTTCGTTTCCGAGATATTTGCAGATTTATCTCAAGGGAAGGGGCCTGACGGACACATTTCGAGATATTTCTTCTTCTTGTTGTTCTTCTTCTGCACAGCTAAACTGGAAGTGGCATTTCCAGCTCGCAATAGTACAGACTTATCTCAAAGAAAGGGGCCACGGTGTTTCTGTATCTCTATTATGTTGGTGCGGCTTCGGAACTTTTAAATATCTTGATATATCTCGAGAACTACGCATCTGATCAAAAAATATCATAGAACATAAAAAGTAGGAAACTTAATTCTCTACAAAAAAGGTCTCTTAACATTTTGCCATAGCTCTCTTCGTTTCCGAGATATTTGCAGATTTATCTCAAGGGAAGGGGCCTGCCGGACACATTTCGAGATATTTCTTCTTCTTGTTGTTCTTCTTCTGCACAGCTAAACTGGAAGTGGCATTTCCAGCTCGCAATAGTGCATAGTTATCTGAAAGAAAGGGGCCACGGTGTTTCTGTATCTCTATTATGTTGGTGCGGCTTCGGAACTTTTAAATATCTCGATATATCTCGAAAACTACGCTTCTGATCAAAAAATATCATAGAACATAAATTGTAGGAAACATAATTCTCTACAAAAAACGTCTCTCAACATTTTGCCATAGCTCGCTTCGTTTCCGAGATATTTGCAGATTTATCTCAAGGGAAGGGGCCTAACGGACATATTTCGAGATATTTCTTCTTCTTGTTGTTCTTCTTCTGCACAGCTAAACTGGAAGTGGCATTTCCAGCTCGCAATAGTACAGAGTTATCTCAAAGAAAGGGGCCACGGTGTTTCTGTATCTCTATTATGTTGGTGCGGCTTCGGAACTTTTAAATATCTTGATATATCTCGAGAACTACGCGTCTGATCAAAAAATATCATAGAACATAAAAAGTAGGAAACTTAATTCTCTACAAAAAAGGTCTCTTAACATTTTGCCATAGCTCTCTTCGTTTCCGAGATATTTGCAGATTTAGCTCCAGGTAAGGGGCCTGACGGACATATTTCGAGATATTTCTTCTTCTTGTTGTTCTTCTTCTGCACAGCTAAGCTGGAAGTGGCATTTACAGCTCGCAATAGTGCATAGTTATCTGAAAGAAAGGGGCCACGGTGTTTCTGTATCTCTATTATGTTGGTGCGGCTTCGGAACTTTTAAATATCTTGATATATCTCGAGAGCTACGCGTCTGATCAAAAAATATCATAGAACATAAAAAGTAGGAAACATAATTCTCTACAAAAAAGGTCTCTTAACATTTTGCCATAGCTCGCTTCGTTTCCAAGATATTTGCAGATTCATCTCAAGGGAAGGGGCCTAACGGACATATTTCGAGATATTTCTTCTTCTTGTTGTTCTTCTTCTGCACAGCTAAGCTGGAAGTGGCATTTGCGGCTCGCACTAGTGCAGAGTTATCTCAAAGAAAGGGGCCACGGTGTTTCTGTATCTCTATTATGTTGGTGCTGCTTCGGAACTTTTAAATATCTCGATATATCTCGAAAACTACGCTTCTGATCAAAAAATATCATAGAACATAAATTGTAGGAAACATAATTCTCTACAAAAAACGTCTCTTAACATTTTGCCATAGCTCGCTTCGTTTCCGAGATATTTGCAGATTTATCTCAAGGGAAGGGGCCTAACGGACATATTTCGAGATATTTCTTCTTCTTGTTGTTCTTCTTCTGCACAGCTAAACTGGAAGTGGCATTTCCAGCTCGCAATAGTACAGAGTTATCTCAAAGAAAGGGGCCACGGTGTTTCTGTATCTCTATTATGTTGGTGCGGCTTCGGAACTTTTAAATATCTTGATATATCTCGAGAACTACGCATCTGATCAAAAAATATCATAGAACATAAAAGGTAGGAAACTTAATTCTCTACAAAAAAGGTCTCTTAACATTTTGCCATAGCTCTCTTCGTTTCCGAGATATTTGCAGATTTATCTCAAGGGAAGGGGCCTGACGGACACATTTCGAGATATTTCTTCTTCTTGTTGTTCTTCTTCTGCACAGCTAAGCTGGAAGTGGCATTTGCAGCTCGCAATAGTGCAGAGTTATCTCAAAGAAAGGGGCCACGGTGTTTCTGTATCTCTATTATGTTGGTGCGGCTTCGGAACTTTTAAATATCTTGATATATCTCGAGAACTACGCATCTGATCAAAAAATATCATAGAACATAAAAAGTAGGAAACTTAATTCTCTACAAAAAAGTCTCGTAAGATTTTGCCATAGCTCGCTTCGTTTCCGAGATATTTGCAGATTTATCTCAAGGGAAGGGGCCTAACGGACACATTTCGAGATATTTCTTCTTCTTGTTGTTCTTCTTCTGCACAGCTAAACTGGAAGTGGCATTTCCAGCTCGCAATAGTGCAGAGTTATCTCAAAGAGAGGGGCCACGGTGTTTCTGTATCTCTATTATGTTGGTGCTGCTTCGGAACTTTTCAATATCTCGATATATCTCGAAAACTACGCTTCTGATCAAAAAATATCATAGAACATAAATTGTATGAAACATAATTCTCTACAAAAAACGTCTCTTAACATTTTGCCATAGCTCGCTTCGTTTCCGAGATATTTGGAGATTTATCTCAAGGGAAGGGGCCTAACGGACATATTTCGAGATATTTCTTCTTCTTGTTGTTCTTCTTCTGCACAGCTAAACTGGAAGTGGCATTTCCAGCTCGCAATAGTGCAGAGTTATCTCAAAGAGAGGGGCCACGGTGTTTCTGTATCTCTATTATGTTGGTGCTGCTTCGGAACTTTTAAATATCTCGATATATCTCGAAAACTACGCTTCTGAGCAAAAAATATCATAGAACATAAATTGTAGGAAACATAATTCTCTACAAAAAACGTCTCTTAACATTTTGCCATAGCTCGCTTCGTTTCCGAGATATTTGCAGATTTATCTCAAGGGAAGGGGCCTAACGGACATATTTCGAGATATTTCTTCTTCTTGTTGTTCTTCTTCTGCACAGCTAAACTGGAAGTGGCATTTCCAGCTCGCAATAGTACAGACTTATCTCAAAGAAAGGGGCCACGGTGTTTCTGTATCTCTATTATGTTGGTGCGGCTTCGGAACTTTTAAATATCTTGATATATCTCGAGAACTACGCATCTGATCAAAAAATATCATAGAACATAAAAAGTAGGAAACTTAATTCTCTACAAAAAAGGTCTCTTAACATTTTGCCATAGCTCTCTTCGTTTCCGAGATATTTGCAGATTTATCTCAAGGGAAGGGGCCTGACGGACACATTTCGAGATATTTCTTCTTCTTGTTGTTCTTCTTCTGCACAGCTAAACTGGAAGTGGCATTTGCGGCTCGCACTAGTGCAGAGTTATCTCAAAGAAAGGGGCCACGGTGTTTCTGTATCTCTATTATGTTGGTGCTGCTTCGGAACTTTTAAATATCTCGATATATCTCGAAAACTACGCTTCTGATCAAAAAATATCATAGAACATAAATTGTAGGAAACATAATTCTCTACAAAAAACGTCTCTTAACATTTTGCCATAGCTCGCTTCGTTTCCGAGATATTTGCAGATTTATCTCAAGGGAAGGGGCCTAACGGACATATTTCGAGATATTTCTTCTTCTTGTTGTTCTTCTTCTGCACAGCTAAACTGGAAGTGGCATTTCCAGCTCGCAATAGTACAGAGTTATCTCAAAGAAAGGGGCCACGGTGTTTCTGTATCTCTATTATGTTGGTGCGGCTTCGGAACTTTTAAATATCTTGATATATCTCGAGAACTACGCATCTGATCAAAAAATATCATAGAACATAAAAGGTAGGAAACTTAATTCTCTACAAAAAAGGTCTCTTAACATTTTGCCATAGCTCTCTTCGTTTCCGAGATATTTGCAGATTTATCTCAAGGGAAGGGGCCTGACGGACACATTTCGAGATATTTCTTCTTCTTGTTGTTCTTCTTCTGCACAGCTAAGCTGGAAGTGGCATTTGCAGCTCGCAATAGTGCAGAGTTATCTCAAAGAAAGGGGCCACGGTGTTTCTGTATCTCTATTATGTTGGTGCGGCTTCGGAACTTTTAAATATCTTGATATATCTCGAGAACTACGCATCTGATCAAAAAATATCATAGAACATAAAAAGTAGGAAACTTAATTCTCTACAAAAAAGTCTCGTAAGATTTTGCCATAGCTCGCTTCGTTTCCGAGATATTTGCAGATTTATCTCAAGGGAAGGGGCCTAACGGACATATTTCGAGATATTTCTTCTTCTTGTTGTTCTTCTTCTGCACAGCTAAACTGGAAGTGGCATTTCCAGCTCGCAATAGTGCAGAGTTATCTCAAAGAGAGGGGCCACGGTGTTTCTGTATCTCTATTATGTTGGTGCTGCTTCGGAACTTTTAAATATCTCGATATATCTCGAAAACTACGCTTCTGAGCAAAAAATATCATAGAACATAAATTGTAGGAAACATAATTCTCTACAAAAAACGTCTCTTAACATTTTGCCATAGCTCGCTTCGTTTCCGAGATATTTGCAGATTTATCTCAAGGGAAGGGGCCTAACGGACATATTTCGAGATATTTCTTCTTCTTGTTGTTCTTCTTCTGCACAGCTAAACTGGAAGTGGCATTTCCAGCTCGCAATAGTACAGACTTATCTCAAAGAAAGGGGCCACGGTGTTTCTGTATCTCTATTATGTTGGTGCGGCTTCGGAACTTTTAAATATCTTGATATATCTCGAGAACTACGCATCTGATCAAAAAATATCATAGAACATAAAAAGTAGGAAACTTAATTCTCTACAAAAAAGGTCTCTTAACATTTTGCCATAGCTCTCTTCGTTTCCGAGATATTTGCAGATTTATCTCAAGGGAAGGGGCCTGACGGACACATTTCGAGATATTTCTTCTTCTTGTTGTTCTTCTTCTGCACAGCTAAACTGGAAGTGGCATTTCCAGCTCGCAATAGTGCAGAGTTATCTCAAAGAGAGGGGCCACGGTGTTTCTGTATCTCTATTATGTTGGTGCTGCTTCGGAACTTTTAAATATCTCGATATATCTCGAAAACTATGCTTCTGATCAAAAAATATCATAGAACATAAATTGTAGGAAACATAATTCTCTACAAAAAACGTCTCTTAACATTTTGCCATAGCTCGCTTCGTTTCCGAGATATTTGGAGATTTATCTCAAGGGAAGGGGCCTAACGGACATATTTCGAGATATTTCTTCTTCTTGTTGTTCTTCTTCTGCACAGCTAAACTGGAAGTGGCATTTCCAGCTCGCAATAGTGCAGAGTTATCTCAAAGAAAGGGGCTACGGTGTTTCTGTATCTCTATTATGTTGGTGCGGCTTCGGAACTTTTAAATACCTCGATATATCTCGAAAACTACGCTTCTGATCAAAAAATATCATAGAACATAAAAAGTAGGAAACATAATTCTCTACAAAAAAGGTCTCTTAACATTTTGCCATAGCTCTCTTCGTTTCCGAGATATTTGCAGATTTATCTCAAGGGAAGGGGCCTGACGGACACATTTCGAGATATTTCTTCTTCTTGTTGTTCTTCTTCTGCACAGCTAAGCTGGAAGTGGCATTTGCAGCTCGCAATAGTGCAGAGTTATCTCAAGGAAAGGGGCCACGGTGTTTCTGTATCTCTATTATGTTGGTGCTGCTTCGGAACTTTTCAATATCTCGATATATCTCGAAAACTACGCTTCTGATCAAAAAATATCATAGAACATAAATTGTATGAAACATAATTCTCTACAAAAAACGTCTCTTAACATTTTGCCATAGCTCGCTTCGTTTCCGAGATATTTGGAGATTTATCTCAAGGGAAGGGGCCTAACGGACATATTTCGAGATATTTCTTCTTCTTGTTGTTCTTCTTCTGCACAGCTAAACTGGAAGTGGCATTTCCAGCTCGCAATAGTGCAGAGTTATCTCAAAGAGAGGGGCCACGGTGTTTCTGTATCTCTATTATGTTGGTGCTGCTTCGGAACTTTTAAATATCTCGATATATCTCGAAAACTACGCTTCTGAGCAAAAAATATCATAGAACATAAATTGTAGGAAACATAATTCTCTACAAAAAACGTCTCTTAACATTTTGCCATAGCTCGCTTCGTTTCCGAGATATTTGCAGATTTATCTCAAGGGAAGGGGCCTAACGGACATATTTCGAGATATTTCTTCTTCTTGTTGTTCTTCTTCTGCACAGCTAAACTGGAAGTGGCATTTCCAGCTCGCAATAGTACAGACTTATCTCAAAGAAAGGGGCCACGGTGTTTCTGTATCTCTATTATGTTGGTGCGGCTTCGGAACTTTTAAATATCTTGATATATCTCGAGAACTACGCATCTGATCAAAAAATATCATAGAACATAAAAAGTAGGAAACTTAATTCTCTACAAAAAAGGTCTCTTAACATTTTGCCATAGCTCTCTTCGTTTCCGAGATATTTGCAGATTTATCTCAAGGGAAGGGGCCTGACGGACACATTTCGAGATATTTCTTCTTCTTGTTGTTCTTCTTCTGCACAGCTAAACTGGAAGTGGCATTTGCGGCTCGCACTAGTGCAGAGTTATCTCAAAGAAAGGGGCCACGGTGTTTCTGTATCTCTATTATGTTGGTGCTGCTTCGGAACTTTTAAATATCTCGATATATCTCGAAAACTACGCTTCTGATCAAAAAATATCATAGAACATAAATTGTAGGAAACATAATTCTCTACAAAAAACGTCTCTTAACATTTTGCCATAGCTCGCTTCGTTTCCGAGATATTTGCAGATTTATCTCAAGGGAAGGGGCCTAACGGACATATTTCGAGATATTTCTTCTTCTTGTTGTTCTTCTTCTGCACAGCTAAACTGGAAGTGGCATTTCCAGCTCGCAATAGTACAGAGTTATCTCAAAGAAAGGGGCCACGGTGTTTCTGTATCTCTATTATGTTGGTGCGGCTTCGGAACTTTTAAATATCTTGATATATCTCGAGAACTACGCATCTGATCAAAAAATATCATAGAACATAAAAGGTAGGAAACTTAATTCTCTACAAAAAAGGTCTCTTAACATTTTGCCATAGCTCTCTTCGTTTCCGAGATATTTGCAGATTTATCTCAAGGGAAGGGGCCTGACGGACACATTTCGAGATATTTCTTCTTCTTGTTGTTCTTCTTCTGCACAGCTAAGCTGGAAGTGGCATTTGCAGCTCGCAATAGTGCAGAGTTATCTCAAAGAAAGGGGCCACGGTGTTTCTGTATCTCTATTATGTTGGTGCGGCTTCGGAACTTTTAAATATCTTGATATATCTCGAGAACTACGCATCTGATCAAAAAATATCATAGAACATAAAAAGTAGGAAACTTAATTCTCTACAAAAAAGTCTGGTAAGATTTTGCCATAGCTCGCTTCGTTTCCGAGATATTTGCAGATTTATCTCAAGGGAAGGGGCCTAACGGACATATTTCGAGATATTTCTTCTTCTTGTTGTTCTTCTTCTGCACAGCTAAACTGGAAGTGGCATTTCCAGCTCGCAATAGTGCAGAGTTATCTCAAAGAGAGGGGCCACGGTGTTTCTGTATCTCTATTATGTTGGTGCTGCTTCGGAACTTTTAAATATCTCGATATATCTCGAAAACTACGCTTCTGAGCAAAAAATATCATAGAACATAAATTGTAGGAAACATAATTCTCTACAAAAAACGTCTCTTAACATTTTGCCATAGCTCGCTTCGTTTCCGAGATATTTGCAGATTTATCTCAAGGGAAGGGGCCTAACGGACATATTTCGAGATATTTCTTCTTCTTGTTGTTCTTCTTCTGCACAGCTAAACTGGAAGTGGCATTTCCAGCTCGCAATAGTACAGACTTATCTCAAAGAAAGGGGCCACGGTGTTTCTGTATCTCTATTATGTTGGTGCGGCTTCGGAACTTTTAAATATCTTGATATATCTCGAGAACTACGCATCTGATCAAAAAATATCATAGAACATAAAAAGTAGGAAACTTAATTCTCTACAAAAAAGGTCTCTTAACATTTTGCCATAGCTCTCTTCGTTTCCGAGATATTTGCAGATTTATCTCAAGGGAAGGGGCCTGACGGACACATTTCGAGATATTTCTTCTTCTTGTTGTTCTTCTTCTGCACAGCTAAACTGGAAGTGGCATTTCCAGCTCGCAATAGTGCAGAGTTATCTCAAAGAGAGGGGCCACGGTGTTTCTGTATCTCTATTATGTTGGTGCTGCTTCGGAACTTTTAAATATCTCGATATATCTCGAAAACTATGCTTCTGATCAAAAAATATCATAGAACATAAATTGTAGGAAACATAATTCTCTACAAAAAACGTCTCTTAACATTTTGCCATAGCTCGCTTCGTTTCCGAGATATTTGGAGATTTATCTCAAGGGAAGGGGCCTAACGGACATATTTCGAGATATTTCTTCTTCTTGTTGTTCTTCTTCTGCACAGCTAAACTGGAAGTGGCATTTCCAGCTCGCAATAGTGCAGAGTTATCTCAAAGAAAGGGGCTACGGTGTTTCTGTATCTCTATTATGTTGGTGCGGCTTCGGAACTTTTAAATATCTCGATATATCTCGAAAACTACGCTTCTGATCAAAAAATATCCTAGAACATAAAAAGTAGGAAACATAATTCTCTACAAAAAAGGTCTCTTAACATTTTGCCATAGCTCTCTTCGTTTCCGAGATATTTGCAGATTTATCTCAAGGGAAGGGGCCTGACGGACACATTTCGAGATATTTCTTCTTCTTGTTGTTCTTCTTCTGCACAGCTAAGCTGGAAGTGGCATTTGCAGCTCGCAATAGTGCAGAGTTATCTCAAGGAAAGGGGCCACGGTGTTTCTGTATCTCTATTATGTTGGTGCTGCTTCGGAACTTTTAAATATCTCGATATATCTCGAAAACTACGCTTCTGATCAAAAAATATCATAGAACATAAATTGTAGGAAACATAATTCTCTACAAAAAACGTCTCTTAACATTTTGCCATAGCTCGCTTCGTTTCCGAGATATTTGCAGATTCATCTCAAGGGAAGGGGCCTAACGGACATATTTCGAGATATTTCTTCTTCTTGTTGTTCTTCTGCTGCACAGCTAAACTGGAAGTGGCATTTCCAGCTCGCAATAGTACAGAGTTATCTCAAAGAAAGGGGCCACGGTGTTTCTGTATCTCTATTATGTTGGTGCGGCTTCGGAACTTTTAAATATCTTGATATATCTCGAGAACTACGCATCTGATCAAAAAATATCATAGAACATAAAAAGTAGGAAACTCAATTCTCTACAAAAAAGGTCTCTTAACATTTTGCAATAGCTCGCTTCGTTTCCGAGATATTTGCAGATTTATCTCAAGGGAAGGGGCCTGACGGACATATTTCGAGATATTTCTTCTTCTTGTTGTTCTTCTTCTGCACAGCTAAGCTGGAAGTGGCATTTGCGGCTCGCACTAGTGCAGAGTTATCTCAAAGAAAGGGGCCACGGTGTTTCTGTATCTCTATTATGTTGGTGCTGCTTCGGAACTTTTAAATATCTCGATATATCTCGAAAACTACGCTTCTGATCAAAAAATATCATAGAACATAAATTGTAGGAAACATAATTCTCTACAAAAAAGGTCTCTTAACATTTTGCCATAGCTCTCTTCGTTTCCGAGATATTTGCAGATTGATCTCAAGGGAAGGGGCCTGACGGACATATTTCGAGATATTTCTTCTTCTTGTTGTTCTTCTTCTGCACAGCTAAGCTGGAAGTGGCATTTGCAGCTCGCAATAGTGCAGAGTTATCGCAAAGAAAGGGGCCACGGTGTTTCTGTATCTCTATTATGTTGGTGCGGCTTCGGAACTTTTAAATATCTTGATATATCTCGAGAACTACGCATCTGATCAAAAAATATCATAGAACATAAAAAGTAGGAAACCTAATTTTCTACAAAAAAGGTCTCTTAACATTTTGCCGTAGCTCGCTTCGTTTCCGAGATATTTGCAGATTTATCTCAAGGGAAGGGGTCTGACGGACATATTTCGAGATATTTCTTCTTCTTGTTGTTCTTCTTCTGCACAGCTAAGCTGGAGGTGGCATTTGCAGCTCGCAATAGTGCAGAGTTATCTCAAAGAAAGGGGCCACGGTGTTTCTGTATCTCTATTATGTTGGTGCGGCTTCGGAACTTTTAAATATCTTGATATATCTCGAGAACTACGCCTCTGATCGAAAAATATCATAGAACATAAAAAGTAGGAAACTTAATTCTCTACAAAACAGGTCTCTTAACATTTTGCCATAGCTCGCTTCGTTTCCGAGATATTTGCAGATTTATCTCAAGGGAAGGGGCCTGACGGACATATTTCGAGATATTTCTTCTTCTTGTTGTTCTTCTTCTGCACAGCTAAGCTGGAAGTGGCATTTGCAGCTCGCAATAGTGCAGAGTTATCTCAAAGAAAGGGGCCACGGTGTTTCTGTATCTCTATTATGTTGGTGCGGCTTCGGAACTTTTAAATATCTTGATATATCTCGAGAACTACGCATCCGATCAAAAAATATCATAGAACATAAAAAGTAGGAAACTTAATTCTCTACAGAAAAGGTCTCTTAACATTTTGCCATAGCTCGCTTCGTTTCCGAGATATTTGCAGATTTATCTCGAGGGAAGGGGCCTGACGGACATATTTCGAGATATTTCTTCTTCTTGTTGTTCTTCTTCTGCACAGCTAAGCTGGAAGCGGCATTTGCGGCTCGCACTAGTGCAGAGTTATCTCAAAGAAAGGGGCCACGGTGTTTCTGTATCTCTATTATGTTGGTGCAGCTTCGGATCTTTTAAATATCTCGATATATCTCGAAAACTACGCTTCTGATCAAAAAATATCATAGAACATAAATTGTAGGAAACATAATTCTCTACAAAAAAGGTCTCTTAACATTTTGCCATAGCTCGTTTCGTTTCTCAGATATTTGCAGATATATCTCAAGGGAAGGGGCCTGACGGACATATTTCGAGATATTTCCTCTTCTTGTTGTTCTTCTTCTGCACAGCTAAACTGGAAGTGGCATTTCCAGCTCGCAATAGCGCAGAGTTATCTCAAAGAAAGGGGCCACGGTGTTTCTGTATCTCTATTATGTTGGTGCGGCTTCGGAACTTTTAAATATCTTGATATATCTCGAGAACTACGCATCTGATCAAAAAATATCATAGAACATAAAAAGTAGGAAACTTAATTCTCTACAAATAAGGTCTCTTAACATTTTGCCATAGCTCGCTTCGTTTCCGAGATATTTGCAGATTTATCTCAAGGGAAGGGGCCTGACGGACATATTTCGAGATATTTCTTCTTCTTGTTGTTCTTCTTCTGCACAGCTAAGCTGGAAGTGGCATTTGCAGCTCGCAATAGTGCAGAGTTATCTCAAAGAAAGGGGCCACGGTGTTTCTGTATCTCTATTATGTTGGTGCGGCTTCGGAACTTTTAAATATCTTGATATATCTCGAGAACTACGCATCTGATCAAATAATATCATAGAACATAAAAAGTAGGAAACTTAATTGTCCACAAATAAGGTCTCTTAACATTTTGCCATAGCTCGCTTCGTTTCCGAGATATTTGCAGATATATCTTAAGGGAAGGGGAGTGACGGACATATTTCGAGATATTTCTTCTTCTTGTTGGTCTTCTTCTGCACAGCTAAGCTGGAAGTGGCATTTGCAGCTCGCAATAGTGCAGAGTTATCTCGAAGAAAGGGGCCACGGTGTTTCTGTATCTCTATTATGTTGGTGCGGCTTCGGATCTTTTAAATATCTCGATATATCTCGAAAACTACGCTTCTGATCAAAAAATATCATAGAACGTAAATTGTGGGAAACATAATTCTCTACAAAAAAGGTCTCTTAACATTTTGCCATAGCTCGCTTCGTTTCCGAGATATTTGCAGATTTATCTCAAGGGAAGGGGTCTGACGGACATATTTCGAGATATTTCCTCTTCTTGTTGTTCTTCTTCTGCACAGCTAAACTGGAAGTGGCATTTCCAGCTCGCAATAGCGCAGAGTTATCTCGAAGAAAGGGGCCACGGTGTTTCTGTATCTCTATTATGTTGGTGCGGCTTCGGATCTTTTAAATATCTCGATATATCTCGAAAACTACGCTTCTGATCAAAAAATATCATAGAACGTAAATTGTGGGAAACATAATTCTCTACAAAAAAGGTCTCTTAACATTTTGCCATAGCTCGCTTCGTTTCCGAGATATTTGCAGATCTATCTCAAGGGAAGGGGTCTGACGGACATATTTCGAGATATTTCTTCTTCTTGTTGTTCTTCTTCTGCACAGCTAAGCTGGAAGTGGCATTTGCAGCTCGCCATAGTGCAGAGTTATCTCAAAGAAAGGGGCCACGGTGTTTCTGTATCTCTATTATGTTGGTGCGGCTTCGGAACTTTTAAATATCTTGATATATCTCGAGAGCTACGCATCCGATCAAAAAATATCATAGAACATAAAAAGTAGGAAACATAATTCCATACAAAAAAGGTCTCTTAACATTTTGCCATAGCTCGCTTCGTTTCCGAGATATTTGCAGATTTATCTCAAGGGAAGGTGCCTGACGGACATATTTCGAGATATTTCTTCTTCTTGTTGTTCTTCTTCTGCACAGCTAAGCTGGAAGTGGCATTTGCAGCTCGCAATAGTGCAGAGTTATCTCAAAGAGAGGGGCCACGGTGTTTCTGTATCTCTATTATGTTGGTGCGGCTTCGGAACTTTTAAATATCTTGATATATCTCGAGAACTACGAATCTGATCAGAAAATATCATAGAAGATAAAAAGTAGGAAACTTAATTCTCTACAAAAAAGGTCTCTTAGCATTTTGCCATAGCTCGCTTCGTTTCCGAGATATTTGCAGATTTATCTCAAGGGAAGGGGCCTGACGGACATATTTCGAGATATTTCTTCTTCTTGTTGTTCTTCTTCTGCACAGCTAAGCTGGAAGCGGCATTTGCGGCTCGCACTAGTGCAGAGTTATCTCAAAGAAAGGGGCCACGGTGTTTCTGTATCTCTATTATGTTGGTGCAGCTTCGGATCTTTTAAATATCTCTATATATCTCGAAAACTACGCTTCTGATCAAAAAATATCATAGAACATAAATTGTAGGAAACATAATTCTCTACAAAAAAGGTCTCTTAACATTTTGCCATAGCTCGTTTCGTTTCCGAGATATTTGCAGATATATCTCAAGGGAAGGGGCCTGACGGACATATTTCGAGATATTTCCTCTTCTTGTTGTTCTTCTTCTGCACAGCTAAACTGGAAGTGGCATTTCCAGCTCGCAATAGCGCAGAGTTATCTCAAAGAAAGGGGCCACGGTGTTTCTGTATCTCTATTATGTTGGTGCGGCTTCGGAACTTTTAAATATCTTGATATATCTCGAGAACTACGCATCTGATCAAAAAATATCATAGAACATAAAAAGTAGGAAACTTAATTCTCTACAGAAAAGGTCTCTTAACATTTTGCCATAGCTCGCTTCGTTTCCGAGATATTTGCAGATTTATCTCGAGGGAAGGGGCCTGACGGACATATTTCGAGATATTTCTTCTTCTTGTTGTTCTTCTTCTGCACAGCTAAGCTGGAAGCGGCATTTGCGGCTCGCACTAGTGCAGAGTTATCTCAAAGAAAGGGGCCACGGTGTTTCTGTATCTCTATTATGTTGGTGCAGCTTCGGATCTTTTAAATATCTCGATATATCTCGAAAACTACGCTTCTGATCAAAAAATATCATAGAACATAAATTGTAGGAAACATAATTCTCTACAAAAAAGGTCTCTTAACATTTTGCCATAGCTCGTTTCGTTTCCGAGATATTTGCAGATATATCTCAAGGGAAGGGGCCTGACGGACATATTTCGAGATATTTCCTCTTCTTGTTGTTCTTCTTCTGCACAGCTAAACTGGAAGTGGCATTTCCAGCTCGCAATAGCGCAGAGTTATCTCAAAGAAAGGGGCCACGGTGTTTCTGTATCTCTATTATGTTGGTGCGGCTTCGGAACTTTTAAATATCTTGATATATCTCGAGAACTACGCATCTGATCAAAAAATATCATAGAACATAAAAAGTAGGAAACTTAATTCTCTACAAATAAGGTCTCTTAACATTTTGCCATAGCTCGCTTCGTTTCCGAGATATTTGCAGATTTATCTCAAGGGAAGGGGCCTGACGGACATATTTCGAGATATTTCTTCTTCTTGTTGTTCTTCTTCTGCACAGCTAAGCTGGAAGTGGCATTTGCAGCTCGCAATAGTGCAGAGTTATCTCAAAGAAAGGGGCCACGGTGTTTCTGTATCTCTATTATGTTGGTGCGGCTTCGGAACTTTTAAATATCTTGATATATCTCGAGAACTACGCATCTGATCAAATAATATCATAGAACATAAAAAGTAGGAAACTTAATTCTCCACAAATAAGGTCTCTTAACATTTTGCCATAGCTCGCTTCGTTTCCGAGATATTTGCAGATATATCTTAAGGGAAGGGGAGTGACGGACATATTTCGAGATATTTCTTCTTCTTGTTGGTCTTCTTCTGCACAGCTAAGCTGGAAGTGGCATTTGCAGCTCGCAATAGTGCAGAGTTATCTCGAAGAAAGGGGCCACGGTGTTTCTGTATCTCTATTATGTTGGTGCGGCTTCGGATCTTTTAAATATCTCGATATATCTCGAAAACTACGCTTCTGATCAAAAAATATCATAGAACGTAAATTGTGGGAAACATAATTCTCTACAAAAAAGGTCTCTTAACATTTTGCCATAGCTCGCTTCGTTTCCGAGATATTTGCAGATTTATCTCAAGGGAAGGGGTCTGACGGACATATTTCGAGATATTTCCTCTTCTTGTTGTTCTTCTTCTGCACAGCTAAACTGGAAGTGGCATTTCCAGCTCGCAATAGCGCAGAGTTATCTCAAAGAAAGGGGCACGGTGTTTCTGTATCTCTATTATGTTGGTGCGGCTTCGGAACTTTTAAATATCTTGATATATCTCGAGAACTACGCATCTGATCAAAAAATATCATAGAACATAAAAAGTAGGAAACTTAATTCTCTACAAATAAGGTCTCTTAACATTTTGCCATAGCTCGCTTCGTTTCCGAGATATTTGCAGATTTATCTCAAGGGAAGGGGCCTGACGGACATATTTCGAGATATTTCTTCTTCTTGTTGTTCTTCTTCTGCACAGCTAAGCTGGAAGTGGCATTTGCAGCTCGCAATAGTGCAGAGTTATCTCAAAGAAAGGGGCCACGGTGTTTCTGTATCTCTATTATGTTGGTGCGGCTTCGGAACTTTTAAATATCTTGATATATCTCGAGAACTACGCATCTGATCAAATAATATCATAGAACATAAAAAGTAGGAAACTTAATTCTCCACAAATAAGGTCTCTTAACATTTTGCCATAGCTCGCTTCGTTTCCGAGATATTTGCAGATTTATCTTAAGGGAAGGGGCCTGACGGACATATTTCGAGATATTTCTTCTTCTTGTTGGTCTTCTTCTGCACAGCTAAGCTGGAAGTGGCATTTGCAGCTCGCAATAGTGCAGAGTTATCTCGAAGAAAGGGGCCACGGTGTTTCTGTATCTCTATTATGTTGGTGCGGCTTCGGATCTTTTAAATATCTCGATATATCTCGAAAACTACGCTTCTGATCAAAAAATATCATAGAACGTAAATTGTGGGAAACATAATTCTCTACAAAAAAGGTCTCTTAACATTTTGCCATAGCTCGCTTCGTTTCCGAGATATTTGCAGATCTATCTCAAGGGAAGGGGTCTGACGGACATATTTCGAGATATTTCTTCTTCTTGTTGTTCTTCTTCTGCACAGCTAAGCTGGAAGTGGCATTTGCAGCTCGCCATAGTGCAGAGTTATCTCAAAGAAAGGGGCCACGGTGTTTCTGTATCTCTATTATGTTGGTGCGGCTTCGGAACTTTTAAATATCTTGATATATCTCGAGAGCTACGCATCCGATCAAAAAATATCATAGAACATAAAAAGTAGGAAACATAATTCCATACAAAAAAGGTCTCTTAACATTTTGCCATAGCTCGCTTCGTTTCCGAGATATTTGCAGATTTATCTCAAGGGAAGGTGCCTGACGGACATATTTCGAGATATTTCTTCTTCTTGTTGTTCTTCTTCTGCACAGCTAAGCTGGAAGTGGCATTTGCAGCTCGCAATAGTGCAGAGTTATCTCAAAGAGAGGGGCCACGGTGTTTCTGTATCTCTATTATGTTGGTGCGGCTTCGGAACTTTTAAATATCTTGATATATCTCGAGAACTACGAATCTGATCAGAAAATATCATAGAAGATAAAAAGTAGGAAACTTAATTCTCTACAAAAAAGGTCTCTTAACATTTTGCCATAGCTCGCTTCGTTTCCGAGATATTTGCAGATTTATCTCAAGGGAAGGGGCCTGACGGACATATTTCGAGATATTTCTTCTTCTTGTTGTTCTTCTTCTGCACAGCTAAGCTGGAAGTGGCATTTGCGGCTCGCACTAGTGCAGAGTTATCTCAAAGAAAGGGGCCACGGTGTTTCTGTATCTCTATTATGTTGGTGCGGCTTCGGAACTTTTAAATATCTTGATATATCTCGAGAACTACGCATCTGATCAAAAAATATCATAGAACATAAAAAGTAGGAAACTTAATTCGCTACAAAAAGGTGTCTTAACATTTTGCCATAGCTCGCTTCGTTTCCGAGATATTTGCAGATTTATCTCAAGGGAAGGGGCCTAACGGACATATTTCGTGATACTTCTTCTTCTTGTTGTTCTTCTTCTGCACAGCTAAGCTGGAAGTGGCATTTGCAGCTCGCATTAGTGCAGAGTTATCTCAAAGAAAGGGGCCACGGTGTTTCTGTATCTCTATTATGTTGGTGCGGCTTCGGAACTTTTAAATATCTTGATATATCTCGAGAACTACGCATCCGATCAAAAAATATCATAGAACATAAAAAGTAGGAAACTTAATTCTCTACAGAAAAGGTCTCTTAACATTTTGCCATAGCTCGCTTCGTTTCCGAGATATTTGCAGATTTATCTCGAGGGAAGGGGCCTGACGGACATATTTCGAGATATTTCTTCTTCTTGTTGTTCTTCTTCTGCACAGCTAAGCTGGAAGCGGCATTTGCGGCTCGCACTAGTGCAGAGTTATCTCAAAGAAAGGGGCCACGGTGTTTCTGTATCTCTATTATGTTGGTGCAGCTTCGGATCTTTTAAATATCTCTATATATCTCGAAAACTACGCTTCTGATCAAAAAATATCATAGAACATAAATTGTAGGAAACATAATTCTCTACAAAAAAGGTCTCTTAACATTTTGCCATAGCTCGTTTCGTTTCCGAGATATTTGCAGATATATCTCAAGGGAAGGGGCCTGACGGACATATTTCGAGATATTTCCTCTTCTTGTTGTTCTTCTTCTGCACAGCTAAACTGGAAGTGGCATTTCCAGCTCGCAATAGCGCAGAGTTATCTCAAAGAAAGGGGCCACGGTGTTTCTGTATCTCTATTATGTTGGTGCGGCTTCGGAACTTTTAAATATCTTGATATATCTCGAGAACTACGCATCTGATCAAAAAATATCATAGAACATAAAAAGTAGGAAACTTAATTCTCTACAAATAAGGTCTCTTAACATTTTGCCATAGCTCGCTTCGTTTCCGAGATATTTGCAGATTTATCTCAAGGGAAGGGGCCTGACGGACATATTTCGAGATATTTCTTCTTCTTGTTGTTCTTCTTCTGCACAGCTAAGCTGGAAGTGGCATTTGCAGCTCGCAATAGTGCAGAGTTATCTCAAAGAAAGGGGCCACGGTGTTTCTGTATCACTATTATGTTGGTGCGGCTTCGGAACTTTTAAATATCTTGATATATCTCGAGAACTACGCATCTGATCAAATAATATCATAGAACATAAAAAGTAGGAAACTTAATTCTCCACAAATAAGGTCTCTTAACATTTTGCCATAGCTCGCTTCGTTTCCGAGATATTTGCAGATTTATCTCGAGGGAAGGGGCCTGACGGACATATTTCGAGGTATTTCTTCTTCTTGTTGTTCTTCTTCTGCACAGCTAAGCTGGAAGCGGCATTAGCGGCTCGCACTAGTGCAGAGTTATCTCAAAGAAAGGGGCCACGGTGTTTCTGTATCTCTATTATGTTGGTGCAGCTTCGGATCTTTTAAATATCTCGATATATCTCGAAAACTACGCTTCTGATCAAAAAATATCACAGAACATAAATTGTAGGAAACATAATTCTCTACAAAAAAGGTCTCTTAACATTTTGCCATAGCTCGTTTCGTTTCCGAGATATTTGCAGATATATCTCAAGGGAAGGGGCCTGACGGACATATTTCGAGATATTTCCTCTTCTTGTTGTTCTTCTTCTGCACAGCTAAACTGGAAGTGGCATTTCCAGCTCGCAATAGCGCAGATTTATCTCAAAGAAAGGGGCCACGGTGTTTCTGTATCTCTATTATGTTGGTGCGGCTTCGGAACTTTTAAATATCTTGATATATCTCGAGAACTACGCATCTGATCAAAAAATATCGTAGAACATAAAAAGTAGGAAACTTAATTCTCTACAAATAAGGTCTCTTAACATTTTGCCATAGCTCGCTTCGTTTCCGAGATATTTGCAGATTTATCTCAAGGGAAGGGGCCTGACGGACATATTTCGAGATATTTCTTCTTCTTGTTGTTCTTCTTCTGCACAGCTAAGCTGGAAGTGGCATTTGCAGCTCGCAATAGTGCAGAGTTAACTCAAAGAAAGGGGCCACGGTGTTTCTGTATCTCTATTATGTTGGTGCGGCTTCGGAACTTTTAAATATCTTGATATATCTCGAGAACTACGCATCTGATCAAATAATATCATAGAACATAAAAAGTAGGAAACTTAATTCTCCACAAATAAGGTCTCTTAACATTTTGCCATAGCTCGCTTCGTTTCCGAGATATTTGCAGATTTATCTCAAGGGAAGGGGCCTGACGGACATATTTCGAGATATTTCTTCTTCTTGTTGGTCTTCTTCTGCACAGCTAAGCTGGAAGTGGCATTTGCAGCTCGCAATAGTGCAGAGTTATCTCGAAGAAAGGGGCCACGGTGTTTCTGTATCTCTATTATGTTGGTGCGGCTTCGGATCTTTTAAATATCTTGATATATCTCGAAAACTACGCTTCTGATCAAAAAATATCATAGAACGTAAATTATGGGAAACATAATTCTCTACAAAAAAGGTCTCTTAACATTTTGCCATAGCTCGCTTCGTTTCCGAGATATTTGCAGATTTATCTCAAGGGAAGGGGTCTGACGGACATATTTCGAGATATTTCTTCTTCTTGTTGTTCTTCTTCTGCACAGCTAAGCTGGAAGTGGCATTTGCAGCTCGCAATAGTGCAGAGTTATCTCAAAGAAAGGGGCCACGGTGTTTCTGTATCTCTATTATGTTGGTGCGGCTTCGGAACTTTTAAATATCTTGATATATCTCGAGAACTACGCATCCGATCAAAAAATATCATACAACATAAAAAGTAGGAAACTTAATTCTCTACAAAAAAGGTCTCTTAACATTTTGCCATAGCTCGCTTCGTTTCCGAGATATTTGCAGATTTATCTCGAGGGAAGGGGCCTGACGGACATATTTCGAGATATTTCTTCTTCTTGTTGTTCTTCTTCTGCACAGCTAAGCTGGACGTGGCATTTACAGCTCGCAATAGTGCAGAGTTATCTCAAAGAAAGGGGCCACGGTGTTTCTGTATCTCTATTATGTTGGTGCGGCTTCGGAACTTTTAAATATCTTGATATATCTCGAGAACTACGCATCTGATCAAAAAATATCATAGAACATAAAAAGTAGGAAACTTAATTCTCTACAAATAAGGTCTCTTAACATTTTGCCATAGCTCGCTTCGTTTCCGAGATATTTGCAGATTTATCTCAAGGGAAGGGGCCTGACGGACATTTTTCGAGATATTTCTTCTTCTTGTTGTTCTTCTTCTGCACAGCTAAGCTGGAAGTGGCATTTGCAGCTCGCAATAGTGCAGAGTTATCTCAAAGAAAGGGGCCACGGTGTTTCTGTATCTCTATTATGTTGGTGCGGCTTCGGAACTTTTAAATATCTTGATATATCTCGAGAACTACGCATCCGATCAAAAAATATCATAGAACATAAAAAGTAGGAAACTTAATTCTCTACAAAAAAGGTCTCTTAACATTTTGCCATAGCTCGCTTCGTTTCCGAGATATTTGCAGATTTATCTCGAGGGAAGGGGCCTGACGGACATATTTCGAGATATTTCTTCTTCTTGTTGTTCTTCTTCTGCACAGCTAAGCTGGACGTGGCATTTACAGCTCGCAATAGTGCAGAGTTATCTCATAGAAAGGGGCCACGGTGTTTCTGTATCTCTATTATGTTGGTGCGGCTTCGGAACTTTATATACCTTGATATATCTCGAGAACTACGCATCTGATCAAAAAATATCATGGAACATAAAAAGTAGGAAACTTAATTCTCAACAAAAAAGGTCTCTTAACATTTTGCCATAGCTCGCTTCGTTTCCGAGATATTTGCAGATTTATCTCAAGGGAAGGGGCCTGACGGACATATTTCGAGATATTTCTTCTTCTTGTTGTTCTTCTTCTGCACAGCTAAACTGGAAGTGGCATTTCCAGCTCGCAGTAGTGCAGAGTTATCTCAAAGAATGGGGCCACGGTGTTTCTGTATCTCTATTATGTTGGTGCGGCTTCGGAACTTTAAAATATCTTGATATATCTCGAGAACTACGCATCTGATCAAAAAATATCATAGAACGTAAAAAGTAGGAAACTTAATTCTCTACAAATAAAGTCGCTTAACATTTTGCCATAGCTCGCTTCGTTTCCGAGATATTTGCAGATTTATCTCAAGGGAAGGGGCCTGACGGACATATTTCGAGATATTTCTTCTTCTTGTTGTTCTTCTTCTGCACAGCTAAGCTGGAAGTGGCATTTGCAGCTCGCAATAGTGCAGAGTTATCTCAAAGAAAGGGGCCACGGTGTTTCTGTATCTCTATTATGTTGGTGCGGCTTCGGAACTTTTAAATATCTTGATATATCTCGAGAACTACGCATCTGATCAAAAAATATCATAGAACATAAAAAGTAGGAAACTTCATTCTCTACCAAAAAGGTCTCTTAACATTTTGCCATAGCTCGCTTCGTTTCCGAGGTATATGCAGATTTATCTCAAGGGAAGGGGCCTGACGGACATATTTCGGGATATTTCTTCTTCTTGTTGTTCTTCTTCTGCACAGCTAAACAGGAAGTGGCATTTCCAGCTCGCAATAGTGCAGAGTTATCTGAAAGAAAGGGGCCACGGTGTTTCTGTATCTCTATTATGTTGGTGCGGCTTCGGAACTTTTAAATATCTTGATATATCTCGAGAACTACGCATCTGATCAAATAATATCATAGAACATAAAAAGTAGGAAACTTAATTCTCTACAAATAAGGTCTCTTAACATTTTGCCATAGCTCGCTTCGTTTCCGAGATATTTGCAGATTTATCTCAAGGGAAGGGGCCTGACGGACATATTTCGAGATATTTCTTCTTCTTGTTGGTCTTCTTCTGCACAGCTAAGCTGGAAGTGGCATTTGCAGCTCGCAATAGTGCAGAGTTATCTCAAAGAAAGGGGCCACGGTGTTTCTGTATCTCTATTATGTTGGTGCGGCTTCGGAACTTTTAAATATCTTGATATATCTCGAGAACTACGCATCTGATCAAAAAATATCATAGAAGATAAAAAGTAGGAAACTTCATTCTCTACCAAAAAGGTCTCTTAACATTTTGCCATAGCTCGCTTCGTTTCCGAGATATATGCAGATTTATCTCAAGGGAAGGGGCCTGGCGGACATATTTCGGGACATTTCTTCTTCTTGTTGTTCTTCTTCTGCACAGCTAAACAGGAAGTGGCATTTCCAGCTCGCAATAGTGCAGAGTTATCTCAAAGAAAGGGGCCACGGTGTTTCTGTATCTCTATTATGTTGGTGCGGCTTCGGAACTTTTAAATATCTTGATATATCTCGAGAACTACGCATCTGATCAAATAATATCATAGAACATAAAAAGTAGGAAACTTAATTCTCTACAAATAAGGTCTCTTAACATTTTGCCATAGCTCGCTTCGTTTCCGAGATATTTGCAGATTTATCTCAAGGGAAGGGGCCTGACGGACATATTTCGAGATATTTCTTCTTCTTGTTGGTCTTCTTCTGCACAGCTAAGCTGGAAGTGGCATTTGCAGCTCGCAATGGTGCAGAGTTATCTCAAAGAAAGGGGCCACGGTGTTTCTGTATCTCTATTATGTTGGTGCGGCTTCGGATCTTTTAAATATCTCGATATATCTCGAAAACTACGCTTCTGATCAAAAAATATCATAGAACCTAAATTGTGGGAAACTTAATTCTCTACAAAAAAGGTCTCTTAACATTTTGCCATAGCTCGCTTTGTTTCCGAGATATTTGCAGATTTATCTCGAGGGAAGGGGCCTGACGGACATAATTCGAGATATTTCTTCTTCTTGTTGTTCTTCTTCTGCACAGCTAAGCTGGAAGCGGCATTTGCGGCTCGCACTAGTGCAGAGTTATCTCAAAGAAAGGGGCCACGGTGTTTCTGTATCTCTATTATGTTGGTGCGGCTTCGGAACTTTTAAATATCTTGATATATCTCGAGAACTACGCATCTGATCAAAAAATATCATAGAACATAAAAAGTAGGAAACTTCATTCTCTACCAAAAAGGTCTCTTAACATTTTGCCATAGCTCGCTTCGTTTCCGAGGTATATGCAGATTTATCTCAAGGGAAGGGGCCTGACGGACATATTTCGGGATATTTCTTCTTCTTGTTGTTCTTCTTCTGCACAGCTAAACAGGAAGTGGCATTTCCAGCTCGCAATAGTGCAGAGTTATCTGAAAGAAAGGGGCCACGGTGTTTCTGTATCTCTATTATGTTGGTGCGGCTTCGGAACTTTTAAATATCTTGATATATCTCGAGAACTACGCATCTGATCAAATAATATCATAGAACATAAAAAGTAGGAAACTTAATTCTCTACAAATAAGGTCTCTTAACATTTTGCCATAGCTCGCTTCGTTTCCGAGATATTTGCAGATTTATCTCAAGGGAAGGGGCCTGACGGACATATTTCGAGATATTTCTTCTTCTTGTTGGTCTTCTTCTGCACAGCTAAGCTGGAAGTGGCATTTGCAGCTCGCAATAGTGCAGAGTTATCTCAAAGAAAGGGGCCACGGTGTTTCTGTATCTCTATTATGTTGGTGCGGCTTCGGAACTTTTAAATATCTTGATATATCTCGAGAACTACGCATCTGATCAAAAAATATCATAGAAGATAAAAAGTAGGAAACTTCATTCTCTACCAAAAAGGTCTCTTAACATTTTGCCATAGCTCGCTTCGTTTCCGAGATATATGCAGATTTATCTCAAGGGAAGGGGCCTGGCGGACATATTTCGGGACATTTCTTCTTCTTGTTGTTCTTCTTCTGCACAGCTAAACAGGAAGTGGCATTTCCAGCTCGCAATAGTGCAGAGTTATCTCAAAGAAAGGGGCCACGGTGTTTCTGTATCTCTATTATGTTGGTGCGGCTTCGGAACTTTTAAATATCTTGATATATCTCGAGAACTACGCATCTGATCAAATAATATCATAGAACATAAAAAGTAGGAAACTTAATTCTCTACAAATAAGGTCTCTTAACATTTTGCCATAGCTCGCTTCGTTTCCGAGATATTTGCAGATTTATCTCAAGGGAAGGGGCCTGACGGACATATTTCGAGATATTTCTTCTTCTTGTTGGTCTTCTTCTGCACAGCTAAGCTGGAAGTGGCATTTGCAGCTCGCAATGGTGCAGAGTTATCTCAAAGAAAGGGGCCACGGTGTTTCTGTATCTCTATTATGTTGGTGCGGCTTCGGATCTTTTAAATATCTCGATATATCTCGAAAACTACGCTTCTGATCAAAAAATATCATAGAACCTAAATTGTGGGAAACTTAATTCTCTACAAAAAAGGTCTCTTAACATTTTGCCATAGCTCGCTTTGTTTCCGAGATATTTGCAGATTTATCTCGAGGGAAGGGGCCTGACGGACATAATTCGAGATATTTCTTCTTCTTGTTGTTCTTCTTCTGCACAGCTAAGCTGGAAGCGGCATTTGCGGCTCGCACTAGTGCAGAGTTATCTCAAAGAAAGGGGCCACGGTGTTTCTGTATCTCTATTATGTTGGTGCAGCTTCGGATCTTTTAAATATCTCGATATATCTCGAAAACTACGCTTCTGATCAAAAAATATGATAGAACATAAATTGTAGGAAACATAATTCTCTACAAAAAAGGTCTCTTAACATTTTGCCATAGCTCGTTTCGTTCCCGAGATATTTGCAGATATATCTCAAGGGAAGGGGCCTGACGGACATATTTCGAGATATTTCCTCTTCTTGTTGTTCTTCTTCTGCACAGCTAAACTGGAAGTGGCATTTGCAGCTCGCAATAGTGCAGAGTTATCTCAAAGAAAGGGGCCACGGTGTTTCTGTATCTCTATTATGTTGGTGCGGCTTCGGAACTTTTAAATATCTTGATATATCTCGAGAACTACGCATCCGATCAAAAAATATCATAGAACATAAAAAGTAGGAACCTTAATTCTCTACAAAAAAGGTCTCTCAACATTTTGCCATAGCTCGCTTCGTTTCCGAGATATTTGCAGATTTATCTCGAGGGAAGGGGCCTGACGGACATATTTCGAGATATTTCTTCTTCTTGTTGTTCTTCTTCTGCACAGCTAAGCTGGACGTGGCATTTACAGCTCGCAATAGTGCAGAGTTATCTCAAAGAAAGGGGCCACGGTGTTTCTGTATCTCTATTATGTTGGTGCGGCTTCGGAACTTTTAAATATCTTGATATATCTCGAGAACTACGCATCTGATCAAAAAATATCATGGAACATAAAAAGTAGGAAACTTAATTCTCAACAAAAAAGGTCTCTTAACATTTTGCCATAGCTCGCTTCGTTTCCGAGATATTTGCAGATTTATCTCAAGGGAAGGGGCCTAACGGACATATTTCGTGATACTTCTTCTTCTTGTTGTTCTTCTTCTGCACAGCTAAGCTGGAAGTGGCATTTGCAGCTCGCATTAGTGCAGAGTTATCTCAAAGAAAGGGGCCACGGTGTTTCTGTATCTCTATTATGTTGGTGCGGCTTCTTAACTTTTGAATATCTTGATATATCTCGAGAACTACGCCTCTGATCGAAAAATATCATAGAACATAAAAAGTAGGAAACTTAATTCTCTACAAAAAAGGTCTCTTAACATTTTGCCATAGCTCGCTTCGTTTCCGAGATATTTGTAGATTTATCTCAAGGGAAGGGGTCTGACGGACATATTTCGAGATATTTCTTCTTCTTGTTGTTCTTCTTCTGCACAGCTAAGCTGGAGGTGGCATTTGCAGCTCGCAATAGTGCAGAGTTATCTCAAAGAAAGGGGCCACGGTGTTTCTGTATCTCTATTATGTTGGTGCGGCTTCGGAACTTTTAAATATCTTGATATATCTCGAGAACTACGCCTCTGATCGAAAAATATCATAGAACATAAAAAGTAGGAAGCTTAATTCTCTACAAAACAGGTCTCTTAACATTTTGCCATAGCTCGCTTCGTTTCCGAGATATTTGCAGATTTATCTCAAGGGAAGGGGCCTGACGGACATATTTCGAGATATTTCTTCTTCTTGTTGTTCTTCTTCTGCACAGCTAAACTGGAAGTGGCATTTGCAGCTCGCAATAGTGCAGAGTTATCTCAAAGAAAGGGGCCACGGTGTGTCTGTATCTCTATTATGTTGGTGCGGCTTCGGAACTTTTAAATATCTTGATATATCTCGAGAACTACGCATCTGATCGAAAAATATCATAGAACATAGAAAGTAGGAAACTTAATTCTCTACAAAAAAGGTCTCTTAACATTTTGCCATAGCTCGCTTCGTTTCCGAGATATTTGCAGATTTATCTCGAGGGAAGGGGCCTGACGGACATATTTCGAGATATTTCTTCTTCTTGTTGTTCTTCTTCTGCACAGCTAAGCTGGACGTGGCATTTACAGCTCGCAATAGTGCAGAGTTATCTCAAAGAAAGGGGCCACGGTGTTTCTGTATCTCTATTATGTTGGTGCGGCTTCGGAACTTTATATATCTTGATATATCTCGAGAACTACGCATCTGATCAAAAAATATCATGGAACATAAAAAGTAGGAAACTTGATTCTCAACAAAAAAGGTCTCTTAACATTTTGCCATAGCTCGCTTCGTTTCCGAGATATTTGCAGATTTATCTCAAGGGAAGGGGCCTGACGGACATATTTCGAGATATTTCTTCTTCTTGTTGTTCTTCTTCTGCACAGCTAAGCTGGAAGTGGCATTTGCAGCTCGCAATAGTGCAGAGTTATCTCAAAGAAAGGGGCCACGGTGTTTCTGTATCTCTATTATGTTGGTGCGGCTTCGGAACTTTTAAATATCTTGATATATCTCGAGAACTACGCATCTGATCAAAAAATATCATAGAACATAAAAAGTAGGAAACTTCATTCTCTACCAAAAAGGTCTCTTAACATTTTGCCATAGCTCGCTTCGTTTCCGAGATATTTGCAGATTTATCTCAAGGGAAGGGGCCTGACGGACATATTTCGAGATATTTCTTCTTCTTGTTGGTCTTCTTCTGCACAGCTAAGCTGGAAGTGGCATTTGCAGCTCGCAATGGTGCAGAGTTATCTCAAAGAAAGGGGCCACGGTGTTTCTGTATCTCTATTATGTTGGTGCGGCTTCGGATCTTTTAAATATCTCGATATATCTCGAAAACTACGCTTCTGATCAAAAAATATCATAGAACCTAAATTGTGGGAAACTTAATTCTCTACAAAAAAGGTCTCTTAACATTTTGCCATAGCTCGCTTTGTTTCCGAGATGTTTGCAGATTTATCTCGAGGGAAGGGGCCTGACTGACATAATTCGAGATATTTCTTCTTCTTGTTGTTCTTCTTCTGCACAGCTAAGCTGGAAGCGGCATTTGCGGCTCGCACTAGTGCAGAGTTATCTCAAAGAAAGGGGCCACGGTGTTTCTGTATCTCTATTATGTTGGTGCAGCTTCGGATCTTTTAAATATCTCGATATATCTCGAAAACTACGCTTCTGATCAAAAAATATGATAGAACATAAATTGTAGGAAACATAATTATCTACAAAAAAGGTCTCTTAACATTTTGCCATAGCTCGTTTCGTTCCCGAGATATTTGCAGATATATCTCAAGGGAAGGGGCCTGACGGACATATTTCGAGATATTTCCTCTTCTTGTTGTTCTTCTTCTGCACAGCTAAACTGGAAGTGGCATTTGCAGCTCGCAATAGTGCAGAGTTATCTCAAAGAAAGGGGCCACGGTGTTTCTGTATCTCTATTATGTTGGTGCGGCTTCGGAACTTTTAAATATCTTGATATATCTCGAGAACTACGCATCCGATCAAAAAATATCATAGAACATAAAAAGTAGGAACCTTAATTCTCTACAAAAAAGGTCTCTCAACATTTTGCCATAGCTCGCTTCGTTTCCGAGATATTTGCAGATTTATCTCGAGGGAAGGGGCCTGACGGACATATTTCGAGATATTTCTTCTTCTTGTTGTTCTTCTTCTGCACAGCTAAGCTGGACGTGGCATTTACAGCTCGCAATAGTGCAGAGTTATCTCAAAGAAAGGGGCCACGGTGTTTCTGTATCTCTATTATGTTGGTGCGGCTTCGGAACTTTTAAATATCTTGATATATCTCGAGAACTACGCATCTGATCAAAAAATATCATGGAACATAAAAAGTAGGAAACTTAATTCTCAACAAAAAAGGTCTCTTAACATTTTGCCATAGCTCGCTTCGTTTCCGAGATATTTGCAGATTTATCTCAAGGGAAGGGGCCTAACGGACATATTTCGTGATACTTCTTCTTCTTGTTGTTCTTCTTCTGCACAGCTAAGCTGGAAGTGGCATTTGCAGCTCGCATTAGTGCAGAGTTATCTCAAAGAAAGGGGCCACGGTGTTTCTGTATCTCTATTATGTTGGTGCGGCTTCTTAACTTTTGAATATCTTGATATATCTCGAGAACTACGCCTCTGATCGAAAAATATCATAGAACATAAAAAGTAGGAAACTTAATTCTCTACAAAAAAGGTCTCTTAACATTTTGCCATAGCTCGCTTCGTTTCCGAGATATTTGTAGATTTATCTCAAGGGAAGGGGTCTGACGGACATATTTCGAGATATTTCTTCTTCTTGTTGTTCTTCTTCTGCACAGCTAAGCTGGAGGTGGCATTTGCAGCTCGCAATAGTGCAGAGTTATCTCAAAGAAAGGGGCCACGGTGTTTCTGTATCTCTATTATGTTGGTGCGGCTTCGGAACTTTTAAGTATCTTGATATATCTCGAGAACTACGCCTCTGATCGAAAAATATCATAGAACATAAAAAGTAGGAAGCTTAATTCTCTACAAAACAGGTCTCTTAACATTTTGCCATAGCTCGCTTCGTTTCCGAGATATTTGCAGATTTATCTCAAGGGAAGGGGCCTGACGGACATATTTCGAGATATTTCTTCTTCTTGTTGTTCTTCTTCTGCACAGCTAAACTGGAAGTGGCATTTGCAGCTCGCAATAGTGCAGAGTTATCTCAAAGAAAGGGGCCACGGTGTGTCTGTATCTCTATTATGTTGGTGCGGCTTCGGAACTTTTAAATATCTTGATATATCTCGAGAACTACGCATCTGATCGAAAAATATCATAGAACATAGAAAGTAGGAAACTTAATTCTCTACAAAAAAGGTCTCTTAACATTTTGCCATAGCTCGCTTCGTTTCCGAGATATTTGCAGATTTATCTCGAGGGAAGGGGCCTGACGGACATATTTCGAGATATTTCTTCTTCTTGTTGTTCTTCTTCTGCACAGCTAAGCTGGACGTGGCATTTACAGCTCGCAATAGTGCAGAGTTATCTCAAAGAAAGGGGCCACGGTGTTTCTGTATCTCTATTATGTTGGTGCGGCTTCGGAACTTTATATATCTTGATATATCTCGAGAACTACGCATCTGATCAAAAAATATCATGGAACATAAAAAGTAGGAAACTTGATTCTCAACAAAAAAGGTCTCTTAACATTTTGCCATAGCTCGCTTCGTTTCCGAGATATTTGCAGATTTATCTCAAGGGAAGGGGCCTGACGGACATATTTCGAGATATTTCTTCTTCTTGTTGTTCTTCTTCTGCACAGCTAAACTGGAAGTGGCATTTCCAGCTCGCAGTAGTGCAGAGTTATCTCAAAGAATGGGGCCACGGTGTTTCTGTATCTCTATTATGTTGGTGCGGCTTCGGAACTTTAAAATATCTTGATATATCTCGAGAACTACGCATCTGATCAAAAAATATCATAGAACGTAAAAAGTAGGAAACTTAATTCTCTACAAATAAAGTCGCTTAACATTTTGCCATAGCTCGCTTCGTTTCCGAGATATTTGCAGATTTATCTCAAGGGAAGGGGCCTGACGGACATATTTCGAGATATTTCTTCTTCTTGTTGTTCTTCTTCTGCACAGCTAAGCTGGAAGTGGCATTTGCAGCTCGCAATAGTGCAGAGTTATCTCAAAGAAAGGGGCCACGGTGTTTCTGTATCTCTATTATGTTGGTGCGGCTTCGGAACTTTTAAATATCTTGATATATCTCGAGAACTACGCATCTGATCAAAAAATATCATAGAACATAAAAAGTAGGAAACTTCATTCTCTACCAAAAAGGTCTCTTAACATTTTGCCATAGCTCGCTTCGTTTCCGAGATATATCCAGATTTATCTCAAGGGAAGGGGCCTGACGGACATATTTCGGGATATTTCTTCTTCTTGTTGTTCTTCTTCTGCACAGCTAAACAGGAAGTGGCATTTCCAGCTCGCAATAGTGCAGAGTTATCTGAAAGAAAGGGGCCACGGTGTTTCTGTATCTCTATTATGTTGGTGCGGCTTCGGAACTTTTAAATATCTTGATATATCTCGAGAACTACGCATCTGATCAAATAATATCATAGAACATAAAAAGTAGAAAACTTAATTCTCTACAAATAAGGTCTCTTAACATTTTGCCATAGCTCGCTTCGTTTCCGAGATATTTGCAGATTTATCTCAAGGGAAGGGGCCTGACGGACATATTTCGAGATATTTCTTCTTCTTGTTGGTCTTCTTCTGCACAGCTAAGCTGGAAGTGGCATTTGCAGCTCGCAATAGTGCAGAGTTATCTCAAAGAAAGGGGCCACGGTGTTTCTGTATCTCTATTATGTTGGTGCGGCTTCGGAACTTTTAAATATCTTGATATATCTCGAGAACTACGCATCTGATCAAAAAATATCATAGAAGATAAAAAGTAGGAAACTTCATTCTCTACCAAAAAGGTCTCTTAACATTTTGCCATAGCTCGCTTCGTTTCCGAGATATATGCAGATTTATCTCAAGGGAAGGGGCCTGGCGGACATATTTCGGGACATTTCTTCTTCTTGTTGTTCTTCTTCTGCACAGCTAAACAGGAAGTGGCATTTCCAGCTCGCAATAGTGCAGAGTTATCTGAAAGAAAGGGGCCACGGTGTTTCTGTATCTCTATTATGTTGGTGCGGCTTCGGAACTTTTAAATATCTTGATATATCTCGAGAACTACGCATCTGATCAAATAATATCATAGAACATAAAAAGTAGGAAACTTAATTCTCTACAAATAAGGTCTCTTAACATTTTGCCATAGCTCGCTTCGTTTCCGAGATATTTGCAGATTTATCTCAAGGGAAGGGGCCTGACGGACATATTTCGAGATATTTCTTCTTCTTGTTGGTCTTCTTCTGCACAGCTAAGCTGGAAGTGGCATTTGCAGCTCGCAATGGTGCAGAGTTATCTCAAAGAAAGGGGCCACGGTGTTTCTGTATCTCTATTATGTTGGTGCGGCTTCGGATCTTTTAAATATCTCGATATATCTCGAAAACTACGCTTCTGATCAAAAAATATCATAGAACCTAAATTGTGGGAAACTTAATTCTCTACAAAAAAGGTCTCTTAACATTTTGCCATAGCTCGCTTTGTTTCCGAGATATTTGCAGATTTATCTCGAGGGAAGGGGCCTGACGGACATATTTCGAGATATTTCTTCTTCTTGTTGTTCTTCTTCTGCACAGCTAAGCTGGAAGCGGCATTTGCGGCTCGCACTAGTGCAGAGTTATCTCAAAGAAAGGGGCCACGGTGTTTCTGTATCTCTATTATGTTGGTGCAGCTTCGGATCTTTTAAATATCTCGATATATCTCGAAAACTACGCTTCTGATCAAAAAATATGATAGAACATAAATTGTAGGAAACATAATTCTCTACAAAAAAGGTCTCTTAACATTTTGCCATAGCTCGTTTCGTTCTCGAGATATTTGCAGATATATCTCAAGGGAAGGGGCCTGACGGACATATTTCGAGATATTTCCTCTTCTTGTTGTTCTTCTTCTGCACAGCTAAACTGGAAGTGGCATTTGCAGCTCGCAATAGTGCAGAGTTATCTCAAAGAAAGGGGCCACGGTGTTTCTGTATCTCTATTATGTTGGTGCGGCTTCGGAACTTTTAAATATCTTGATATATCTCGAGAACTACGCATCCGATCAAAAAATATCATAGAACATAAAAAGTAGAAACCTTAATTCTCTACAAAAAAGGTCTCTCAACATTTTGCCATAGCTCGCTTCGTTTCCGAGATATTTGCAGATTTATCTCGAGGGAAGGGGCCTGACGGACATATTTCGAGATATTTCTTCTTCTTGTTGTTCTTCTTCTGCACAGCTAAGCTGGACGTGGCATTTACAGCTCGCAATAGTGCAGAGTTATCTCAAAGAAAGGGGCCACGGTGTTTCTGTATCTCTATTATGTTGGTGCGGCTTCGGAACTTTTAAATATCTTGATATATCTCGAGAACTACGCATCTGATCAAAAAATATCATGGAACATAAAAAGTAGGAAACTTAATTCTCAACAAAAAAGGTCTCTTAACATTTTGCCATAGCTCGCTTCGTTTCCGAGATATTTGCAGATTTATCTCAAGGGAAGGGGCCTAACGGACATATTTCGTGATACTTCTTCTTCTTGTTGTTCTTCTTCTGCACAGCTAAGCTGGAAGTGGCATTTGCAGCTCGCATTAGTGCAGAGTTATCTCAAAGAAAGGGGCCACGGTGTTTCTGTATCTCTATTATGTTGGTGCGGCTTCTTAACTTTTGAATATCTTGATATATCTCGAGAACTACGCCTCTGATCGAAAAATATCATAGAACATAAAAAGTAGGAAACTTAATTCTCTACAAAAAAGGTCTCTTAACATTTTGCCATAGCTCGCTTCGTTTCCGAGATATTTGCAGATTTATCTCAAGGGAAGGGGTCTGACGGACATATTTCGAGATATTTCTTCTTCTTGTTGTTCTTCTTCTGCACAGCTAAGCTGGAGGTGGCATTTGCAGCTCGCAATAGTGCAGAGTTATCTCAAAGAAAGGGGCCACGGTGTTTCTGTATCTCTATTATGTTGGTGCGGCTTCGGAACTTTTAAATATCTTGATATATCTCGAGAACTACGCCTCTGATCGAAAAATATCATAGAACATAAAAAGTAGGAAGCTTAATTCTCTACAAAACAGGTCTCTTAACATTTTGCCATAGCTCGCTTCGTTTCCGAGATATTTGCAGATTTATCTCAAGGGAAGGGGCCTGACGGACATATTTCGAGATATTTCTTCTTCTTGTTGTTCTTCTTCTGCACAGCTAAGCTGGAAGTGGCATTTGCAGCTCGCAATAGTGCAGAGTTATCTCAAAGAAAGGGGCCACGGTGTTTCTGTATCTCTATTATGTTGGTGCGGCTTCGGAACTTTTAAATATCTTGATATATCTCGAGAACTACGCATCTGATCAAAAAATATCATAGAACATAAAAAGTAGGAAACTTCATTCTCTACCAAAAAGGTCTCTTAACATTTTGCCATAGCTCGCTTCGTTTCCGAGATATATGCAGATTTATCTCAAGGGAAGGGGCCTGACGGACATATTTCGGGATATTTCTTCTTCTTGTTGTTCTTCTTCTGCACAGCTAAACAGGAAGTGGCATTTCCAGCTCGCAATAGTGCAGAGTTATCTGAAAGAAAGGGGCCACGGTGTTTCTGTATCTCTATTATGTTGGTGCGGCTTCGGAACTTTTAAATATCTTGATATATCTCGAGAACTACGCATCTGATCAAATAATATCATAGAACATAAAAAGTAGGAAACTTAATTCTCTACAAATAAGGTCTCTTAACATTTTGCCATAGCTCGCTTCGTTTCCGAGATATTTGCAGATTTATCTCAAGGGAAGGGGCCTGACGGACATATTTCGAGATATTTCTTCTTCTTGTTGGTCTTCTTCTGCACAGCTAAGCTGGAAGTGGCATTTGCAGCTCGCAATAGTGCAGAGTTATCTCAAAGAAAGGGGCCACGGTGTTTCTGTATCTCTATTATGTTGGTGCGGCTTCGGAACTTTTAAATATCTTGATATATCTCGAGAACTACGCATCTGATCAAAAAATATCATAGAAGATAAAAAGTAGGAAACTTCATTCTCTACCAAAAAGGTCTCTTAACATTTTGCCATAGCTCGCTTCGTTTCCGAGATATATGCAGATGTATCTCAAGGGAAGGGGCCTGGCGGACATATTTCGGGACATTTCTTCTTCTTGTTGTTCTTCTTCTGCACAGCTAAACAGGAAGTGGCATTTCCAGCTCGCAATAGTGCAGAGTTATCTGAAAGAAAGGGGCCACGGTGTTTCTGTATCTCTATTATGTTGGTGCGGCTTCGGATCTTTTAAATATCTCGATATATCTCGAAAACTACGCTTCTGATCAAAAAATATCATAGAACCTAAATTGTGGGAAACTTAATTCTCTACAAAAAAGGTCTCTTAACATTTTGCCATAGCTCGCTTTGTTTCCGAGATATTTGCAGATTTATCTCGAGGGAAGGGGCCTGACGGACATATTTCGAGATATTTCTTCTTCTTGTTGTTCTTCTTCTGCACAGCTAAGCTGGAAGCGGCATTTGCGGCTCGCACTAGTGCAGAGTTATCTCAAAGAAAGGGGCCACGGTGTTTCTGTATCTTTATTATGTTGGTGCAGCTTCGGATCTTTTAAATATCTCGATATATCTCGAAAACTACGCTTCTGATCAAAAAATATCATAGAACATAAATTGTAGAAAACATAATTCTCTACAAAAAAGGTCTCTTAACATTTTGCCATAGCTCGTTTCGTTCCCGAGATATTTGCAGATATATCTCAAGGGAAGGGGCCTGACGGACATATTTCGAGATATTTCCTCTTCTTGTTGTTCTTCTTCTGCACAGCTAAACTGGAAGTGGCATTTGCAGCTCGCAATAGTGCAGAGTTATCTCAAAGAAAGGGGCCACGGTGTTTCTGTATCTCTATTATGTTGGTGCGGCTTCGGAACTTTTAAATATCTTGATATATCTCGAGAACTACGCATCCGATCAAAAAATATCATAGAACATAAAAAGTAGGAAACTTAATTCTCTACAAAAAAGGTCTCTCAACATTTTGCCATAGCTCGCTTCGTTTCCGAGATATTTGCAGATTTATCTCAAGGGAAGGGGCCTGACGGACATATTTCGAGATATTTCTTCTTCTTGTTGTTCTTCTTCTGCACAGCTAAACTGGAAGTGGCATTTCCAGCTCGCAGTAGTGCAGAGTTATCTCAAAGAAAGGGGCCACGGTGTTTCTGTATCTCTATTATGTTGGTGCGGCTTCGGAACTTTAAAATATCTTGATATATCTCGAGAACTACGCATCTGATCAAAAAATATCATAGAACGTAAAAAGTAGGAAACTTAATTCTCTACAAATAAAGTCGCTTAACATTTTGCCATAGCTCGCTTCGTTTCCGAGATATTTGCAGATTTATCTCAAGGGAAGGGGCCTGACGGACATATTTCGAGATATTTCTTCTTCTTGTTGGTCTTCTTCTGCACAGCTAAGCTGGAAGTGGCATTTGCAGCTCGCAATAGTGCAGAGTTATCTCAAAGAAAGGGGCCACGGTGTTTCTGTATCTCTATTATGTTGGTGCGGCTTCGGAACTTTTAAATATCTTGATATATCTCGAGAACTACGCATCTGATCAAAAAATATCATAGAAGATAAAAAGTAGGAAACTTCATTCTCTACCAAAAAGGACTCTTAACATTTTGCCATAGCTCGCTTCGTTTCCGAGATATATGCAGATGTATCTCAAGGGAAGGGGCCTGGCGGACATATTTCGGGACATTTCTTCTTCTTGTTGTTCTTCTTCTGCACAGCTAAACAGGTAGTGGCATTTCCAGCTCGCAATAGTGCAGAGTTATCTGAAAGAAAGGGGCCACGGTGTTTCTGTATCTCTATTATGTTGGTGCGGCTTCGGAACTTTTAAATATCTTGATATATCTCGAGAACTACGCATCTGATCAAATAATATCATAGAACATAAAAAGTAGGAAACTTAATTCTCTACAAATAAGGTCTCTTAACATTTTGCCATAGCTCGCTTCGTTTCCGAGATATTTGCAGATTTATCTCAAGGGAAGGGGCCTGACGGACATATTTCGAGATATTTCTTCTTCTTGTTGGTCTTCTTCTGCACAGCTAAGCTGGAAGTGGCATTTGCAGCTCGCAATGGTGCAGAGTTATCTCAAAGAAAGGGGCCACGGTGTTTCTGTATCTCTATTATGTTGGTGCGGCTTCGGATCTTTTAAATATCTCGATATATCTCGAAAACTACGCTTCTGATCAAAAAATATCATAGAACCTAAATTGTGGGAAACTTAATTCTCTACAAAAAAGGTCTCTTAACATTTTGCCATAGCTCGCTTTGTTTCCGAGATATTTGCAGATTTATCTCGAGGGAAGGGGCCTGACGGACATATTTCGAGATATTTCTTCTTCTTGTTGTTCTTCTTCTGCACAGCTAAGCTGGAAGCGGCATTTGCGGCTCGCACTAGTGCAGAGTTATCTCAAAGAAAGGGGCCACGGTGTTTCTGTAACTCTATTATGTTGGTGCGGCTTCGGAACTTTTAAATATCTTGATATATCTCGAGAACTACGCATCTGATCAAAAAATATCATAGAACATAAAAAGTAGGAAACTTCATTCTCTACCAAAAAGGTCTCTTAACATTTTGCCATAGCTCGCTTCGTTTCCGAGATATATGCAGATTTATCTCAAGGGAAGGGGCCTGACGGACATATTTCGGGATATTTCTTCTTCTTGTTGTTCTTCTTCTGCACAGCTAAACTGGAAGTGGCATTTCCAGCTCGCAATAGTGCAGAGTTATCTGAAAGAAAGGGGCCACGGTGTTTCTGTATCTCTATTATGTTGGTGCGGCTTCGGAACTTTTAAATATCTTGATATATCTCGCGAACTACGCATCTGATCAAATAATATCATAGAACATAAAAAGTAGGAAACTTAATTCTCTACAAATAAGGTCTCTTAACATTTTGCCATAGCTCGCTTCGTTTCCGAGATATTTGCAGATTTATCTCAAGGGAAGGGGCCTGACGGACATATTTCGAGATATTTCTTCTTCTTGTTGGTCTTCTTCTGCACAGCTAAGCTGGAAGTGGCATTTGCAGCTCGCAATAGTGCAGAGTTATCTCAAAGAAAGGGGCCACGGTGTTTCTGTATCTCTATTATGTTGGTGCGGCTTCGGAACTTTTAAATATCTTGATATATCTCGAGAACTACGCATCTGATCAAAAAATATCATAGAACATAGAAAGTAGGAAACTTCATTCTCTACCAAAAAGGTCTCTTAACATTTTGCCATAGCTCGCTTCGTTTCCGAGATATATGCAGATTTATCTCAAGGGAAGGGGCCTGACGGACATATTTCGGGATATTTCTTCTTCTTGTTGTTCTTCTTCTGCACAGCTAAACTGGAAGTGGCATTTCCAGCTCGCAATAGTGCAGAGTTATCTGAAAGAAAGGGGCCACGGTGTTTCTGTATCTCTATTATGTTGGTGCGGCTTCGGAACTTTTAAATATCTTGATATATCTCGCGAACTACGCATCTGATCAAATAATATCATAGAACATAAAAAGTAGGAAACTTAATTCTCTACAAATAAGGTCTCTTAACATTTTGCCATAGCTCGCTTCGTTTCCGAGATATTTGCAGATTTATCTCAAGGGAAGGGGCCTGACGGACATATTTCGAGATATTTCTTCTTCTTGTTGGTCTTCTTCTGCACAGCTAAGCTGGAAGTGGCATTTGCAGCTCGCAATAGTGCAGAGTTATCTCAAAGAAAGGGGCCACGGTGTTTCTGTATCTCTATTATGTTGGTGCGGCTTCGGAACTTTTAAATATCTTGATATATCTCGAGAACTACGCATCTGATCAAAAAATATCATAGAACATAAAAAGTAGGAAACTTCATTCTCTACCAAAAAGGTCTCTTAACATTTTGCCATAGCTCGCTTCGTTTCCGAGATATATGCAGATTTATCTCAAGGGAAGGCGCCTGACGGACATATTTCGGGATATTTCTTCTTCTTGTTGTTCTTCTTCTGCACAGCTAAACAGGAAGTGGCATTTCCAGCTCCCAATAGTGCAGAGTTATCTGAAAGAAAGGGGCCACGGTGTTTCTGTATCTCTATTATGTTGGTGCGGCTTCGGAACTTTTAAATATCTTGATATATCTCGAGAACTACGCATCTGATCAAATAATATCATAGAACATAAAAAGTAGGAAACTTAATTCTCTACAAATAAGGTCTCTTAACATTTTGACATAGCTCGCTTCGTTTCCGAGATATTTGCAGATTTATCTCAAGGGAAGGGGCCTGACGGACATATTTCGAGATATTTCTTCTTCTTGTTGTTCTTCTTCTGCACAGCTAAACTGGAAGTGGCATTTCCAGCTCGCAGTAGTGCAGAGTTATCTCAAAGAAAGGGGCCACGGTGTTTCTGTATCTCTATTATGTTGGTGCGGCTTCGGAACTTTAAAATATCTTGATATATCTCGAGAACTACGCATCTGATCAAAAAATATCATAGAACGTAAAAAGTAGGAAACTTAATTCTCTACAAATAAAGTCGCTTAACATTTTGCCATAGCTCGCTTCGTTTCCGAGATATTTGCAGATTTATCTCAAGGGAAGGGGCCTGACGGACATATTTCGAGATATTTCTTCTTCTTGTTGGTCTTCTTCTGCACAGCTAAGCTGGAAGTGGCATTTGCAGCTCGCAATAGTGCAGAGTTATCTCAAAGAAAGGGGCCACGGTGTTTCTGTATCTCTATTATGTTGGTGCGGCTTCGGAACTTTTAAATATCTTGATATATCTCGAGAACTACGCATCTGATCAAAAAATATCATAGAAGATAAAAAGTAGGAAACTTCATTCTCTACCAAAAAGGTCTCTTAACATTTTGCCATAGCTCGCTTCGTTTCCGAGATATATGCAGATGTATCTCAAGGGAAGGGGCCTGGCGGACATATTTCGGGACATTTCTTCTTCTTGTTGTTCTTCTTCTGCACAGCTAAACAGGTAGTGGCATTTCCAGCTCGCAATAGTGCAGAGTTATCTGAAAGAAAGGGGCCACGGTGTTTCTGTATCTCTATTATGTTGGTGCGGCTTCGGAACTTTTAAATATCTTGATATATCTCGAGAACTACGCATCTGATCAAATAATATCATAGAACATAAAAAGTAGGAAACTTAATTCTCTACAAATAAGGTCTCTTAACATTTTGCCATAGCTCGCTTCGTTTCCGAGATATTTGCAGATTTATCTCAAGGGAAGGGGCCTGACGGACATATTTCGAGATATTTCTTCTTCTTGTTGGTCTTCTTCTGCACAGCTAAGCTGGAAGTGGCATTTGCAGCTCGCAATGGTGCAGAGTTATCTCAAAGAAAGGGGCCACGGTGTTTCTGTATCTCTATTATGTTGGTGCGGCTTCGGATCTTTTAAATATCTCGATATATCTCGAAAACTACGCTTCTGATCAAAAAATATCATAGAACCTAAATTGTGGGAAACTTAATTCTCTACAAAAAAGGTCTCTTAACATTTTGCCATAGCTCGCTTTGTTTCCGAGATATTTGCAGATTTATCTCGAGGGAAGGGGCCTGACGGACATATTTCGAGATATTTCTTCTTCTTGTTGTTCTTCTTCTGCACAGCTAAGCTGGAAGCGGCATTTGCGGCTCGCACTAGTGCAGAGTTATCTCAAAGAAAGGGGCCACGGTGTTTCTGTAACTCTATTATGTTGGTGCGGCTTCGGAACTTTTAAATATCTTGATATATCTCGAGAACTACGCATCTGATCAAAAAATATCATAGAACATAAAAAGTAGGAAACTTCATTCTCTACCAAAAAGGTCTCTTAACATTTTGCCATAGCTCGCTTCGTTTCCGAGATATATGCAGATTTATCTCAAGGGAAGGGGCCTGACGGACATATTTCGGGATATTTCTTCTTCTTGTTGTTCTTCTTCTGCACAGCTAAACTGGAAGTGGCATTTCCAGCTCGCAATAGTGCAGAGTTATCTGAAAGAAAGGGGCCACGGTGTTTCTGTATCTCTATTATGTTGGTGCGGCTTCGGAACTTTTAAATATCTTGATATATCTCGCGAACTACGCATCTGATCAAATAATATCATAGAACATAAAAAGTAGGAAACTTAATTCTCTACAAATAAGGTCTCTTAACATTTTGCCATAGCTCGCTTCGTTTCCGAGATATTTGCAGATTTATCTCAAGGGAAGGGGCCTGACGGACATATTTCGAGATATTTCTTCTTCTTGTTGGTCTTCTTCTGCACAGCTAAGCTGGAAGTGGCATTTGCAGCTCGCAATAGTGCAGAGTTATCTCAAAGAAAGGGGCCACGGTGTTTCTGTATCTCTATTATGTTGGTGCGGCTTCGGAACTTTTAAATATCTTGATATATCTCGAGAACTACGCATCTGATCAAAAAATATCATAGAACATAGAAAGTAGGAAACTTCATTCTCTACCAAAAAGGTCTCTTAACATTTTGCCATAGCTCGCTTCGTTTCCGAGATATATGCAGATTTATCTCAAGGGAAGGGGCCTGACGGACATATTTCGGGATATTTCTTCTTCTTGTTGTTCTTCTTCTGCACAGCTAAACTGGAAGTGGCATTTCCAGCTCGCAATAGTGCAGAGTTATCTGAAAGAAAGGGGCCACGGTGTTTCTGTATCTCTATTATGTTGGTGCGGCTTCGGAACTTTTAAATATCTTGATATATCTCGCGAACTACGCATCTGATCAAATAATATCATAGAACATAAAAAGTAGGAAACTTAATTCTCTACAAATAAGGTCTCTTAACATTTTGCCATAGCTCGCTTCGTTTCCGAGATATTTGCAGATTTATCTCAAGGGAAGGGGCCTGACGGACATATTTCGAGATATTTCTTCTTCTTGTTGGTCTTCTTCTGCACAGCTAAGCTGGAAGTGGCATTTGCAGCTCGCAATAGTGCAGAGTTATCTCAAAGAAAGGGGCCACGGTGTTTCTGTATCTCTATTATGTTGGTGCGGCTTCGGAACTTTTAAATATCTTGATATATCTCGAGAACTACGCATCTGATCAAAAAATATCATAGAACATAAAAAGTAGGAAACTTCATTCTCTACCAAAAAGGTCTCTTAACATTTTGCCATAGCTCGCTTCGTTTCCGAGATATATGCAGATTTATCTCAAGGGAAGGCGCCTGACGGACATATTTCGGGATATTTCTTCTTCTTGTTGTTCTTCTTCTGCACAGCTAAACAGGAAGTGGCATTTCCAGCTCCCAATAGTGCAGAGTTATCTGAAAGAAAGGGGCCACGGTGTTTCTGTATCTCTATTATGTTGGTGCGGCTTCGGAACTTTTAAATATCTTGATATATCTCGAGAACTACGCATCTGATCAAATAATATCATAGAACATAAAAAGTAGGAAACTTAATTCTCTACAAATAAGGTCTCTTAACATTTTGCCATAGCTCGCTTCGTTTCCGAGATATTTGCAGATTTATCTCAAGGGAAGGGGCCTGACGGACATATTTCGAGATATTTCTTCTTCTTGTTGGTCTTCTTCTGCACAGCTAAGCTGGAAGTGGCATTTGCAGCTCGCAATGGTGCAGAGTTATCTCAAAGAAAGGGGCCACGGTGTTTCTGTATCTCTATTATGTTGGTGCGGCTTCGGATCTTTTAAATATCTCGATATATCTCGAAAACTACGCTTCTGATCAAAAAATATCATAGAACATAAAAAGTAGGAAACTTAATTCTCTACAAAAAAGGTCTCTTAACATTTTGCCATAGCTCGCTTCGTTTCCGAGATATTTGCAGATTTATCTCGAGGGAAGGGGCCTGACGGACATATTTCGAGATATTTCTTCTTCTTGTTGTTCTTCTTCTGCACAGCTAAGCTGGAAGCGGCATTTGCGGCTCGCACTAGTGCAGAGTTATCTCAAAGAAAGGGGCCACGGTGTTTCTGTATCTCTATTATGTTGGTGCAGCTTCGGATCTTTTAAATATCTCGATATATCTCGAAAACTACGCTTCTGATCAAAAAATATCATAGAACATAAATTGTAGGAAACATAATTCTCTACAAAAAAGGTCTCTTAACATTTTGCCATAGCTCGTTTCGTTTCCGAGATATTTGCAGATATATCTCAAGGGAAGGGGCCTGACGGACATATTTCGAGATATTTCCTCTTCTTGTTGTTCTTCTTCTGCACAGCTAAACTGGAAGTGGCATTTCCAGCTCGCAATAGCGCAGAGTTATCTCAAAGAAAGGGGCCACGGTGTTTCTGTATATCTATTATGTTGGTGCGGCTTCGGAACTTTTAAATATCTTGATATATCTCGAGAACTACGCATCTGATCAAAAAATATCATAGAACATAAAAAGTAGGAAACTTAATTCTCTACAAATAAGGTCTCTTAACATTTTGCCATAGCTCGCTTCGTTTCCGAGATATATGCAGATTTATCTCAAGGGAAGGGGCCTGACGGACATATTTCGGGATATTTCTTCTTCTTGTTGTTCTTCTTCTGCACAGCTAAACTGGAAGTGGCATTTCCAGCTCGCAATAGTGCAGAGTTATCTGAAAGAAAGGGGCCACGGTGTTTCTGTATCTCTATTATGTTGGTGCGGCTTCGGAACTTTTAAATATCTTGATATATCTCGCGAACTACGCATCTGATCAAATAATATCATAGAACATAAAAAGTAGGAAACTTAATTCTCTACAAATAAGGTCTCTTAACATTTTGCCATAGCTCGCTTCGTTTCCGAGATATTTGCAGATTTATCTCAAGGGAAGGGGCCTGACGGACATATTTCGAGATATTTCTTCTTCTTGTTGGTCTTCTTCTGCACAGCTAAGCTGGAAGTGGCATTTGCAGCTCGCAATAGTGCAGAGTTATCTCAAAGAAAGGGGCCACGGTGTTTCTGTATCTCTATTATGTTGGTGCGGCTTCGGAACTTTTAAATATCTTGATATATCTCGAGAACTACGCATCTGATCAAAAAATATCATAGAACATAGAAAGTAGGAAACTTCATTCTCTACCAAAAAGGTCTCTTAACATTTTGCCATAGCTCGCTTCGTTTCCGAGATATATGCAGATTTATCTCAAGGGAAGGGGCCTGACGGACATATTTCGGGATATTTCTTCTTCTTGTTGTTCTTCTTCTGCACAGCTAAACTGGAAGTGGCATTTCCAGCTCGCAATAGTGCAGAGTTATCTGAAAGAAAGGGGCCACGGTGTTTCTGTATCTCTATTATGTTGGTGCGGCTTCGGAACTTTTAAATATCTTGATATATCTCGCGAACTACGCATCTGATCAAATAATATCATAGAACATAAAAAGTAGGAAACTTAATTCTCTACAAATAAGGTCTCTTAACATTTTGCCATAGCTCGCTTCGTTTCCGAGATATTTGCAGATTTATCTCAAGGGAAGGGGCCTGACGGACATATTTCGAGATATTTCTTCTTCTTGTTGGTCTTCTTCTGCACAGCTAAGCTGGAAGTGGCATTTGCAGCTCGCAATAGTGCAGAGTTATCTCAAAGAAAGGGGCCACGGTGTTTCTGTATCTCTATTATGTTGGTGCGGCTTCGGAACTTTTAAATATCTTGATATATCTCGAGAACTACGCATCTGATCAAAAAATATCATAGAACATAAAAAGTAGGAAACTTCATTCTCTACCAAAAAGGTCTCTTAACATTTTGCCATAGCTCGCTTCGTTTCCGAGATATATGCAGATTTATCTCAAGGGAAGGCGCCTGACGGACATATTTCGGGATATTTCTTCTTCTTGTTGTTCTTCTTCTGCACAGCTAAACAGGAAGTGGCATTTCCAGCTCCCAATAGTGCAGAGTTATCTGAAAGAAAGGGGCCACGGTGTTTCTGTATCTCTATTATGTTGGTGCGGCTTCGGAACTTTTAAATATCTTGATATATCTCGAGAACTACGCATCTGATCAAATAATATCATAGAACATAAAAAGTAGGAAACTTAATTCTCTACAAATAAGGTCTCTTAACATTTTGCCATAGCTCGCTTCGTTTCCGAGATATTTGCAGATTTATCTCAAGGGAAGGGGCCTGACGGACATATTTCGAGATATTTCTTCTTCTTGTTGGTCTTCTTCTGCACAGCTAAGCTGGAAGTGGCATTTGCAGCTCGCAATGGTGCAGAGTTATCTCAAAGAAAGGGGCCACGGTGTTTCTGTATCTCTATTATGTTGGTGCGGCTTCGGATCTTTTAAATATCTCGATATATCTCGAAAACTACGCTTCTGATCAAAAAATATCATAGAACATAAAAAGTAGGAAACTTAATTCTCTACAAAAAAGGTCTCTTAACATTTTGCCATAGCTCGCTTCGTTTCCGAGATATTTGCAGATTTATCTCGAGGGAAGGGGCCTGACGGACATATTTCGAGATATTTCTTCTTCTTGTTGTTCTTCTTCTGCACAGCTAAGCTGGAAGCGGCATTTGCGGCTCGCACTAGTGCAGAGTTATCTCAAAGAAAGGGGCCACGGTGTTTCTGTATCTCTATTATGTTGGTGCAGCTTCGGATCTTTTAAATATCTCGATATATCTCGAAAACTACGCTTCTGATCAAAAAATATCATAGAACATAAATTGTAGGAAACATAATTCTCTACAAAAAAGGTCTCTTAACATTTTGCCATAGCTCGTTTCGTTTCCGAGATATTTGCAGATATATCTCAAGGGAAGGGGCCTGACGGACATATTTCGAGATATTTCCTCTTCTTGTTGTTCTTCTTCTGCACAGCTAAACTGGAAGTGGCATTTCCAGCTCGCAATAGCGCAGAGTTATCTCAAAGAAAGGGGCCACGGTGTTTCTGTATATCTATTATGTTGGTGCGGCTTCGGAACTTTTAAATATCTTGATATATCTCGAGAACTACGCATCTGATCAAAAAATATCATAGAACATAAAAAGTAGGAAACTTAATTCTCTACAAATAAGGTCTCTTAACATTTTGCCATAGCTCGCTTCGTTTCCGAGATATTTGCAGATTTATCTCAAGGGAAGGGGCCTGACGGACATTTTTCGAGATATTTCTTCTTCTTGTTGTTCTTCTTCTGCACAGCTAAGCTGGAAGTGGCATTTGCAGCTCGCAATGGTGCAGAGTTATCTCAAAGAAAGGGGCCACGGTGTTTCTGTATCTCTATTATGTTGGTGCGTCTTCGGAACTTTTAAATATCTTGATATATCTCGAGAACTACGCTTCTGATCAAAAAATATCATAGAACGTAAATTGTAGGAAACATTATTCTCTACAAAAAAGGTCTCTTAACATTTTGCCATAGTTCGCTTCGTTTCCGAGATATTTGCAGATTCATCTCAAGGGAAGGGGTCTGACGGACATATTTCGAGATATTTCTTCTTCTTGTTGTTCTTCTTCTGCACAGCTGAGCTCGAAGTGGCATTTGCAGCTCGCAATAGTGCAGAGTTATCTCAAAGAAAGAGGCCACGGTGTTTCTGTACCTCTATTATGTTGGTGCAGCTTCGGATCTTTTAAATATCTCGATATATCTCGAAAACTACGCTTCTGATCAAAAAATATCATAGAACCTAAATTGTGGGAAATATAATTCTCTACAAAAAAGGTCTCTTAACATTTTGCCATAGCTCGCTTCGTTTCCGAGATATTTGCAGATTTATCTCAAGGGAAGGGTCCTGATGGACATATTTCGAGATATTTCTTCTTCTTGTTGTTCTTCTTCTGCACAGCTAAACTGGAAGTGGCATTTCCAGCTCGCAATCGTGCAGAGTTATCTCAAAGAAAGGGGCCACGGTGTTTCTGTATCTCTATTATGTTGGTGCGGCTTCGGAACTTTTAAATATCTCGATATATCTCGAAAACTACGCTTCTGATCAAAAAATATCATAGAACATAAATTGTAGGAAACATAATTCTCTACAAAAAACGTCTCTCAACATTTTGCCATAGCTCGCTTCGTTTCCGAGATATTTGCAGATTCAGCTCAAAGGAACGGGCCTGACGGACATATTTCGAGATACTTCTTCTTCTTGTTGTTCTTCTTCTGCACAGCTAAGCTGGAAGTGGCATTTGCTGCTCGCACTAGTGCAGAGTTATCTCAAAGAAAGGGGCCACGGTGTTTCTGTATCTCTATTATGTTGGTGCGGCTTCGGAACTTTTAAATATCTCGATATATCTCGAAAACTACGCTTCTGATCAAAAAATATCATAGAACATAAATTGTAGGAAACAGAATTCTCTACAAAAAAGGTCTCTTAACATTTTGCCATAGCTCACTTCGTTTCCGAGATATTTGCAGATATATCTCAAGGGAAGGGGCCTGACGGACATATATCGAGATATTTCTTCTTCTTGTTGTTCTTCTTCTGCACAGCTAAGCTGGAAGTGGCATTTACAGCTCGTAATAGTGCAGAGTTATCTCAAAGAAAGGGGCCACGGTGTTTCTGTATCTCTATTATGTTGGTGCGGCTTCGGAACTTTTAAATATCTTGATATATCTCGAGAACTACGCATCTGATCAAAAAATATCATAGAACATGAAAAGTAGGAAACTTAATTCTCTACAAAAAAGGTCTCTCAACATTTTGCCATAGCTCTCTTCGTTTCCGAGATATTTGCAGATTTATCTCAAGGGAAGGGGCCTGACGGACATATTTCGAGATATTTCTTCTTCTTGTTGTTCTTCTTCTGCACAGCTAAACTGGAAGTGGCATTTCCAGCTCGCAATAGTGCTGAGTTATCTCAAAGAGAGGGGCCACGGTGTTTCTGTATCTCTATTATGTTGGTGCGGCTTCGGAACTTTTAAATATCTTGATATATCTCGAGAACTACGCATCTGATCAAAAAATATCATAGAAGATAAAAAGTAGGAAACTTAATTCTCTACACAAAAGGTCTCTTCACATTTTGCCATAGCTCGCTTCGTTTCCGAGATATGTGCAGATTTATCTCAAGGGAAGGGGCCTGACGGACATATTTCGAGATATTTCTTCTTCTTGTTGTTCTTCTTCTGCACAGCTAAGCTGGAAGTGGCATTTGCGGCTCGCACTAGTGCAGAGTTATCTCAAAGAAAGGGGCCACGGTGTTTCTGTATCTCTATTATGTTGGTGCGGCTTCGGAACTTTTAAATATCTTGATATATCTCGAGAACTACGCATCTGATCAAAAAATATCATAGAAGATAAAAAGTAGGAAACTTCATTCTCTACCAAAAAGGTCTCTTAACATTTTGCCATAGCTCGCTTCGTTTCCGAGATATTTGCAGATTTATCTCAAGGGAAGGGGCCTGACGGACATATTTCGAGATATTTCTTCTTCTTGTTGTTCTTCTTCTGCACAGCTAAGCTGGAAGTGGCATTTGCAGCTCGCAATAGTGCAGAGTTATCTCAAAGAAAGGGGCCACGGTGTTTCTGTATCTCTATTATGTTGGTGCGGCTTCGGATCTTTTAAATATCTCGATTTATCTCGAAAACTACGCTTCTGATCAAAAAATATCATAGAACCTAAATTGTGGGAAATATAATTCGCTACAAAAAAGGTCTCTTAACATTTTGCCGTAGCTCGCTTCGTTTCCGAGATATTTGCAGATTTATCTCAAGGGAGGGGCCGGACGGACATATTTCCAGATATTTCTTCTTCTTGTTGTTCTTCTTCTGCACAGCTAAGCTGGAAGTGGCATTTGCAGCTCGCAATAGTGCAGAGTTATCTCAAAGAAAGGGGCCACGGTGTTTCTGTATCTCTATTATGTTGGTGCGGCTTCGGAACTTTTGAATATCTTGATATATCTCGAGAACTACGCCTCTGATCGAAAAATATCGTAGAACATAAAAAGTAGGAAACTTAATTCTCTACAAAAAAGGTCTCTTAACATTTTGCCATAGCTCGCTTCGTTTCCGAGATATTTGCAGATTTATCTCAAGGGAAGGGGCCTGACGGACATATTTCGAGATATTTCTTCTTCTTGTTGTTCTTCTTCTGCACAGCTAAGCTGGAAGTGGCATTTGCAGCTCGCAATAGTGCAGAGTTATCGCAAAGAAAGGGGCTACGGTGTTTCTGTATCTCTATTATGTTGGTGCGGCTTCGGAACTTTTAAATATCTTGATATATCTCGAGAACTACGCATCTGATCAAAAAATATCATAGAACATAAAAAGTAGGAAACTTAATTCTCTACAAAAAAGGTCTCTTAACGTTTTGCAATAGCTCGCTTCGTTTCCGAGATATTTGCAGATTTATCTCAAGGGAAGGGTCCTGACGGACATATTTCGAGATATTTCTTCTTCTTGTTGTTCTTCTTCTGCACAGCTAAGCTGGAAGTGGCATTTGCAGCTCGCAATAGTGCAGAGTTATCTCGAAGAAAGGGGCCACGGTGTTTCTGTATCTCTATTATGTTGGTGCGGCTTCGGAACTTTAAATTATCTTTATATATCTCGAGAACTACGCATCTGATTAAAAAATATCATAGAACGTAAAAAGTAGGAAACTTAATTCTCTACAAATAAAGTCGCTTAACATTTTGCCATAGCTCGCTTCGTTTCCGAGATATTTGCAGATTTATCTCAAGGGAAGGGGCCTGACGGACATATTTCGAGATATTTCTTCTTCTTGTTGTTCTTCTTCTGCACAGCTAAGCTGGAAGTGGCATTTGCAGCTCGCAATAGTGCAGAGTTATCTCAAAGAAAGGGGCCACGGTGTTTCTGTATCTCTATTATGTTGGTGCGGCTTCGGAACTTTTAAATATCTTGATATATCTCGAGAACTACGCATCTGATCAAAAAATATCATGGAACATAAAAAGTAGGAAACTTAATTCTCTACAAAAAAGGTCTCTTAACATTTTGCCATAGCTCATTTCGTTTCCGAGATATTTGCAGATTTATCTCAAGGGAAGGAGCCTGACGGACATATTTCGAGATATTTCTTCTTCTTGTTGTTCTTCTTCTGCACAGCTAAGCTGGAAGTGGCATTTGCAGCTCGCAATAGTGCAGAGTTATCTCAAAGAAAGGGGCCACGGTGTTTCTGTATCTCTATTATGTTGGTGCGGCTTCGGAACTTTTAAATATCTCGATATATCTCGAAAACTACGCTTCTGATCAAAAAATATCATAGAACATAAATTGTAGGAAACATAATTCTCTACAAAAACCGTCTCTCAACATTTTGCCATAGCTCGCTTCGTTTCCGAGATATTTGCAGATTCAGCTCAAAGGAACGGGCCTGACGGACATATTTCGAGATACTTCTTCTTCTTGTTGTTCTTCTTCTGCACAGCTAAGCTGGAAGTGGCATTTGCGGCTCGCACTAGTGCAGAGTTATCTCAAAGAAAGGGGCCACGGTGTTTCTGTATCTGTATTATGTTGGTGCGGCTTCGGAACTTTTAAATATCTCGATATATCTCGAAAACTACGCTTCTGATCAAAAAATATCATAGAACATAAATTGTAGGAAACATAATTCTCTACAAAAAAGGTCTCTTAACATTTTGCCATAGCTCTCTTCGTTTCCGAGATATTTGCAGATTTATCTCAAGGGAAGGGGCCTGACGGACATATTTCGAGATATTTCTTCTTCTTGTTGTTCTTCTTCTGCACAGCTAAACTGGAAGTGGCATTTCCAGCTCGCAATAGTGCAGAGTTATCTCAAAGAGAGGGGCCACGGTGTTTCTGTATCTCTATTATGTTGGTGCGGCTTCGGAACTTTTAAATATCTTGATATATCTCGAGAACTACGCATCTGATCAAAAAATATCATAGAAGATAAAAAGTAGGAAACTTAATTCTCTACACAAAAGGTCTCTTCACATTTTGCCATAGCTCGCTTCGTTTCCGAGATATGTGCAGATTTATCTCAAGGGAAGGGGCCTGACGGACATATTTCGAGATATTTCTTCTTCTTGTTGTTCTTCTTCTGCACAGCTAAGCTGGAAGTGGCATTTGCGGCTCGCACTAGTGCAGAGTTATCTCAAAGAAAGGGGCCACGGTGTTTCTGTATCTCTATTATGTTGGTGCGGCTTCGGAACTTTTAAATATCTCGATATATCTCGAAAACTACGCTTCTGATCAAAAAATATCATAGAACATAAATTGTAGGAAACATAATTCTCTACAAAAAAGGTCTCTTAACATTTTGTCATAGCTCGCTTCGTTTCCGAGATATTTGCAGATTCAACTCAAAGGAACTGGCCTGACGGACATATTTCGAGACATTTCTTCTTCTTGTTGTTCTTCCTCTGCACAGCTAAGCTGGAAGTGGCATTTGCAGCTCGCAATAGTGCAGAGTTATCTCAAAGAAAGGGGCCACGGTGTTTCTGTATCTCTATTATGTTGGTGCGGCTTCGGAACTTTTAAATATCTTGATATATCTCGAGAACTATGCATCTGATCAAAAAATATCATAGAACATAAAAAGTAGGAAACTTAATTCTCTACAAAAAAGGTCTCTTAACATTTTGCCATAGCTCGCTTCGTTTCCGAGATATTTGCAGATTTATCTCAAGGGAAGGGGCCTGACGGACATTTTTCGAGATATTTCTTCTTCTTGTTGTTCTTCTTCTGCACAGCTAAGCTGGAAGTGGCATTTGCAGCTCGCAATAGTGCAGAGTTATCTCGAAGAAAGGGGCCACGGTGTTTCTGTATCTCTATTATGTTGGTGCGGCTTCGGAACTTTAAATTATCTTTATATATCTCGAGAACTACGCATCTGATTAAAAAATATCATAGAACGTAATAAGTAGGAAACTTAATTCTCTACAAATAAAGTCGCTTAACATTTTGCCATAGCTCGCTTCGTTTCCGAGATATTTGCAGATTTATCTCAAGGGAAGGGGCCTGACGGACATATTTCGAGATATTTCTTCTTCTTGTTGTTCTTCTTCTGCACAGCTAAGCTGGAAGTGGCATTTGCAGCTCGCAATAGTGCAGAGTTATCTCAAAGAAAGGGGCCACGGTGTTTCTGTATCTCTATTATGTTGGTGCGGCTTCGGAACTTTTAAATATCTTGATATATCTCGAGAACTACGCATCTGATCAAAAAATATCATGGAACATAAAAAGTAGGAAACTTAATTCTCTACAAAAAAGGTCTCTTAACATTTTGCCATAGCTCATTTCGTTTCCGAGATATTTGCAGATTTATCTCAAGGGAAGGAGCCTGACGGACATGTTTCGAGATATTTCTTCTTCTTGTTGTTCTTCTTCTGCACAGCTAAGCTGGAAGTGGCATTTGCAGCTCGCAATAGTGCAGAGTTATCTCAAAGAAAGGGGCCACGGTGTTTCTGTATCTCTATTATGTTGGTGCGGCTTCGGAACTTTTAAATATCTTGATATATCTCGAGAACTACGCCTCTGATCGAAAAATATCATAGAACATAAAGAGTTGGAAACTTAATTCTCTACAAAAAAGGTCTCTTAACATTTTCCCATAGCTGGCATCGTTTCCGAGATATTTGCAGATTTAGCTCAAGGGAAGGGGCCTGACGGACATATTCCGAGATATTTCTTCTTCTTGTTGTTCCTCTTCTGCACAGCTAAGCTGGAAGTGGCATTTGCAGGTCGCAATAGTGCAGAGTTATCTCAAAGAAAGGGGCCACGGTGTTTCTGTATCTCTATTATGTTGGTGCGGCTTCGGAACTTTTAAATATCTTGATATATCTCGAGAACTACGCATCTGATCAAAAAATATCATAGAACATAAAAAGTAGGAAACTTAATTCTCTACAAAAAAGGTCTCTTAACATTTTGCCATAGCTCGCTTCGTTTCCGAGATATTTGCAGATTTCTCTCAAGGGAAGGGGCCTGACGGACATATTTCGAGATATTTCTTCTTCTTGTTGTTCTTCTTCTGCACAGCTAAGCTGGAAGTGGCATTTGCAGCGCGCAATAGTGCAGAGTTATCTCAAAGAAAGGGGCCACGGTGTTTCTGTATCTCTATTATGTTGGTGCGGCTTCGGAACTTTTAAATATCTTGATATATCTCGAGAACTACGCATCTGTTCAAAAAATATCATAGAACATAAAAAGTAGGAATCCTAATTTTCTACAAAAAAGGTCTCTTAACATTTTGCCGTAGCTCGCTTCGGTTCCGAGATATTTGCAGATTTATCTCAAGGGAAGGGGCCTGACGGACATATTTCCAGATATTTCTTCTTCTTGTTGTTCTTCTTCTGCACAGCTAAGCTGGAAGTGGCATTTGCAGCTCGCAATAGTGCAGAGTTATCTCAAAGAAAGGGGCCACGGTGTTTCTGTATCTCTATTATGTTGGTGCGGCTTCGGATCTTTTAAATATCTCGATATATCTCGAAAACTACGCTTCTGATCAAAAAATATCATAGAACATAAATTGTAGAAAACTTAATTCTCTATAAAAAAGGTCTCTTAACATTTTGCCATAGCTCTCTTCGTTTCCGAGATATTTCCAGATTTATCTCAAGGGAAGGGGCCTGACGGACATATTTCGAGATACTTCTTCTTCTTGTTGTTCTTCTTCTGCACAGCTAAGCTGGAAGTGGCATTTGCAGCTCGCAATAGTGCAGAGTTATCTCAAAGAAAGGGGCCACGGTGTTTCTGTATCTCTATTATGTTGGTGCGGCTTCGGAACTTTTAAGTATCTCGATATATCTCGAAAACTACGCTTCTGATCAAAAAATATCATAGAACATAAATTGTAGGAAACATAATTGTCTACAAAAAACGTCTCTTAACATTTTGCCATAGTTCGCTTCGTTTCCGAGAGATTTGCAGATTCAGCTCAAAGGAACTGGCCTGACGGACATATTTCGAGATATTTCTTCTTCTTGTTGTTCTTCCTCTGCACAGCTAAGCTGGAAGTGGCATTTGCAGCTCGCAATAGTGCAGAGTTATCTCAAAGAAAGGGGCCACGGTGTTTCTGTATCTCTATTATGTTGGTGCGGCTTCGGAACTTTTAAATATCTCGATATATCTCGAAAACTACGCTTCTGATCAAAAAATATCATAGAACATAAATTGTAGGAAACATAATTCTCTACAAAAAAGGTCTCTTAACATTTTGCCATAGCTCGCTTCGTTTCCGAGATATTTGCAGATATATCTCAAGGGCAGGGGCCTGACGGACATATTTCGAGATATTTCTTCTTCTTGTTGTTCTTCTTCTGCACAGCTAAGCTGGAAGTGGCATTTGCAGCTCGCAATAGTGCAGAGTTACCTCAAAGAAAGGGGCCACGGTGTTTCTGTATCTCTATTATGTTGGTGCCGCTTCGGAACTTTTAAATATCAGGATATATCTCGAGAACTACGCATCTGATCAAAAAATATCAGAGAACGTAAATTGTAGGGCACATAATTCTCTACAAAAAAGGTCTCTTAACATTTTGCCATAGCTCGCTTCGTTTCCGAGATATTTGCAGATTTATCTCAAGGGAAGGGGCCTGACGGACATATTTCGAGATATTTCTTCTTCTTGTTGTTCTTCTTCTGCACAGCTAAGCTGGAAGTGGCATTTGCAGCTCGCAATAGTGCAGAGTTATCTCAAAGAAAGGGGCCACGGTGTTTCTGTATCTCTATTATGTTGGTGCGGCTTCGGAACTTTTAAATATCTTGATATATCTCGAGAACTACGCATCTGATCAAAAAATATCGTAGAACATAAAAAGTAGGAAACTTAATTCTCTACAAATAAGGTCTCTAAACACTTTTGCCATAGCTCGCTTGGTTTCCGAGATATTTGCAGATTTATCTCAAGGGAAGGGGCCTGACGGACATATTTCGAGATATTCCTTCTTCTTGTTGTTCTTCTTCTGCACAGCTAAGCTGGAAGTGGCATTTGCAGCTCGCAGTAGTGCAGAGTTATCTCAAAGAAAGGGGCCACGGTGTTTCTGTATCTCTATTATGTTGGTGCGGCTTCGGAACTTTTAAATATCTTGATATATCTCGAGAACTACGCATCTGATCAGAAAATATCATAGAACATAAAAAGTAGGAAACTTAATTCTCTACAAAAAAGGTCTCTTAACATTTTGCCATAGCTCGCTTCGTTTCCGAGATATTTGCAGATTTATCTCAAGGGAAGGGGCCTGACGGACATATTTCGAGATATTTCTTCTTCTTGTTGTTCTTCTTCTGCACAGCTAAGCTGGAAGTGGCATTTGCAGCTCGCAATAGTGCAGAGTTACCTCAAAGAAAGGGGCCACGGTGTTTCTGTATCTCTATTATGTTGGTGCGGCTTCGGAACTTTTAAATATCTTGATATATCTCGAGAACTACGCATCTGATCAAAAAATATCGTAGAACATAAAAAGTAGGAAACTTAATTCTCTACAAATAAGGTCTCTTAACATTTTGCCATAGCTCGCTTCGTTTCCGAGATATTTGCAGATTTATCTCAAGGGAAGGGGCCTGACGGACATATTTCGAGATATTTCTTCTTCTTGTTGTTCTTCTTCTGCACAGCTAAGCTGGAAGTGGCATTTGCAGCGCGCAATAGTGCAGAGTTATCTCAAAGAAAGGGGCCACGGTGTTTCTGTATCTCTATTATGTTGGTGCGGCTTCGGAACTTTTAAATATCTTGATATATCTCGAGAACTACGCATCTGTTCAAAAAATATCATAGAACATAAAAAGTAGGAATCCTAATTTTCTACAAAAAAGGTCTCTTAACATTTTGCCGTAGCTCGCTTCGTTTCCGAGATATTTGCAGATTTATCTCAAGGGAAGGGGCCTGACGGACATATTTCCAGATATTTCTTCTTCTTGTTGTTCTTCTTCTGCACAGCTAAGCTGGAAGTGGCATTTGCAGCGCGCAATAGTGCAGAGTTATCTCAAAGAAAGGGGCCACGGTGTTTCTGTATCTCTATTATGTTGGTGCGGCTTCGGAACTTTTAAATATCTTGATATATCTCGAGAACTACGCATCTGATCAAAAAATATCGTAGAACATAAAAAGTAGGAAACTTAATTCTCTACAAATAAGGTCTCTAAACACTTTTGCCATAGCTCGCTTGGTTTCCGAGATATTTGCAGATTTATCTCAAGGGAAGGGGCCTGACGGACATATTTCGAGATATTCCTTCTTCTTGTTGTTCTTCTTCTGCACAGCTAAGCTGGAAGTGGCATTTGCAGCTCGCAGTAGTGCAGAGTTATCTCAAAGAAAGGGGCCACGGTGTTTCTGTATCTCTATTATGTTGGTGCGGCTTCGGAACTTTTAAATATCTTGATATATCTCGAGAACTACGCATCTGATCAGAAAATATCATAGAACATAAAAAGTAGGAAACTTAATTCTCTACAAAAAAGGTCTCTTAACATTTTGCCATAGCTCGCTTCGTTTCCGAGATATTTGCAGATTTATCTCAAGGGAAGGGGCCTGACGGACATATTTCGAGATATTTCTTCTTCTTGTTGTTCTTCTTCTGCACAGCTAAGCTGGAAGTGGCATTTGCAGCGCGCAATAGTGCAGAGTTATCTCAAAGAAAGGGGCCACGGTGTTTCTGTATCTCTATTATGTTGGTGCGGCTTCGGAACTTTTAAATATCTTGATATATCTCGAGAACTACGCATCTGTTCAAAAAATATCATAGAACATAAAAAGTAGGAATCCTAATTTTCTACAAAAAAGGTCTCTTAACATTTTGCCGTAGCTCGCTTCGTTTCCGAGATATTTGCAGATTTATCTCAAGGGAAGGGGCCTGACGGACATATTTCCAGATATTTCTTCTTCTTGTTGTTCTTCTTCTGCACAGCTAAGCTGGAAGTGGCATTTGCAGCTCGCAATAGTGCAGAGTTATCGCAAAGAAAGTGGCCACGGTGTTTCTGTATCTCTATTATGTTGGTGCGGCTTCGGAACTTTTAAATATCTTGATATATCTCGAGAACTACGCATCTGATCAAAAAATATCATAGAACATAAAAAGTAGCAAACCTAATTTTCTACAAAAAAGGTCTCTTAACATTTTGCCGTAGCTCGCTTCGTTTCCGAGATATTTGCAGATTTATCTCAAGGGAAGGGGCCTGACGGACATATTTCGAAATATTTCTTATTCTTGTTGTTCTTCTTCTGCACAGCTAAGCTGGAAGTGGCATTTGCAGCTCGCAATAGTGCAGAGTTATCTCAAAGAAAGGGGCCACGGTGTTTCTGTACCTCTATTATGTTGGTGCAGCTTCGGAGCTTTTAAATATCTTGATATATCTCGAGAACTACGCATCTGATCAAAAAATATCATAGAACATAAAAAGTAGGAAACTTAATTCTCTACAAAAAAGGTCTCTTAACATTTTGCCATAGCTCGCTTCGTTTCCGAGATATTTGCAGATTTATCTCAAGGGAAGGGGCCTGACGGACATATTTCGAGATATTTCTTCTTCTTGTTGTTCTTCTTCTGCACAGCAAAGCTGGAAGTGGCATTTGCTGCGCGCAATAGTGCAGAGTTATCTCAAAGAAAGGGGCCACGGTGTTTCTGTATCTCTATTATGTTGGTGCGGCTTCGGAACTTTTAAATATCTTGATATATCTCGAGAACTACGCATCTGATCAAAAAATATCGTAGAACATAAAAAGTAGGAAACTTAATTCTCTACAAATAAGGTCTCTAAACACTTTTGCCATAGCTCGCTTGGTTTCCGAGATATTTGCAGATTTATCTCAAGGGAAGGGGCCTGACGGACATATTTCGAGATATTCCTTCTTCTTGTTGTTCTTCTTCTGCACAGCTAAGCTGGAAGTGGCATTTGCAGCTCGTAATAGTGCAGAGTTACCTCAAAGAAAGGGGCCACGGTGTTTCTGTATCTCTATTATGTTGGTGCGGCTTCGGAACTTTTAAATATCAGGATATATCTCGAGAACTACGCATCTGATCAAAAAATATCATAGAACATAAAAAGTAGGAAACTTAATTCTCTACAAAAATGGTCTCTTAACATTTTGCCATAGCTCGCTTCGTTTCCGAGATATTTGCAGATTTATCTCAAGGGAAGGGGCCTGACGGACATATTTCGAGATATTTCTTCTTCTTGTTGTTCTTCTTCTGCACAGCTAAGCTGGAAGTGGCATTTGCAGCTCGCAGTAGTGCAGAGTTATCTCAAAGAAAGGGGCCACGGTGTTTCTGTATCTCTATTATGTTGGTGCGGCTTCGGAACTTTTAAATATCTTGATATATCTCGAGAACTACGCATCTGATCAGAAAATATCATAGAACATAAAAAGTAGGAAACTTAATTCTCTACAAAAAAGGTCTCTTAACATTTTGCCATAGCTCGCTTCGTTTCCGAGATATTTGCAGATTTATCTCAAGGGAAGGGGCCTGACGGACATATTTCGAGATATTTCTTCTTCTTGTTGTTCTTCTTCTGCACAGCTAAGCTGGAAGTGGCATTTGCAGCTCGCAATAGTGCAGAGTTACCTCAAAGAAAGGGGCCACGGTGTTTCTGTATCTCTATTATGTTGGTGCGGCTTCGGAACTTTTAAATATCTTGATATATCTCGAGAACTACGCATCTGATCAAAAAATATCGTAGAACATAAAAAGTAGGAAACTTAATTCTCTACAAATAAGGTCTCTTAACATTTTGCCATAGCTCGCTTCGTTTCCGAGATATTTGCAGATTTATCTCAAGGGAAGGGGCCTGACGGACATATTTCGAGATATTTCTTCTTCTTGTTGTTCTTCTTCTGCACAGCTAAGCTGGAAGTGGCATTTGCAGCGCGCAATAGTGCAGAGTTATCTCAAAGAAAGGGGCCACGGTGTTTCTGTATCTCTATTATGTTGGTGCGGCTTCGGAACTTTTAAATATCTTGATATATCTCGAGAACTACGCATCTGTTCAAAAAATATCATAGAACATAAAAAGTAGGAATCCTAATTTTCTACAAAAAAGGTCTCTTAACATTTTGCCGTAGCTCGCTTCGTTTCCGAGATATTTGCAGATTTATCTCAAGGGAAGGGGCCTGACGGACATATTTCCAGATATTTCTTCTTCTTGTTGTTCTTCTTCTGCACAGCTAAGCTGGAAGTGGCATTTGCAGCGCGCAATAGTGCAGAGTTATCTCAAAGAAAGGGGCCACGGTGTTTCTGTATCTCTATTATGTTGGTGCGGCTTCGGAACTTTTAAATATCTTGATATATCTCGAGAACTACGCATCTGATCAAAAAATATCGTAGAACATAAAAAGTAGGAAACTTAATTCTCTACAAATAAGGTCTCTAAACACTTTTGCCATAGCTCGCTTGGTTTCCGAGATATTTGCAGATTTATCTCAAGGGAAGGGGCCTGACGGACATATTTCGAGATATTCCTTCTTCTTGTTGTTCTTCTTCTGCACAGCTAAGCTGGAAGTGGCATTTGCAGCTCGCAGTAGTGCAGAGTTATCTCAAAGAAAGGGGCCACGGTGTTTCTGTATCTCTATTATGTTGGTGCGGCTTCGGAACTTTTAAATATCTTGATATATCTCGAGAACTACGCATCTGATCAGAAAATATCATAGAACATAAAAAGTAGGAAACTTAATTCTCTACAAAAAAGGTCTCTTAACATTTTGCCATAGCTCGCTTCGTTTCCGAGATATTTGCAGATTTATCTCAAGGGAAGGGGCCTGACGGACATATTTCGAGATATTTCTTCTTCTTGTTGTTCTTCTTCTGCACAGCTAAGCTGGAAGTGGCATTTGCAGCTCGCAATAGTGCAGAGTTACCTCAAAGAAAGGGGCCACGGTGTTTCTGTATCTCTATTATGTTGGTGCGGCTTCGGAACTTTTAAATATCTTGATATATCTCGAGAACTACGCATCTGATCAAAAAATATCGTAGAACATAAAAAGTAGGAAACTTAATTCTCTACAAATAAGGTCTCTTAACATTTTGCCATAGCTCGCTTCGTTTCCGAGATATTTGCAGATTTATCTCAAGGGAAGGGGCCTGACGGACATATTTCGAGATATTTCTTCTTCTTGTTGTTCTTCTTCTGCACAGCTAAGCTGGAAGTGGCATTTGCAGCGCGCAATAGTGCAGAGTTATCTCAAAGAAAGGGGCCACGGTGTTTCTGTATCTCTATTATGTTGGTGCGGCTTCGGAACTTTTAAATATCTTGATATATCTCGAGAACTACGCATCTGTTCAAAAAATATCATAGAACATAAAAAGTAGGAATCCTAATTTTCTACAAAAAAGGTCTCTTAACATTTTGCCGTAGCTCGCTTCGTTTCCGAGATATTTGCAGATTTATCTCAAGGGAAGGGGCCTGACGGACATATTTCCAGATATTTCTTCTTCTTGTTGTTCTTCTTCTGCACAGCTAAGCTGGAAGTGGCATTTGCAGCTCGCAATAGTGCAGAGTTATCGCAAAGAAAGTGGCCACGGTGTTTCTGTATCTCTATTATGTTGGTGCGGCTTCGGAACTTTTAAATATCTTGATATATCTCGAGAACTACGCATCTGATCAAAAAATATCATAGAACATAAAAAGTAGCAAACCTAATTTTCTACAAAAAAGGTCTCTTAACATTTTGCCGTAGCTCGCTTCGTTTCCGAGATATTTGCAGATTTATCTCAAGGGAAGGGGCCTGACGGACATATTTCGAAATATTTCTTATTCTTGTTGTTCTTCTTCTGCACAGCTAAGCTGGAAGTGGCATTTGCAGCTCGCAATAGTGCAGAGTTATCTCAAAGAAAGGGGCCACGGTGTTTCTGTACCTCTATTATGTTGGTGCAGCTTCGGAGCTTTTAAATATCTTGATATATCTCGAGAACTACGCATCTGATCAAAAAATATCATAGAACATAAAAAGTAGGAAACTTAATTCTCTACAAAAAAGGTCTCTTAACATTTTGCCATAGCTCGCTTCGTTTCCGAGATATTTGCAGATTTATCTCAAGGGAAGGGGCCTGACGGACATATTTCGAGATATTTCTTCTTCTTGTTGTTCTTCTTCTGCACAGCAAAGCTGGAAGTGGCATTTGCTGCGCGCAATAGTGCAGAGTTATCTCAAAGAAAGGGGCCACGGTGTTTCTGTATCTCTATTATGTTGGTGCGGCTTCGGAACTTTTAAATATCTTGATATATCTCGAGAACTACGCATCTGATCAAAAAATATCGTAGAACATAAAAAGTAGGAAACTTAATTCTCTACAAATAAGGTCTCTAAACACTTTTGCCATAGCTCGCTTGGTTTCCGAGATATTTGCAGATTTATCTCAAGGGAAGGGGCCTGACGGACATATTTCGAGATATTCCTTCTTCTTGTTGTTCTTCTTCTGCACAGCTAAGCTGGAAGTGGCATTTGCAGCTCGCAATAGTGCAGAGTTACCTCAAAGAAAGGGGCCACGGTGTTTCTGTATCTCTATTATGTTGGTGCCGCTTCGGAACTTTTAAATATCAGGATATATCTCGAGAACTACGCATCTGATCAAAAAATATCATAGAACATAAAAAGTAGGAATCCTAATTTTCTACAAAAAAGGTCTCTTAACATTTTGCCGTAGCTCGCTTCGTTTCCGAGATATTTGCAGATTTATCTCAAGGGAAGGGGCCTGACGGACATATTTCCAGATATTTCTTCTTCTTGTTGTTCTTCTTCTGCACAGCTAAGCTGGAAGTGGCATTTGCAGCTCGCAATAGTGCAGAGTGATCTCAAAGAAAGGGGCCACGGTGTTTCTGTATCTCTATTATGTTGGTGCGGCTTCGGAACTTTTAAATATCTTGATATATCTCGAGAACTACGCATCTGATCAAAAAATATCGTAGAACATAAAAAGTAGGAAACTTAATTCTCTACAAATAAGGTCTCTTAACATTTTGCCATAGCTCGCTTCGTTTCCGAGATATTTGCAGATTTATCTCAAGGGAAGGGGCCTGACGGACATATTTCGAGATATTTCTTCTTCTTGTTGTTCTTCTTCTGCACAGCTAAGCTGGAAGTGGCATTTGCAGCGCGCAATAGTGCAGAGTTATCTCAAAGAAAGGGGCCACGGTGTTTCTGTATCTCTATTATGTTGGTGCGGCTTCGGAACTTTTAAATATCTTGATATATCTCGAGAACTACGCATCTGTTCAAAAAATATCATAGAACATAAAAAGTAGGAATCCTAATTTTCTACAAAAAAGGTCTCTTAACATTTTGCCGTAGCTCGCTTCGTTTCCGAGATATTTGCAGATTTATCTCAAGGGAAGGGGCCTGACGGACATATTTCCAGATATTTCTTCTTCTTGTTGTTCTTCTTCTGCACAGCTAAGCTGGAAGTGGCATTTGCAGCTCGCAATAGTGCAGAGTTATCGCAAAGAAAGGGGCCACGGTGTTTCTGTATCTCTATTATGTTGGTGCGGCTTCGGAACTTTTAAATATCTTGATATATCTCGAGAACTACGCATCTGATCAAAAAATATCATAGAACATAAAAAGTAGGAAACCTAATTTTCTACAAAAAAGGTCTCTTAACATTTTGCCGTAGCTCGCTTCGTTTCCGAGATATTTGCAGATTTATCTCAAGGGAAGGGGCCTGACGGACATATTTCGAAATATTTCTTATTCTTGTTGTTCTTCTTCTGCACAGCTAAGCTGGAAGTGGCATTTGCAGCTCGCAATAGTGCAGAGTTATCTCAAAGAAAGGGGCCACGGTGTTTCTGTACCTCTATTATGTTGGTGCAGCTTCGGAGCTTTTAAATATCTTGATATATCTCGAGAACTACGCATCTGATCAAAAAATATCATAGAACATAAAAAGTAGGAAACTTAATTCTCTACAAAAAAGGTCTCTTAACATTTTGCCATAGCTCGCTTCGTTTCCGAGATATTTGCAGATTTATCTCAAGGGAAGGGGCCTGACGGACATATTTCGAGATATTTCTTCTTCTTGTTGTTCTTCTTCTGCACAGCTAAGCTGGAAGTGGCATTTGCTGCGCGCAATAGTGCAGAGTTATCTCAAAGAAAGGGGCCACGGTGTTTCTGTATCTCTATTATGTTGGTGCGGCTTCGGAACTTTTAAATATCTTGATATATCTCGAGAACTACGCATCTGATCAAAAAATATCGTTGAACATAAATTGTAGGAAACATAATTCTCTACAAAAAAGGTCTCTTAACATTTTGCTATAGCTCGCTTCGTTTCCGAGATATTTGCAGATTTATCTCAAGGGAAGGGGCCTGACGGACATATTTCGAGATATTCCTTCTTCTTGTTGTTCTTCTTCTGCACAGCTAAGCTGGAAGTGGCATTTGCAGCTCGCAATAGTGCAGAGTTACCTCAAAGAAAGGGGCCACGGTGTTTCTGTATCTCTATTATGTTGGTGCCGCTTCGGAACTTTTAAATATCTTGATATATCTCGAGAACTACGCATCTGATCAAAAAATATCATAGAACATAAAAAGTAGGAAACTTAATTCTCTACAAATAAAGTCTCTTAACATTTTGCCATAGCTCGCTTCGTTTCCGAGGTATTTGCAGATTTATCTCAAGGGAAGGGGCCTGACGGACATATTTCGAGATATTTCTTCTTCTTGTTGTTCTTCATCTGCACAGCTAAGCTGGAAGTGGCATCTGCAGCTCGCAATAGTGCAGAGTTATCTCAAAGAAAGGGGCCACGGTGTTTCTGTATCTCTATTATGTTGGTGCGGCTTCGGAACTTTAAAATATCTTGATATATCTCGAGAACTACGCATCTGATCAAAAAATATCATAGAACGTAAAAAGTAGGAAACTTAATTCTCTACAAATAAAGTCTCTTAACATTTTGCCATAGCTCGCTTCGTTTCCGAGATATTTGCAGATTTATCTCAAGGGAAGGGGCCTGACGGACATATTTCGAGATATTTCTTCTTCTTGTTGTTCTTCTTCTGCACAGCAAAGCTGGAAGTGGCATTTGCTGCGCGCAATAGTGCAGAGTTATCTCAAAGAAAGGGGCCACGGTGTTTCTGTATCTCTATTATGTTGGTGCGGCTTCGGAACTTTTAAATATCTTGATATATCTCGAGAACTACGCATCTGATCAAAAAATATCGTAGAACATAAAAAGTAGGAAACTTAATTCTCTACAAATAAGGTCTCTAAACACTTTTGCCATAGCTCGCTTGGTTTCCGAGATATTTGCAGATTTATCTCAAGGGAAGGGGCCTGACGGACATATTTCGAGATATTCCTTCTTCTTGTTGTTCTTCTTCTGCACAGCTAAGCTGGAAGTGGCATTTGCAGCTCGTAATAGTGCAGAGTTACCTCAAAGAAAGGGGCCACGGTGTTTCTGTATCTCTATTATGTTGGTGCCGCTTCGGAACTTTTAAATATCAGGATATATCTCGAGAACTACGCATCTGATCAAAAAATATCATAGAACATAAAAAGTAGGAAACTTAATTCTCTACAAAAATGGTCTCTTAACATTTTGCCATAGCTCGCTTCGTTTCCGAGATATTTGCAGATTTATCTCAAGGGAAGGGGCCTGACGGACATATTTCGAGATATTTCTTCTTCTTGTTGTTCTTCTTCTGCACAGCTAAGCTGGAAGTGGCATTTGCAGCTCGCAGTAGTGCAGAGTTATCTCAAAGAAAGGGGCCACGGTGTTTCTGTATCTCTATTATGTTGGTGCGGCTTCGGAACTTTTAAATATCTTGATATATCTCGAGAACTACGCATCTGATCAGAAAATATCATAGAACATAAAAAGTAGGAAACTTAATTCTCTACAAAAAAGGTCTCTTAACATTTTGCCATAGCTCGCTTCGTTTCCGAGATATTTGCAGATTTATCTCAAGGGAAGGGGCCTGACGGACATATTTCGAGATATTTCTTCTTCTTGTTGTTCTTCTTCTGCACAGCTAAGCTGGAAGTGGCATTTGCAGCTCGCAATAGTGCAGAGTTACCTCAAAGAAAGGGGCCACGGTGTTTCTGTATCTCTATTATGTTGGTGCGGCTTCGGAACTTTTAAATATCTTGATATATCTCGAGAACTACGCATCTGATCAAAAAATATCATAGAACATAAAAAGTAGGAAACTTAATTCTCTACAAAAAAGGTCTCTTAACATTTTGCCATAGCTCGCTTCGTTTCCGAGATATTTGCAGATTTATCTCAAGGGAAGGGGCCTGACGGACATATTTCGAGATATTTCTTCTTCTTGTTGTTCTTCTTCTGCTCAGCGAAGCTGGAAGTGGCATTTGCAGCGCGCAATAGTGCAGAGTTATCTCAAAGAAAGGGGCCACGGTGTTTCTGTATCTCTATTATGTTGGTGCGGCTTCGGAACTTTTAAATATCTTGATATATCTCGAGAACTACGCATCTGTTCAAAAAATATCATAGAACATAAAAAGTAGGAATCCTAATTTTCTACAAAAAAGGTCTCTTAACATTTTGCCGTAGCTCACTTCGTTTCCGAGATATTTGCAGATTTATCTCAAGGGAAGGGGCCTGACGGACATATTTCCAGATATTTCTTCTTCTTGTTGTTCTTCTTCTGCACAGCTAAGCTGGAAGTGGCATTTGCAGCTCGCAATAGTGCAGAGTTATCGCAAAGAAAGGGGCCACGGTGTTTCTGTATCTCTATTATGTTGGTGCGGCTTCGGAACTTTTAAATATCAGGATATATCTCGAGAACTACGCATCTGATCAAAAAATATCATAGAACATAAAAAGTAGGAATCCTAATTTTCTACAAAAAAGGTCTCTTAACATTTTGCCGTAGCTCGCTTCGTTTCCGAGATATTTGCAGATTTATCTCAAGGGAAGGGGCCTGACGGACATATTTCCAGATATTTCTTCTTCTTGTTGTTCTTCTTCTGCACAGCTAAGCTGGAAGTGGCATTTGCAGCTCGCAATAGTGCAGAGTGATCTCAAAGAAAGGGGCCACGGTGTTTCTGTATCTCTATTATGTTGGTGCGGCTTCGGAACTTTTAAATATCTTGATATATCTCGAGAACTACGCATCTGATCAAAAAATATCGTAGAACATAAAAAGTAGGAAACTTAATTCTCTACAAATAAGGTCTCTTAACATTTTGCCATAGCTCGCTTCGTTTCCGAGATATTTGCAGATTTATCTCAAGTGAAGGGGCCTGACGGACATATTTCGAGATATTTCTTCTTCTTGTTGTTCTTCTTCTGCACAGCTAAGCTGGAAGTGGCATTTGCAGCGCGCAATAGTGCAGAGTTATCTCAAAGAAAGGGGCCACGGTGTTTCTGTATCTCTATTATGTTGGTGCGGCTTCGGAACTTTTAAATATCTTGATATATCTCGAGAACTACGCATCTGTTCAAAAAATATCATAGAACATAAAAAGTAGGAATCCTAATTTTCTACAAAAAAGGTCTCTTAACATTTTGCCGTAGCTCGCTTCGTTTCCGAGATATTTGCAGATTTATCTCAAGGGAAGGGGCCTGACGGACATATTTCCAGATATTTCTTCTTCTTGTTGTTCTTCTTCTGCACAGCTAAGCTGGAAGTGGCATTTGCAGCTCGCAATAGTGCAGAGTTATCGCAAAGAAAGGGGCCACGGTGTTTCTGTATCTCTATTATGTTGGTGCGGCTTCGGAACTTTTAAATATCTTGATATATCTCGAGAACTACGCATCTGATCAAAAAATATCATAGAACATAAAAAGTAGGAAACCTAATTTTCTACAAAAAAGGTCTCTTAACATTTTGCCGTAGCTCGCTTCGTTTCCGAGATATTTGCAGATTTATCTCAAGGGAAGGGGCCTGACGGACATATTTCGAAATATTTCTTATTCTTGTTGTTCTTCTTCTGCACAGCTAAGCTGGAAGTGGCATTTGCAGCTCGCAATAGTGCAGAGTTATCTCAAAGAAAGGGGCCACGGTGTTTCTGTACCTCTATTATGTTGGTGCAGCTTCGGAGCTTTTAAATATCTTGATATATCTCGAGAACTACGCATCTGATCAAAAAATATCATAGAACATAAAAAGTAGGAAACTTAATTCTCTACAAAAAAGGTCTCTTAACATTTTGCCATAGCCCGCTTCGTTTCCGAGATATTTGCAGATTTATCTCAAGGGAAGGGGCCTGACGGACATATTTCGAGATATTTCTTCTTCTTGTTGTTCTTCTTCTGCACAGCTAAGCTGGAAGTGGCATTTGCTGCGCGCAATAGTGCAGAGTTATCTCAAAGAAAGGGGCCACGGTGTTTCTGTATCTCTATTATGTTGGTGCGGCTTCGGAACTTTTAAATATCTTGATATATCTCGAGAACTACGCATCTGATCAAAAAATATCGTTGAACATAAATTGTAGGAAACATAATTCTCTACAAAAAAGGTCTCTTAACATTTTGCTATAGCTCGCTTCGTTTCCGAGATATTTGCAGATTTATCTCAAGGGAAGGGGCCTGACGGACATATTTCGAGATATTCCTTCTTCTTGTTGTTCTTCTTCTGCACAGCTAAGCTGGAAGTGGCATTTGCAGCTCGCAATAGTGCAGAGTTACCTCAAAGAAAGGGGCCACGGTGTTTCTGTATCTCTATTATGTTGGTGCCGCTTCGGAACTTTTAAATATCTTGATATATCTCGAGAACTACGCATCTGATCAAAAAATATCATAGAACATAAAAAGTAGGAAACTTAATTCTCTACAAATAAAGTCTCTTAACATTTTGCCATAGCTCGCTTCGTTTCCGAGATATTTGCAGATTTATCTCAAGGGAAGGGGCCTGACGGACATATTTCGAGATATTTCTTCTTCTTGTTGTTCTTCATCTGCACAGCTAAGCTGGAAGTGGCATCTGCAGCTCGCAATAGTGCAGAGTTATCTCAAAGAAAGGGGCCACGGTGTTTCTGTATCTCTATTATGTTGGTGCGGCTTCGGAACTTTAAAATATCTTGATATATCTCGAGAACTACGCATCTGATCAAAAAATATCATAGAACGTAAAAAGTAGGAAACTTAATTCTCTACAAATAAAGTCTCTTAACATTTTGCCATAGCTCGCTTCGTTTCCGAGATATTTGCAGATTTATCTCAAGGGAAGGGGCCTGACGGACATATTTCGAGATATTTCTTCTTCTTGTTGTTCTTCATCTGCACAGCTAAGCTGGAAGTGGCATCTGCAGCTCGCAATAGTGCAGAGTTATCTCAAAGAAAGGGGCCACGGTGTTTCTGTATCTCTATTATGTTGGTGCGGCTTCGGAACTTTTAAATATCTTGATATATCTCGAGAACTACGCATCTGATCAAAAAATATCATAGAACATAAAAAGTGGGAAACTTAATTCTCTACAAAAAAGTTCTCTCAACATTTTGCCATAGCTCGCTTGGTTTCCGAGATATTTGCAGATTTATCTCAAGGGAAGGTGCCTGACGGACATATTTCGAGATATTTCTTCTTCTTGTTGTTCTTCTTCTGCACAGCTAAGCTGGAAGTGGCATTTGCAGGTCGCAATAGTGCAGAGTTATCTCAAAGAAAGGGGCCACGGTGTTTCTGTATCTCTATTATGTTGGTGCGGCTTCGGAACTTTTAAATATCTGGATATATCTCGAGAACTACGCATCTGATCAAAAAATATCATTGAACCTAAAAAGTAGGAAACTTAATTCTCTACAAAAAAGGTCTCTTAACATTTTGCCATAGCTTGCTTCGTTTCCGAGATATTTGCAGATTTATCTCGAGGGAAGGGGCTGACGGACATATTTCGAGATATTTCTTCTTCTTGTTCTTCTTCTTCTGCACAGCTAAGCTGGAAGTGGCATTTGCAGCTCGCAATAGTGCAGAGTTATCTCAAAGAAAGGGGCCACGGTGTTTCTGTATCTCTATTATGTTGGTGCGGCTTCGGAACTTTTAAATATCTTGATATATCTCGAGAACTACGCATCTGATCAAAAAGTATCATAGAACATAAAAAGTAGGAAACTTAATTCTCTACAAAAAAGGTCTCTTAACATTTTGCCATAGCTCGCTTCGTTTCCGAGATATTTGCAGATTTATCTCAAGGGAAGGGGCCTGACGGACATATTTCGAGATATTTCTTCTTCTTGTTGTTCTTCTTCGGCACAGCTAAGCTGGAAGAGGCATTTGCAGCTCGCAATAGAGCAGAGTTATCTCACAGAAAGGGGCCACGGTGTTTCTGTATCTCTATTATTTTGGTGCGGCTTCGGAACTTTTAAATATCTTGATATATCTCGAGAACTACGCATCTGATCAAAAAATATCATAGAACATAAAAAGTGGAAAACTTAATTCTCTACAAAAAAGTTCTCTTAGCATTTTGCCATAGCTCGCTTGGTTTCCGAGATATTTGCAGATTTATCTCAAGGGAAGGGGCCTGACGGACATATTTCGAGATATTTCTTCTTCTTGTTGTTCTTCTTCGGCACAGCTAAGCTGGAAGAGGCATTTGCAGCTCGCAATAGAGCAGAGTTATCTCACAGAAAGGGGCCACGGTGTTTCTGTATCTCTATTATTTTGGTGCGGCTTCGGAACTTTTAAATATCTTGATATATCTCGAGAACTACGCATCTGATCAAAAAATATCATAGAACATAAAAAGTGGAAAACTTAATTCTCTACAAAAAAGTTCTCTTAGCATTTTGCCATAGCTCGCTTGGTTTCCGAGATATTTGCAGATTTATCTCAAGGGAAGGGGCCTGACGGACATATTTCGAGATATTTCTTCTTCTTGTTGTTCTTCTTCTGCACAGCTAAGCTGGAAGTGTCATTTGCAGGTCGCAATAGTGCAGAGTTATCTCAAAGAAAGGGGCCACGGTGATTCTGTATCTCTATTATGTTGGTGCCGCTTCGGAACTTTTAAATATCTGGATATATCTCGAGAACTACGCATCTGATCAAAAAATATCATTGAACCTAAAAAGTAGGAAACTTAATTCTCTACAAAAAAGGTCTCTTAACATTTTGCCATAGCTCGCTTCGTTTCCGAGATATTTGCAGATATATCTCGAGGGAAGGGGCCTGACGGACATATTTCGAGATATTTCTTCTTCTTGTTGTTCTTCTTCTGCACAGCTAAACTGGAAGTGGCATTTCCAGCTCGCAATAGCGCAGAGTTATCTCAAAGAAACGGGCCACGGTGTTTCTGTATCTCTATTATGTTGGTGCGGCTTCGGAACTTTTAAATATCTTGATACATCTCGAGAACTACGCATCTGATCAAAAAATATCATAGAACATAAAAAGTAGGAAACTGAATTCTCTACAAAAAAGGTCTCTTAACATTTTGCCATAGCTCGCTTCGTTTCCGAGATATTTGCAGATTTATCTCGAGGGAAGGGGCCTGACGGTCATATTTCGAGATATTTCTTCTTCTTGTTGTTCTTCTTCTGCACAGCTAAGCTGGAAGTGGCATTTGCAGCTCGCAATAGTGCAGAGTTATCTCAAAGAAAGGGGCCACGGTGTTTCTGTATCTCTATTATGTTGGTGCGGCTTCGGAACTTTTAAATATCTTGATATATCTCGAGAACTACGCATCTGATCAAAAAATATCATAGAACATAAAAAGTAGGAAACTTAATTCTCTACAAAAAAGGTCTCTTAACATTTTGCCATAGCTCGCTTCGCTTCCGAGATATTTGCAGATTTATCTCAAGGGAAGGGGCCTGACGGACATATTTCGAGATATTTCTTCTTCTTGTTGTTCTTCTTCTGCACAGCTAAGCTGGAAGTGGCATTTGCAGCTCGCAATAGTGCAGAGTTATCTCAAAGAACGGGGCCACGGTGTTTCTGTATCTCTATTATGTTGGTGCGGCTTCGGATCTTTTAAATATCTCGATATATCTCGAAAACTACGCATCTGATCAAAAAATATCATAGAACATAAAAAGTAGGAAACTTAATTATCTACAAAAAAGGTCTCTTAACATTTTGCCATAGCTCGCTTCGTTTCCGAGATATTTGCAGATTTATCTCGAGGGAAGGGGCCTGACGGACATATTTCGAGATATTTCTTCTTCTTGTTGTTCTTCTTCTGCACAGCTAAGCTGGAAGTGGCATTTGCGGCTCGCACTAGTGCAGAGTTATCTCAAAGAAAGGGGCCACGGTGTTTCTGTATCTCTATTATGTTGGTGCGGCTTCGGAACTTTTAAATATCTCGATATATCTCGAAAACTACGCTTCTGATCAAAAAATATCATAGAACATAAATTGTAGGAAACATAATTCTCTACAAAAAAGGTCTCTTAACATTTTGCTATAGCTCGCTTCGTTTCCGAGATATTTGCAGATTTATCTCGAGGGAAGGGGCCTGACGGACATATTTCGAGATATTTCTTCTTCTTGTTGTTCTTCTTCTGCACAGCTAAGCTGGAAGCGGCATTTGCGGCTCGCACTAGTGCAGAGTTATCTCGAAGAAAGGGGCCACGGTGTTTCTGTATCTCTATTATGTTGGTGCGGCTTCGGAACTTTAAAATATCTTGATATATCTCGAGAACTACGCATCTGATCAAAAAATATCATAGAACGTAAAAAGTAGGAAACTTAATTCTCTACAAATAAAGTCTCTTAACATTTTGCCATAGCTCGCTTCGTTTCCGAGATATTTGCAGATTTATCTCAAGGGAAGGGGCCTGACGGACATATTTCGAGATATTTCTTCTTCTTGTTGTTCTTCATCTGCACAGCTAAGCTGGAAGTGGCATCTGCAGCTCGCAATAGTGCAGAGTTATCTCAAAGAAAGGGGCCACGGTGTTTCTGTATCTCTATTATGTTGGTGCGGCTTCGGAACTTTAAAATATCTTGATATATCTCGAGAACTACGCATCTGATCAAAAAATATCATAGAACGTAAAAAGTAGGAAACTTAATTCTCTACAAATAAAGTCTCTTAACATTTTGCCATAGCTCGCTTCGTTTCCGAGATATTTGCAGATTTATCTCAAGGGAAGGGGCCTGACGGACATATTTCGAGATATTTCTTCTTCTTGTTGTTCTTCTTCTGCACAGCTAAGCTGGAAGTGGCATTTGCTGCGCGCAATAGTGCAGAGTTATCTCAAAGAAAGGGGCCACGGTGTTTCTGTATCTCTATTATGTTGGTGCGGCTTCGGAACTTTTAAATATCTCGATATATCTCGAAAACTACGCTTCTGATCAAAAAATATCAGAGAACGTAAATTGTAGGAAACGTAATTCTCTACAAAAAAGGTCTCTTAACATTTTGCCGTAGCTCGCTTCGTTTCCGAGATATTTGCAGATTTATCTCAAGGGAAGGGGCCTGACGGACATATTTCGAAATATTTCTTATTCTTGTTGTTCTTCTTCTGCACAGCTAAGCTGGAAGTGGCATTTGCAGCTCGCAATAGTGCAGAGTTATCTCAAAGAAAGGGGCCACGGTGTTTCTGTACCTCTATTATGTTGGTGGAGCTTCGGAGCTTTTAAATATCTTGATATATCTCGAGAACTACGCATCTGATCAAAAAATATCATAGAACATAAAAAGTAGGAAACTTAATTCTCTACAAATAAGGTCTCTTAACATTTTGCGATAGCTCGCTTGGTTTCCGAGATATTTGCAGATTTATCTCAAGGGAAGGGGCCTGACGGACATATTTCGAGATATTTCTTCTTCTTGTTGTTCTTCTTCTGCACAGCTAAGCTGGAAGTGGCATTTGCAGCTCGCAATAGTGCAGAGTTACCTCAAAGAAAGGGGCCACGGTGTTTCTGTATCTCTATTATGTTGGTCCGGCTTCGGAACTTTTAAATATCTTGATATATCTCGAGAACTACGCATCTGATCAAAAAATATCATAGAACATAAAAAGTAGGAAACTTAATTCTCTACAAAAAAGGTCTCTTAACATTTTGCCATAGCTCGCTTCGTTTCCGAGATATTTGCAGATTTATCTCAAGGGAAGGGGCCTGACGGACATATTTCGAGATATTTCTTCTTCTTGTTGTTCTTCTTCTGCACAGCTAAGCTGGAAGTGGCATTTGCAGCGCGCAATAGTGCAGAGTTATCTCAAAGAAAGGGGCCACGGTGTTTCTGTATCTCTATTATGTTGGTGCGGCTTCGGAACTTTTAAATATCTTGATATATCTCGAGAACTACGCATCTGTTCAAAAAATATCATAGAACATAAAAAGTAGGAATCCTAATTTTCTACAAAAAAGGTCTCTTAACATTTTGCCGTAGCTCGCTTCGTTTCCGAGATATTTGCAGATTTATCTCAAGGGAAGGGGCCTGACGGACATATTTCCAGATATTTCTTCTTCTTGTTGTTCTTCTTCTGCACAGCTAAGCTGGAAGTGGCATTTGCAGCTCGCAATAGTGCAGAGTTATCGCAAAGAAAGGGGCCACGGTGTTTCTGTATCTCTATTATGTTGGTGCGGCTTCGGAACTTTTAAATATCTTGATATATCTCGAGAACTACGCATCTGATCAAAAAATATCATAGAACATAAAAAGTAGGAAACTTAATTCTCTACAAAAAAGGTCTCTTAACATTTTGCCATAGCTCGCTTCGTTTCCGAGATATTTGCAGATTTATCTCAAGGGAAGGGGCCTGACGGACATATTTCGAGATATTTCTTCTTCTTGTTGTTCTTCTTCTGCACAGCTAAGCTGGAAGTGGCATTTGCAGCTCGCAATAGTGCAGAGTTATCTCAAAGAAAGGGGCCACGGTGTTTCTGTATCTCTATTATGTTGGTGCGGCTTCGGAACTTTTAAATATCTTGATATATCTCGAGAACTACGCATCTGATCAAAAAATATCGTAGAACATAAAAAGTAGGAAACTTAATTCTCTACAAATAAGGTCTCTTAACATTTTGCGATAGCTCGCTTGGTTTCCGAGATATTTGCAGATTTATCTCAAGGGAAGGGGCCTGACGGACATATTTCGAGATATTTCTTCTTCTTGTTGTTCTTCTTCTGCACAGCTAAGCTGGAAGTGGCATTTGCAGCTCGCAATAGTGCAGAGTTACCTCAAAGAAAGGGGCCACGGTGTTTCTGTATCTCTATTATGTTGGTGCGGCTTCGGAACTTTTAAATATCTTGATATATCTCGAGAACTACGCATCTGATCAAAAAATATCATAGAACATAAAAAGTAGGAAACTTAATTCTCTACAAAAAAGGTCTCTTAACATTTTGCCATAGCTCGCTTCGTTTCCGAGATATTTGCAGATTTATCTCAAGGGAAGGGGCCTGACGGACATATTTCGAGATATTTCTTCTTCTTGTTGTTCTTCTTCTGCACAGCTAAGCTGGAAGTGGCATTTGCAGCGCGCAATAGTGCAGAGTTATCTCAAAGAAAGGGGCCACGGTGTTTCTGTATCTCTATTATGTTGGTGCGGCTTCGGAACTTTTAAATATCTTGATATATCTCGAGAACTACGCATCTGTTCAAAAAATATCATAGAACATAAAAAGTAGGAATCCTAATTTTCTACAAAAAAGGTCTCTTAACATTTTGCCGTAGCTCGCTTCGTTTCCGAGATATTTGCAGATTTATCTCAAGGGAAGGGGCCTGACGGACATATTTCCAGATATTTCTTCTTCTTGTTGTTCTTCTTCTGCACAGCTAAGCTGGAAGTGGCATTTGCAGCTCGCAATAGTGTAGAGTTATCGCAAAGAAAGGGGCCACGGTGTTTCTGTATCTCTATTATGTTTGTGCGGCTTCGGAACTTTTAAATATCTTGATATATCTCGAGAACTACGCATCTGATCAAAAAATATCATAGAACATAAAAAGTAGGAAACTTAATTCTCTACAAAAAAGGTCTCTTAACATTTTGCCATAGCTCGCTTCGTTTCCGAGATATTTGCAGATTTATCTCAAGGGAAGGGGCCTGACGGACATATTTCGAGATATTTCTTCTTCTTGTTGTTCTTCTTCTGCACAGCTAAGCTGGAAGTGGCATTTGCTGCGCGCAATAGTGCAGAGTTATGTCAAAGAAAGGGGCCACGGTGTTTCTGTATCTCTATTATGTTGGTGCGGCTTCGGAACTTTTAAATATCTTGATATATCTCGAGAACTACGCATCTGATCAAAAAATATCATAGAACATAAAAAGTAGGAAACTTAATTCTCTACAAAAAAGGTCTCTTAACATTTTCCCATAACTGGCATCGTTTCCGAGATATTTGCAGATTTAGCTCAAGGGAAGGGGCCTGACGGACATATTCCGAGATAATTCTTCTTCTTGTTGTTCCTCTTCTGCACAGCTAAGCTGGAAGTGGCATTTGCAGGTCGCAATAGTGCAGAGTTATCTCAAAGAAAGGGGCCACGGTGTTTCTGTATCTCTATTATGTTGGTGCGGCTTCGGAACTTTTAAATATCTCGATATATCTCGAAAACTACGCTTCTGATCAAAAAATATCAGAGAACGTAAATTGTAGGAAACGTAATTCTCTACAAAAAAGGTCTCTTAACATTTGGCCGTAGCTCGCTTCGTTTCCGAGATATTTGCAGATTTATCTCAAGGGAAGGGGCCTGACGGACATATTTCGAAATATTTCTTATTCTTGTTGTTCTTCTTCTGCACAGCTAAGCTGGAAGTGGCATTTGCAGCTCGCAATAGTGCAGAGTTATCTCAAAGAAAGGGGCCACGGTGTTTCTGTACCTCTATTATGTTGGTGCAGCTTCGGAGCTTTTAAATATCTTGATATATCTCGAGAACTACGCATCTGATCAAAAAATATCATACAACATAAAAAGTAGGAAACTTAATTCTCTACAAAAAAGGTCTTTTAACGTTTTGCAATAGCTCGCTTCGTTTCCGAGATATTTGCAGATTTATCTCAAGGGAAGGGTCCTGACGGACATATTTCGAGATATTTCTTTTTCTTGTTGTTCTTCTTCTGCACAGCTAAACTGGAAGTGGCATTTCCAGCTCGCAATCATGCAGAGTTATCTCAAAGAGAGGGGCCACGGTGTTTCTGTATCTCTATTATGTTGGTGCGGCTTCGGAACTTTTAAATATCTTGATATATCTCGAGAACTACGCCTCTGATCGAAAAATATCATAGAACATGAAAAGTAGGAAACTTAATTCTCTACAAAAAAGGTCTCTTAACATTTTGCCGTAGCTCGCTTCGTTTCCGAGATATTTGCAGATTTATCTCAAGGGAAGGGGCCTGACGGACATATTTCGAAATATTTCTTATTCTTGTTGTTCTTCTTCTGCACAGCTAAGCTGGAAGTGGCATTTGCAGCTCGCAATAGTGCAGAGTTATCTCAAAGAAAGGGGCCACGGTGTTTCTGTACCTCTATTATGTTGGTGCAGCTTCGGAGCTTTTAAATATCTTGATATATCTCGAGAACTACGCATCTGATCAAAAAATATCATAGAACATAAAAAGTAGGAAACTTAATTCTCTACAAAAAAGGTCTCTTAACATTTTGCCATAGCTCGCTTCGTTTCCGAGATATTTGCAGATTTATCTCAAGGGAAGGGGCCTGACGGACATATTTCCAGATATTTCTTCTTCTTGTTGTTCTTCTTCTGCACAGCTAAGCTGGAAGTGGCATTTGCAGCTCGCAATAGTGTAGAGTTATCGCAAAGAAAGGGGCCACGGTGTTTCTGTATCTCTATTATGTTGGTGCGGCTTCGGAACTTTTAAATATCTCGATATATCTCGAAAACTACGCTTCTGATCAAAAAATATCAGAGAACGTAAATTGTAGGAAACGTAATTCTCTACAAAAAAGGTCTCTTAACATTTGGCCGTAGCTCGCTTCGTTTCCGAGATATTTGCAGATTTATCTCAAGGGAAGGGGCCTGACGGACATATTTCGAAATATTTCTTATTCTTGTTGTTCTTCTTCTGCACAGCTAAGCTGGAAGTGGCATTTGCAGCTCGCAATAGTGCAGAGTTATCTCAAAGAAAGGGGCCACGGTGTTTCTGTACCTCTATTATGTTGGTGCAGCTTCGGAGCTTTTAAATATCTTGATATATCTCGAGAACTACGCATCTGATCAGAAAATATCATACAACATAAAAAGTAGGAAACTTAATTCTCTACAAAAAAGGTCTTTTAACGTTTTGCAATAGCTCGCTTCGTTTCCGAGATATTTGCAGATTTATCTCAAGGGAAGGGTCCTGACGGACATATTTCGAGATATTTCTTCTTCTTGTTGTTCTTCTTCTGCACAGCTAAACTGGAAGTGGCATTTCCAGCTCGCAATCATGCAGAGTTATCTCAAAGAGAGGGGCCACGGTGTTTCTGTATCTCTATTATGTTGGTGCGGCTTCGGAACTTTTAAATATCTTGATATATCTCGAGAACTACGCCTCTGATCGAAAAATATCATAGAACATGAAAAGTAGGAAACTTAATTCTCTACAAAAAAGGTCTCTTAACATTTTGCCATAGCTCGCTTCGTTTCCGAGATATTTGCAGATTTATCTCAAGGGAAGGGGCCTGACGGACATATTTCGAGATATTTCTTCTTCTTGTTGTTCCTCTTCTGCACAGCTAAGCTGGAAGTGGCATTTGCAGCGCGCAATAGTGCAGAGTTATCTCAAAGAAACGGGCCACGGTGTTTCTGTATCTCTATTATGTTGGTGCGGCTTCGGAACTTTTAAATATCTTGATATATCTCGAGAACTACGCATCTGATCAAAAAATATCATAGAACATAAAAAGTAGGAAACCTAATTTTCTACAAAAAAGGTCTCTTAACATTTTGCCGTAGCTCGCTTCGTTTCCGAGATATTTGCAGATTTATCTCAAGGGAAGGGGCCTGACGGACATATTTCGAAATATTTCTTATTCTTGTTGTTCTTCTTCTGCACAGCTAAGCTGGAAGTGGCATTTGCAGCTCGCAATAGTGCAGAGTTATCTCAAAGAAAGGGGCCACGGTGTTTCTGTACCTCTATTATGTTGGTGCAGCTTCGGAGCTTTTAAATATCTTGATATATCTCGAGAACTACGCATCTGATCAAAAAATATCATAGAACATAAAAAGTAGGAAACTTAATTCTCTACAAAAAAGGTCTCTTAACATTTTGCCATAGCTCGCTTCGTTTCCGAGATATTTGCAGATTTATCTCAAGGGAAGGGGCCTGACGGACATATTTCGAGATATTTCTTCTTCTTGTTGTTCTTCTTCTGCACAGCTAAGCTGGAAGTGGCATTTGCTGCGCGCAATAGTGCAGAGTTATCTCAAAGAAAGGGGCCACGGTGTTTCTGTATCTCTATTATGTTGGTGCGGCTTCGGAACTTTTAAATATCTTGATATATCTCGAGAACTACGCATCTGATCAAAAAATATCATAGAACATAAAAAGTAGGAAACTTAATTCTCTACAAAAAAGGTCTCTTAACATTTTCCCATAACTGGCATCGTTTCCGAGATATTTGCAGATTTAGCTCAAGGGAAGGGGCCTGACGGACATATTCCGAGATATTTCTTCTTCTTGTTGTTCCTCTTCTGCACAGCTAAGCTGGAAGTGGCATTTGCAGGTCGCAATAGTGCAGAGTTATCTCAAAGAAAGGGGCCACGGTGTTTCTGTATCTCTATTATGTTGGTGCGGCTTCGGAACTTTTAAATATCTCGATATATCTCGAAAACTACGCTTCTGATCAAAAAATATCAGAGAACGTAAATTGTAGGAAACATAATTCTCTACAATAAAGGTCTCTTAACATTTTGCCGTAGCTCGCTTCGTTTCCGAGATATTTGCAGATTTATCTCAAGGGAAGGGGCCTGACGGACATATTTCGAAATATTTCTTATTCTTGTTGTTCTTCTTCTGCACAGCTAAGCTGGAAGTGGCATTTGCAGCTCGCAATAGTGCAGAGTTATCTCAAAGAAAGGGGCCACGGTGTTTCTGTACCTCTATTATGTTGGTGCAGCTTCGGAGCTTTTAAATATCTTGATATATCTCGAGAACTACGCATCTGATCAAAAAATATCATAGAACATAAAAAGTAGGAAACTTAATTCTCTACAAAAAAGGTCTCTTAACATTTTCCCATAACTGGCATCGTTTCCGAGATATTTGCAGATTTAGCTCAAGGGAAGGGGCCTGACGGACATATTCCGAGATATTTCTTCTTCTTGTTGTTCCTCTTCTGCACAGCTAAGCTGGAAGTGGCATTTGCAGGTCGCAATAGTGCAGAGTTATCTCAAAGAAAGGGGCCACGGTGTTTCTGTATCTCTATTATGTTGGTGCGGCTTCGGAACTTTTAAATATCTCGATATATCTCGAAAACTACGCTTCTGATCAAAAAATATCAGAGAACGTAAATTGTAGGAAACATAATTCTCTACAATAAAGGTCTCTTAACATTTTGCCGTAGCTCGCTTCGTTTCCGAGATATTTGCAGATTTATCTCAAGGGAAGGGGCCTGACGGACATATTTCGAAATATTTCTTATTCTTGTTGTTCTTCTTCTGCACAGCTAAGCTGGAAGTGGCATTTGCAGCTCGCAATAGTGCAGAGTTATCTCAAAGAAAGGGGCCACGGTGTTTCTGTACCTCTATTATGTTGGTGCAGCTTCGGAGCTTTTAAATATCTTGATATATCTCGAGAACTACGCCTCTGATCGAAAAATATCATAGAACATGAAAAGTAGGAAACTTAATTCTCTACAAAAAAGGTCTCTTAACATTTTGCCATAGCTCGCTTCGTTTCCGAGATATTTGCAGATTTATCTCAAGGGAAGGGGCCTGACGGACATATTTCGAGATATTTCTTCTTCTTGTTGTTCCTCTTCTGCACAGCTAAGCTGGAAGTGGCATTTGCAGCGCGCAATAGTGCAGAGTTATCTCAAAGAAACGGGCCACGGTGTTTCTGTATCTCTATTATGTTGGTGCGGCTTCGGAACTTTTAAATATTTTGATATATCTCGAGAACTACGCATCTGATCAAAAAATATCATAGAACATAAAAAGTAGGAAACTTAATTCTCTACAAAAAAGGTCTCTTAACATTTTGCCATAGCTCGCTTCGTTTCCGAGATATTTGCAGATTTATCTCGAGGGAAGGGGCCTGACGGACATATTTCGAGATATTTCTTCTTCTTGTTGTTCTTCTTCTGCACAGCTAAGCTGGAAGCGGCATTTGCGGCTCGCACTAGTGCAGAGTTATCTCAAAGAAAGGGGCCACGGTGTTTCTGTATCTCTATTATGTTGGTGCGGCTTCGGATCTTTTAAATATCTCGATATATCTCGAAAACTACGCTTCTGATCAAAAAACATCATAGAACATAAATTGTAGAAAACTTAATTCTCTACAAAAAAGGTCTCTTAACATTTTGCCATAGCTCTCTTCGTTTCCGAGATATTTCCAGATTTATCTCAAGGGAAGGGGCCTGACGGACATATTCCGAGATATTTCTTCTTCTTGTTGTTCCTCTTCTGCACAGCTAAGCTGGAAGTGGCATTTGCAGGTCGCAATAGTGCAGAGTTATCTCAAAGAAAGGGGCCACGGTGTTTCTGTATCTCTATTATGTTGGTGCGGCTTCGGAACTTTTAAATATCTCGATATATCTCGAAAACTACGCTTCTGATCAAAAAATATCAGAGAACGTAAATTGTAGGAAACGTAATTCTCTACAAAAAAGGTCTCTTAACATTTGGCCGTAGCTCGCTTCGTTTCCGAGATATTTGCAGATTTATCTCAAGGGAAGGGGCCTGACGGACATATTTCGAAATATTTCTTATTCTTGTTGTTCTTCTTCTGCACAGCTAAGCTGGAAGTGGCATTTGCAGCTCGCAATAGTGCAGAGTTATCTCAAAGAAAGGGGCCACGGTGTTTCTGTACCTCTATTATGTTGGTGCAGCTTCGGAGCTTTTAAATATCTTGATATATCTCGAGAACTACGCATCTGATCAAAAAATATCATACAACATAAAAAGTAGGAAACTTAATTCTCTACAAAAAAGGTCTTTTAACGTTTTGCAATAGCTCGCTTCGTTTCCGAGATATTTGCAGATTTATCTCAAGGGAAGGGTCCTGACGGACATATTTCGAGATATTTCTTCTTCTTGTTGTTCTTCTTCTGCACAGCTAAACTGGAAGTGGCATTTCCAGCTCGCAATCATGCAGAGTTATCTCAAAGAGAGCGGCCACGGTGTTTCTGTATCTCTATTATGTTGGTGCGGCTTCGGAACTTTTAAATATCTTGATATATCTCGAGAACTACGCCTCTGATCGAAAAATATCATAGAACATGAAAAGTAGGAAACTTAATTCTCTACAAAAAAGGTCTCTTAAAATTTTGCCATAGCTCGCTTCGTTTCCGAGATATTTGCAGATTTATCTCAAGGGAAGGGGCCTGACGGACATATTTCGAGATATTTCTTCTTCTTGTTGTTCCTCTTCTGCACAGCTAAGCTGGAAGTGGCATTTGCAGCGCGCAATAGTGCAGAGTTATCTCAAAGAAACGGGCCACGGTGTTTCTGTATCTCTATTATGTTGGTGCGGCTTCGGAACTTTTAAATATCTTGATATATCTCGAGAACTACGCATCTGATCAAAAAATATCATAGAACATAAAAAGTAGGAGACCTAATTTTCTACAAAAAAGGTCTCTTAACATTTTGCCGTAGCTCGCTTCGTTTCCGAGATATTTGCAGATTTATCTCAAGGGAAGGGGCCTGACGCACATATTTCGAAATATTTCTTATTCTTGTTGTTCTTCTTCTGCACAGCTAAGCTGGAAGTGGCATTTGCAGCTCGCAATAGTGCAGAGTTATCTCAAAGAAAGGGGCCACGGTGTTTCTGTACCTCTATTATGTTGGTGCAGCTTCGGAGCTTTTAAATATCTTGATATATCTCGAGAACTACGCATCTGATCACAAAATATCATAGAACATAAAAAGTAGGAAACTTAATTCTCTACAAAAAAGGTCTCTTAACATTTTGCCATAGCTCGCTTCGTTTCCGAGATATTTGCAGATTTATCTCAAGGGAAGGGGCCTGACGGACATATTTCGAGATATTTCTTCTTCTTGTTGTTCTTCTTCTGCACAGCTAAGCTGGAAGTGGCATTTGCTGCGCGCAATAGTGCAGAGTTATCTCAAAGAAAGGGGCCACGGTGTTTCTGTATCTCTATTATGTTGGTGCGGCTTCGGAACTTTTAAATATCTTGATATATCTCGAGAACTACGCATCTGATCAAAAAATATCATAGAACATAAAAAGTAGGAAACTTAATTCTCTACAAAAAAGGTCTCTTAACATTTTCCCATAACTGGCATCGTTTCCGAGATATTTGCAGATTTAGCTCAAGGGAAGGGGCCTGACGGACATATTCCGAGATATTTCTTCTTCTTGTTGTTCCTCTTCTGCACAGCTAAGCTGGAAGTGGCATTTGCAGGTCGCAATAGTGCAGAGTTATCTCAAAGAAAGGGGCCACGGTGTTTCTGTATCTCTATTATGTTGGTGCGGCTTCGGAACTTTTAAATATCTCGATATATCTCGAAAACTACGCTTCTGATCAAAAAATATCAGAGAACGTAAATTGTAGGAAACATAATTCTCTACAAAAAAGGTCTCTTAACATTTTGCCGTAGCTCGCTTCGTTTCCGAGATATTTGCAGATTTATCTCAAGGGAAGGGGCCTGACGGACATATTTCCAGATATTTCTTCTTCTTGTTGTTCTTCTTCTGCACAGCTAAGCTGGAAGTGGCATTTGCAGCTCGCAATAGTGCAGAGTTACCTCAAAGAAAGGGGCCACGGTGTTTCTGTATCTCTATTATGTTGGTGCCGCTTCGGAACTTTTAAATATCAGGATATATCTCGAGAACTACGGATCTGATCAAAAAATATCATAGAACATAAAAAGTAGGAATCCTAATTTTCTACAAAAAAGGTCTCTTAACATCTTGCCGTAGCTCGCTTCGTTTCCGAGATATTTGCAGATTTATCTCAAGGGAAGGGGCCTGACGGACATATTTCCAGATATTTCTTCTTCTTGTTGTTCTTCTTCTGCACAGCTAAGCTGGAAGTGGCATTTGCAGCTCGCAATAGTGCAGAGTTATCTCAAAGAAAGGGGCCACGGTGTTTCTGTATCTCTATTATGTTGGTGCGGCTTCGGAACTTTTAAATATCTTGATATATCTCGAGAACTACGCATCTGATCAAAAAATATCGTAGAACATAAAAAGTAGGAAACTTAATTCTCTACAAATAAGGTCTCTTAACATTTTGCGATAGCTCGCTTGGTTTCCGAGATATTTGCAGATTTATCTCAAGGGAAGGGGCCTGACGGACATATTTCGAGATATTTCTTCTTCTTGTTGTTCTTCTTCTGCACAGCTAAGCTGGAAGTGGCATTTGCAGCTCGCAATAGTGCAGAGTTATCTCAAAGAAAGGGGCCACGGTGTTTCTGTACCTCTATTATGTTGGTGCAGCTTCGGAGCTTTTAAATATCTTGATATACCTCGAGAACTACGCCTCTGATCGAAAAATATCATAGAACATGAAAAGTAGGAAACTTAATTCTCTACAAAAAAGGTCTCTTAACATTTTGCCATAGCTCGCTTCGTTTCCGAGATATTTGCAGATTTATCTCAAGGGAAGGGGCCTGACGGACATATTTCGAGATATTTCTTCTTCTTGTTGTTCTTCTTCTGCACAGCTAAGCTGGAAGTGGCATTTGCTGCGCGCAATAGTGCAGAGTTATCTCAAAGAAAGGGGCCACGGTGTTTCTGTATCTCTATTATGTTGGTGCGGCTTCGGAACTTTTAAATATCTTGATATATCTCGAGAACTACGCATCTGATCAAAAAATATCATAGAACATAAAAAGTAGGAAACTTAATTCTCTACAAAAAAGGTCTCTTAACATTTTCCCATAACTGGCATCGTTTCCGAGATATTTGCAGATTTAGCTCAAGGGAAGGGGCCTGACGGACATATTCCGAGATATTTCTTCTTCCTGTTGTTCCTCTTCTGCACAGCTAAGCTGGAAGTGGCATTTGCAGGTCGCAATAGTGCAGAGTTATCTCAAAGAAAGGGGCCACGGTGTTTCTGTATCTCTATTATGTTGGTGCGGCTTCGGAACTTTTAAATATCTCGATATATCTCGAAAACTACGCTTCTGATCAAAAAATATCAGAGAACGTAAATTGTAGGAAACGTAATTCTCTACAAAAAAGGTCTCTTAACATTTTGCCGTAGCTCGCTTCGTTTCCGAGATATTTGCAGATTTATCTCAAGGGAAGGGGCCTGACGGACATATTTCGAAATATTTCTTATTCTTGTTGTTCTTCTTCTGCACAGCTAAGCTGGAAGTGGCATTTACAGCTCGCAATAGTGCAGAGTTATCTCAAAGAAAGGGGACACGGTGTTTCTGTATCTCTATTATGTTGGTGCGGCTTCGGAACTTTTAAATATCTTGATATATCTCGAGAACTACGCATCTGATCAAAAAATATCATAGAACATAAAAAGTAGGAAACTTAATTCTCTACAAAAAAGGTCGCTTAACATTTTGCCATAGCTCGCTTCGTTTCCGAGATATTTGCATATTTATCTCAAGGGAAGGGGCCTGACGGACATATTTCGAGATATTTCTTCTTCTTGTTGTTCTTCTTCTGCACAGCTAAGCTGGAAGTGGCATTTGCGGCTCGCACTAGTGCAGAGTTATCTCAAAGAAAGGGGCCACGGTGTTTCTGTATCTCTATTATGTTGGTGCGGCTTCGGAACTTTTAAATATCTCGATATATCTCGAAAACTACGCTTCTGATCAAAAAATATCATAGAACATAAATTGTAGCAAACATAATTCTCTACAAAAAAGGTCTCTTAACATTTTGCCATAGCTCGCTTCGTTTCCGAGATATTTGCAGATATATCTCAAGGAAAGGGGCCTAACGGGCATATTTCGAGATATTTCTTCTTCTTGTTGTTCTTCTTCTGCACAGCTAAGCTGGAAGTGGCATTTACAGCTCGCAATAGTGCAGAGTTATCTCAAAGAAAGGGGCCACGGTGTTTCTGTATCTCTATTATGTTGGTGCGGCTTAGGAACTTTTAAATATCTTGATATATCTCGAGAACTACGCATCCGATCAAAAAATATCATAGAACATGAAAAGTAGGAAACTTAATTCTCTACAAAAAAGGTCTCTTAACATTTTGCCATAGCTCTCTTCGTTTCCGAGATATTTGCAGATATATCTCAAGGGAAGGGGCCTGACGGACATATTTCGAGATATTTCTTCTTCTTGTTGTTCTTCTTCTGCACAGCTAAACTGGAAGTGGCATTTGCGGCTCGCACTAGTGCATAGTTATCTCAAAGAAAGGGGCCACGGTGTTTCTGTATCTCTATTATGTTGGTGCGTCTTCGGAACTTTTAAATATCTCGATATATCTCGAAAACTACGCTTCTGATCAAAAAATATCATAGAACATAAATTATAGGAAACATAATTCTCTACAAAAAAGGTCTCTTAACATTTTGCCATAGCTCGTTTCGTTTCCGAGATATTTGCAGATTCAGCTCAAAGGAACTGGCCTGACGGACATATTTCGAGATATTTCTTCTTCTTGTTGTTCTTCCTCTGCACAGCTAAGCTGGAAGTGGCATTTGCAGCTCGCAATAGTGCAGAGTTATCTCAAAGAAAGGGGCCACGGTGTTTCTGTATCTCTATTATGTTGGTGCGGCTTCGGAACTTTTAAATATCTTGATATATCTCGAGAACTACGCATCTGATCAAAAAATATCATAGAACATAAAAAGTAGGAAACTTAATTCTCTACAAAAAAGGTCTCTTAACATTTTGCCATAGCTCGCTTCGTTTCCGAGATATTTGCAGATTTATCTCAAGGGAAGGGGCCTGACGGACATATTTCGAGATATTTCTTCTTCTTATTGTTCTTCTTCTGCACAGCTAAGCTGGAAGTGGCATTTGCTGCGCGCAATAGTGCAGAGTTATCTCAAAGAAAGGGGCCACGGTGTTTCTGTATCTCTATTATGTTGGTGCGGCTTCGGAACTTTTAAATATCTTGATATATCTCGAGAACTACGCATCTGATCAAAAAATATCATAGAACATAAAAAGTAGGAAACTTAATTCTCTACAAAAAAGGTCTTTTAACGTTTTGCAATAGCTCGCTTCGTTTCCGAGATATTTGCAGATTTATCTCAAGGGAAGGGTCCTGACGGACATATTTTGAGATATTTCTTCTTCCTGTTGTTCTTCTTCTGCACAGCTAAACTGGAAGTGGCATTTCCAGCTCGCAATCATGCAGAGTTATCTCAAAGAGAGGGGCCACGGTGTTTCTGTATCTCTATTATGTTGGTGCGGCTTCGGATCTTTTAAATATCTCGATATATCTCGAAAACTACGCTTCTGATCAAAAAATATCATAGAACATAAATTGTAGAAAACTTAATTCTCTACAAAAAAGGTCTCTTAACATTTTGCCATAGCTCTCTTCGTTTCCGAGATATTTCCAGATTTATCTCAAGGGAAGGGGCCTGACGGACATATTTCGAGATACTTCTTCTTCTTGTTGTTCTTCTTCTGCACAGCTAAGCTGGAAGTGGCATTTGCAGCTCGCAATAGTGCAGAGTTATCTCAAAGAAAGGGGCCACGGTGTTTCTGTATCTCTATTATGTTGGTGCGGCTTCGGAACTTTTAAGTATCTCGATATATCTCGAAAACTACGCTTCTGATCAAAAAATATCATAGAACATAAATTGTAGGAAACATAATTCTCTACAAAAAACGTCTCTTAACATTTTGCCATAGTTCGCTTCGTTTCCGAGATATTTGCAGATTCAGCTCAACGGAACTGGCCTGACGGACATATTTCGAGATATTTCTTCTTCTTGTTGTTCTTCTTCTGCACAGCTAAGCTGGAAGTGGCATTTACAGCTCGCAATAGTGCAGAGTTATCTCAAAGAAAGGGGCCACGGTGTTTCTGTATCTCTATTATGTTGGTGCGGCTTCGGAACTTTTAAATATCTTGATATATCTCGAGAACTACGCATCTGATCAAAAAATATCATAGAACATAAAAAGTAGGAAACTTAATTCTCTACAAAAAAGGTCTCTTAACATTTTGCCATAGCTCGCTTCGTTTCCGAGATATTTGCAGATTTATCTCGAGGGAAGGGGCCTGACGGACATATTTCGAGATATTTCTTCTTCTTGTTGTTCTTCTTCTGCACAGCTAAGCTGGAAGCGGCATTTGCGGCTCGCACTAGTGCAGAGTTATCTCAAAGAAAGGGGCCACGGTGTTTCTGTATCTCTATTATGTTGGTGCGGCTTCGGATCTTTTAAATATCTCGATATATCTCGAAAACTACGCTTCTGATCAAAAAATATCATAGAACATAAATTGTAGAAAACTTAATTCTCTACAAAAAAGGTCTCTTAACATTTTGCCATAGCTCTCTTCGTTTCCGAGATATTTCCAGATTTATCTCAAGGGAAGGGGCCTGACGGACATATTTCGAGATACTTCTTCTTCTTGTTGTTCTTCTTCTGCACAGCTAAGCTGGAAGTGGCATTTGCAGCTCGCAATAGTGCAGAGTTACCTCAAAGAAAGGGGCCACGGTGTTTCTGTATCTCTATTATGTTGGTGCGGCTTCGGAACTTTTAAGTATCTCGATATATCTCGAAAACTACGCTTCTGATCACAAAATATCATAGAACATAAATTGTAGGAAACATAAATCTCTACAAAAAACGTCTCTTAACATTTTGCCATAGTTCGCTTCGTTTCCGAGATATTTGCAGATTCAGCTCAAAGGAACTGGCCTGACGGACATATTTCGAGATATTTCTTCTTCTTGTTGTTCTTCCTCTGCACAGCTAAGCTGGAAGTGGCATTTGCAGCTCGCAATAGTGCAGAGTTATCTCAAAGAAAGGGGCCACGGTGTTTCTGTATCTCTATTATGTTGGTGCGGCTACGGAACTTTTAAATATCTCGACATATCTCGAAAACTACGCTTCTGATCAAAAAATATCATAGAACATAAATTGTAGGAAACATAATTCTCTACAAAAAAGGTCTCTCAACATTTTGCCATAGCTCGCTTCGTTTCCGAGATATTTGCAGATATATCTCAAGGGCAGGGTCCTGACGGACATATTTCGAGATATTTCTTCTTCTTGTTGTTCTTCTTCTGCACAGCTAAGCTGGAGGTGGCATTTGCAGCTCGCAATAGTGCAGAGATACCTCAAAGAAAGGGGCCACGGTGTTTCTGTATCTCTATTATGTTGGTGCGGCTTCGGAACTTTTAAATATCTTGATATATCTCGAGAACTACGCGTCTGATCAAAAAATATCATAGAACGTAAAAAGTAGGAAACATAATTCTGTACAAAAAAGGTCTCTTAACATTTCGCCATAGCTCGCTTCGTTTCCGAGATATTTGCAGATTTATCTCAAGGGAAGGGGCCTGACGGACATATTTCGAGATATTTCTTCTTCTTGTTGTTCTTCTTCTGCACAGCTAAGCTGGAAGTGGCATTTACAGCTCGCAATAGTGCAGAGTTATCTCAAAGAAAGGGGCCACGGTGTTTCTGTATCTCTATTATGTTGGTGCGGCTTCGGAACTTTTAAATATCTTGATATATCTCGAGAACTACGCATCTGATCAAAAAATATCATAGAACATAAAAAGTAGGAAACTTAATTCTCTACAAAAAAGGTCGCTTAACATTTTGCCATAGCTCGCTTCGTTTCCGAGATATTTGCATATTTATCTCAAGGGAAGGGGCCTGACGGACATATTTCGAGATATTTCTTCTTCTTGTTGTTCTTCTTCTGCACAGCTAAGCTGGAAGTGGCATTTGCGGCTCGCACTAGTGCAGAGTTATCTCAAAGAAAGGGGCCACGGTGTTTCTGTATCTCTATTATGTTGGTGCGGCTTCGGAACTTTTAAATATCTCGATATATCTCGAAAACTACGCTTCTGATCAAAAAATATCATAGAACATAAATTGTAGCAAACATAATTCTCTACAAAAAAGGTCTCTTAACATTTTGCCATAGCTCGCTTCGTTTCCGAGATATTTGCAGATATATCTCAAGGAAAGGGGCCTAACGGGCATATTTCGAGATATTTCTTCTTCTTGTTGTTCTTCTTCTGCACAGCTAAGCTGGAAGTGGCATTTACAGCTCGCAATAGTGCAGAGTTATCTCAAAGAAAGGGGCCACGGTGTTTCTGTATCTCTATTATGTTGGTGCGGCTTCGGAACTTTTAAATATCTTGATATATCTCGAGAGCTACGCATCCGATCAAAAAATATCATAGAACATGAAAAGTAGGAAACTTAATTCTCTACAAAAAAGGTCTCAACATTTTGCCATAGCTCTCTTCGTTTCCGAGATATTTGCAGATATATCTCAAGGGAAGGGGCCTGACGGACATATTTCGAGATATTTCTTCTTCTTGTTGTTCTTCTTCTGCACAGCTAAACTGGAAGTGGCATTTGCGGCTCGCACTAGTGCATAGTTATCTCAAAGAAAGGGGCCACGGTGTTTCTGTATCTCTATTATGTTGGTGCGTCTTCGGAACTTTTAAATATCTCGATATATCTCGAAAACTACGCTTCTGATCAAAAAATATCATAGAACATAAATTATAGGAAACATAATTCTCTACAAAAAAGGTCTCTTAACAGTTTGCCATAGCTCGTTTCGTTTCCGAGATATTTGCAGATTTATCTCAAGGGAAGTGGCCTGACGGACATATTTCGAGATATTTCTTCTTCTTGTTGTTGTTCTTCTGCACAGCTAAACTGGAAGTGGCATTTGCGGCTCGCACTAGTGCAGAGTTATGTCAAAGAAAGTGGCCACGGTGTTTCTGTATCTCTATTATGTTGGTGCGTCTTCGGAACTTTTAAATATCTCGATATATCTCGAAAACGACGCTTCTGATCAAAAAATATCATAGAACATAAATTGTAGGAAACATAATTCTCTACAAAAAACGTCTCTTAACATTTTGCCATAGCTCGTTTCGTTTCCGAGATATTTGCAGATTCAGCTCAAAGGAACTGGCCTGACGGACATATTTCGAGATATTTCTTCTTCTTGTTGTTCTTCTTCTGCACAGCTAAGCTGGAAGTGGCATTTGCAGCTCGCAAGAGTGCAGAGTTATCCCAAAGAAAGGGGCCACGGTGTTTCTGTATCTCTATTATGTTGGTGCGGCTTCGGAACTTTTAAATATCTTGATATATCTCGAGAACTACGCATCTGATCAAAAAATATCATAGAACATAAAAAGTAGGAAACTTAATTCTCTACAAAAAAGGTCTCTTAACATTTTGCCATAGCTCGCTTCGTTTCCGAGATATTTGCATATTTATCTCAAGGGAAGGGGCCTGACGGACATATTTCGAGATATTTCTTCTTCTTGTTGTTCTTCTTCTGCACAGCTAAGCTGGAACTGGCATTTACAGCTCGCAATAGTGCAGAGTTATCTCAAAGAAAGGGGCCACGGTGTTTCTGTATCTCTATTATGTTGGTGCTGCTTCGGAACTTTTAAATATCTTGATATATCTCGAGAACTACGCATCTGATCAAAAAATATCGTAGAACATGAAAAGTGGGAAACTTAATTCTCTACAAAAAAGGTCTCTTAACATTTTGCCATAGCTCTCTTCGTTTCCGAGATATTTGCAGATTTATCTCAAGGGAAGGGGCCTGACGGACATATTTCGAGATATTTCTTCTTCTTGTTGTTCTTCTTCTGCACAGCTAAGCTCGAAGTGGCATTTGCAGCTCGCAATAGTGCAGAGTTATCTCAAAGAAAGAGGCCACGGTGTTTCTGTACCTCTATTATGTTGGTGCAGCTTCGGAACTTTTAAATATCTTGATATATCTCGAGAACTACGCATCTGATCAAAAAATATCATCGAACATAAAAAGTAGGAAACTTAATTCTCTACAAAAAAGGTCTCTTAACATTTTGCCATAGCTCGCTTCGTTTCCGAGATATTTGCAGATTTATCTCAAGGGAAGTGGCCTGACGGACATATTTCGAGATATTTCTTCTTCTTGTTGTTCTTCTTCTGCACAGCTAAGCTGGAAGTGGCATTTACAGCTCGCAATAGTGCAGAGTTATCTCAAAGAAAGGGGCCACGGTGTTTCTGTATCTCTATTATGTTGGTGCTGCTTCGGAACTTTTAAATATCTTGATATATCTCGAGAACTACGCATCTGATCAAAAAATATCATAGAACATGAAAAGTAGGAAACTTAATTCTCTACAAAAAAGGTCTCTTAACATTTTGCCATAGCTCTCTTCGTTTCCGAGATATTTGCAGATTTATCTCAAGGGAAGGGGCCTGACGGACATATTTCGAGATATTTCTTCTTCTTGTTGTTCTTCTTCTGCACAGCTAAGCTCGAAGTGGCATTTGCAGCTCGCAATGGTGCAGAGTTATCTCAAAGAAAGAGGCCACGGTGTTTCTGTACCTCTATTATGTTGGTGCAGCTTCGGAACTTTTAAATATCTTGATATATCTCGAGAACTACGCATCTGATCAAAAAATATCATCGAACATAAAAAGTAGGAAACTTAATTCTCTACAAAAAAGGTCTCTTAACATTTTGCCATAGCTCGCTTCGTTTCCGAGATATTTGCAGATTTATCTCAAGGGAAGTGGCCTGACGGACATATTTCGAGATATTTCTTCTTCTTGTTGTTCTTCTTCTGCACAGCTAAACTGGAAGTGGCATTTGCGGCTCGCACTAGTACAGAGTTATCTCAAAGAAAGGGGCCACGGTGTTTCTGTATCTCTATTATGTTGGTGCGTCTTCGGAACTTTTAAATATCTCGATATATCTCGAAAACTACGCTTCTGATCAAAAAATATCATACAACATAAATTGTAGGAAACATAATTCTCTACAAAAAAGGTCTGTTAACATTTTGCCATAGCTCGTTTCGTTTCCGAGATATTTGCAGATTCAGCTCAAAGGAACTGGCCTGACGGACATATTTCGAGATATTTCTTCTTCTTGTTGTTCTTCCTCTGCACAGCTAAGCTGGAAGTGGCATTTGCAGCTCGCAATAGTGCAGAGTTATCTCAAAGAAAGGGGCCACGGTGTTTCTGTATCTCTATTATGTTGGTGCGGCTTCGGAACTTTTAAATATCTTGATATATCTCGAGAACTACGCATCTGATCAAAAAATATCATAGAACATAAAAAGTAGGAAACTTAATTCTCTACAAAAAAGGTCTCTTAACATTTTGCCATAGCTCGCTTCGTTTCCGAGATATTTGCATATTTATCTCAAGGGAAGGGGCCTGACGGACATATTTCGAGATATTTCTTCTTCTTGTTGTTCTTCTTCTGCACAGCTAAGCTGGAAGTGGCATTTACAGCTCGCAATAGTGCAGAGTTATCTCAAAGAAAGGGGCCACGGTGTTTCTGTATCTCTATTATGTTGGTGCTGCTTCGGAACTTTTAAATATCTTGATATATCTCGAGAACTACGCATCTGATCAAAAAATATCATAGAACATCAAAAGTAGGAAACTTAATTCTCTACAAAAAAGGTTTCTTAACATTTTGCCATAGCTCTCTTCGTTTCCGAGATATTTGCAGATTTATCTCAAGGGAAGGGGCCTGACGGACATATTTCGAGATATTTCTTCTTCTTGTTGTTCTTCTTCTGCACAGCTAAGCTCGAAGTGGCATTTGCAGCTCGCAATAGTGCAGAGTTATCTCAAAGAAAGAGGCCACGGTGTTTCTGTACCTCTATTATGTTGGTGCAGCTTCGGAACTTTTAAATATCTTGATATATCTCGAGAACTACGCATCTGATCAAAAAATATCATCGAACATAAAAAGTAGGAAACTTAATTCTCTACAAAAAAGGTCTCTTAACATTTTGCCATAGCTCGCTTCGTTTCCGAGATATTTGCAGATTTATCTCAAGGGAAGTGGCCTGACGGACATATTTCGAGATATTTCTTCTTCTTGTTGTTCTTCTTCTGCACAGCTAAACTGGAAGTGGCATTTGCGGCTCGCACTAGTGCAGAGTTATCTCAAAGAAAGGGGCCACGGTGTTTCTGTATCTCTATTATGTTGGTGCGTCTTCGGAACTTTTAAATATCTCGATATATCTCGAAAACTACGCTTCTGATCAAAAAATATCATAGAACATAAATTGTAGGAAACATAATTCTCTACAAAAAAGGTCTGTTAACATTTTGCCATAGCTCGTTTCGTTTCCGAGATATTTGCAGATTCAGCTCAAAGGAACTGGCCTGACGGACATATTTCGAGATATTTCTTCTTCTTGTTGTTCTTCCTCTGCACAGCTAAGCTGGAAGTGGCATTTGCAGCTCGCAATAGTGCAGAGTTATCTCAAAGAAAGGGGCCACGGTGTTTCTGTATCTCTATTATGTTGGTGCGGCTTCGGAACTTTTAAATATCTTGATATATCTCGAAAACTACGCTTCTGATCAAAAAATATCATAGAACATAAATTGTAGGAAACATAATTCTCTACAAGAAACGTCTCTTAGCATTTTGCCATAGCTCTCTTCGTTTCCGAGATATTTGCAGATTTATCTCAAGGGAAGGGGCCTGACGGACATATTTCGAGATATTTCTTCTTCTTGTTGTTCTTCTTCTGCACAGCTAAGCTGGAAGTGGCATTTGCGGCTCGCACTAGTGCAGAGTTATCTCAAAGAAAGGGGCCACGGTGTTTCTGTATCCCTATTATGTTGGTGCGGCTTCGGAACTTTTAAATATCTCGATATATCTCGAAAACTACGCTTCTGATCAAAAAATATCATAGAACATAAATTGTAGGAAACATAATTCTCTACCAAAAACGTCTCTTAACATTTTGCCATAGCTCGCTTCGTTTCCGAGATATTTGCAGATTCAGCTCAAAGGAACTGGCCTGACGGACATATTTCGAGATATTTCTTCTTCTTGTTGTTCTTCCTCTGCACAGCTAAGCTGGAAGTGGCATTTGCGGCTCGCACTAGTGCAGAGTTATCTCAAAGAAAGGGGCCACGGTGTTTCTGTATCTCTATTATGTTGGTGCGTCTTCGGAACTTTCAAATATCTCGATATATCTCGAAAACTACGCTTCTGATCAAAAAATATCATAGAACATAAATTGTAGGAAACATAATTCTCTACAAAAAAGGTCTCTTAACATTTTGCCATAGCTCGTTTCGTTTCCGAGATATTTGCAGATTCAGCTCAAAGGAACTGGCCTGACGGACATATTTCGAGATACTTCTTCTTCTTGTTGTTCTTCCTCTGCACAGCTAAGCTGGAAGTGGTATTTGCAGCTCGCAATAGTGCAGAGTTATCTCAAAGAAAGGGGCCACGGTGTTTCTGTATCTCTATTATGTTGGTGCGGCTTCGGAACTTTTAAATATCTTGATATATCTCGAGAACTACGCATCTGATCAAAAAATATCATAGAACATAAAAAGTAGGAAACTTAATTCTCTACAAAAAAGGTCTCTTAACATTTTGCCATAGCTCGCTTCGTTTCCGAGATATTTGCGGATTTATCTCAAGGGAAGGGGCCTGTCGGACATATTTCGAGATATTTCTTCTTCTTGTTGTTCTTCTTCTGCACAGCTAAACTGGAAGTGGCATTTGCGGCTCGCACTAGTGCAGAGTTATCTCAAAGAAAGGGGCCACGGTGTTTCTGTATCTCTATTATGTTGGTGCGTCTTCGGAACTTTTAAATATCTCGATATATCTCGAAAACTACGCTTCTGATCAAAAAATATCATAGAACATAAATTGTAGGAAACATAATTCTCTACAAAAAAGGTCTGTTAACATTTTGCCATAGCTCGTTTCGTTTCCGAGATATTTGCAGATTCAGCTCAAAGGAACTGGCCTGACGGACATATTTCGAGATATTTCTTCTTCTTGTTGTTCTTCCTCTGCACAGCTAAGCTGGAAGTGGCATTTGCAGCTCGCAATAGTGCAGAGTTATCTCAAAGAAAGGGGCCACGGTGTTTCTGTATCTCTATTATGTTGGTGCGGCTTCGGAACTTTTAAATATCTTGATATATCTCGAGAACTACGCATCTGATCAAAAAATATCATAGAACATAAAAAGTAGGAAACTTAATTCTCTACAAAAAAGGTCTCTTAACATTTTGCCATAGCTCGCTTCGTTTCCGAGATATTTGCATATTTATCTCAAGGGAAGGGGCCTGACGGACATATTTCGAGATATTTCTTCTTCTTGTTGTTCTTCTTCTGCACAGCTAAGCTGGAAGTGGCATTTACAGCTCGCAATAGTGCAGAGTTATCTCAAAGAAAGGGGCCACGGTGTTTCTGTATCTCTATTATGTTGGTGCTGCTTCGGAACTTTTAAATATCTTGATATATCTCGAGAACTACGCATCTGATCAAAAAATATCATAGAACATGAAAAGTAGGAAACTTAATTCTCTACAAAAAAGGTTTCTTAACATTTTGCCATAGCTCTCTTCGTTTCCGAGATATTTGCAGATTTATCTCAAGGGAAGGGGCCTGACGGACATATTTCGAGATATTTCTTCTTCTTGTTGTTCTTCTTCTGCACAGCTAAGCTCGAAGTGGCATTTGCAGCTCGCAATAGTGCAGAGTTATCTCAAAGAAAGAGGCCACGGTGTTTCTGTACCTCTATTATGTTGGTGCAGCTTCGGAACTTTTAAATATCTTGATATATCTCGAGAACTACGCATCTGATCAAAAAATATCATCGAACATAAAAAGTAGGAAACTTAATTCTCTACAAAAAAGGTCTCTTAACATTTTGCCATAGCTCGCTTCGTTTCCGAGATATTTGCAGATTTATCTCAAGGGAAGTGGCCTGACGGACATATTTCGAGATATTTCTTCTTCTTGTTGTTCTTCTTCTGCACAGCTAAACTGGAAGTGGCATTTGCGGCTCGCACTAGTGCAGAGTTATCTCAAAGAAAGGGGCCACGGTGTTTCTGTATCTCTATTATGTTGGTGCGTCTTCGGAACTTTTAAATATCTCGATATATCTCGAAAACTACGCTTCTGATCAAAAAATATCATAGAACATAAATTGTAGGAAACATAATTCTCTACAAAAAAGGTCTGTTAACATTTTGCCATAGCTCGTTTCGTTTCCGAGATATTTGCAGATTCAGCTCAAAGGAACTGGCCTGACGGACATATTTCGAGATATTTCTTCTTCTTGTTGTTCTTCCTCTGCACAGCTAAGCTGGAAGTGGCATTTGCAGCTCGCAATAGTGCAGAGTTATCTCAAAGAAAGGGGCCACGGTGTTTCTGTATCTCTATTATGTTGGTGCGGCTTCGGAACTTTTAAATATCTCGATATATCTCGAAAACTACGCTTCTGATCAAAAAATATCATAGAACATAAATTGTAGGAAACATAATTCTCTACAAAAAAGGTCTCTTAACATTTTGCCATAGCTCGCTTCGTTTCCGAGATATTTGCAGAATTATCTCAAGGGAAGGGGCCTGACGGACATATTTCGAGATATTTCTTCTTCTTGTTGTTCTTCTTCTGCACAGCTAAGCTGGAAGTGGCATTTACAGCTCGCAATAGTGCAGAGTTATCTCAAAGAAAGGGGCCACGGTGTTTCTGTATCTCTATTATGTTGGTGCTGCTTCGGAACTTTTAAATATCTTGATATATCTCGAGAACTACGCATCTGATCAAAAAATATCATAGAACATGAAAA